>NW_026054570.1:0-471381 GCF_022478715.1 Daldinia decipiens | reverse complement strand
TTCCTTATCCAATGAATCCTGAAGTAGTTATCCTGTATCCTTTGTTGGTTGTCTTCTTCAACCAACAGTCTCTTGGCATTACTGTCCGTGTGACAGGAAAGGTGAAAGCATAATCTCTAAACCAGTGTCACCGCTTACCTCTATCTTTAATACATTGGCTAGGATATCATGCCGTCGACGATTCCCTTGATTATATCTCCCAGTATATGCCAGCGGCGATAGCAATCAATGCCGCCGTGCGCGCCTAGGGTTTGCTAGTAAATCTTCTCAGTCAAGATGCAAGGGAAATTCGGACCACAGAAATTGTCAGAGATACCCCTTGATGGATGTCATACGTAGAGTGAGTGTTAGAAGCAGCAGCGAAGCTGCTGTATAGTAGCCGTGTAGTAGTATGAATCTATTAACGCTTAACCTTCTATCCTCTTTCGAGGGCGCTTTGCGCATATATCTGTTCTATGTAGATCTATACCTAATTCATACTAGTCTCACTTGTCCCCTGATAGAAATTAACAGAGAATCCGAGGGGAGAGGAAACTAACCTTGACTTCTAGTTAGATTAATCCGCTTCGCGATTAATAGTTTCGTGTTCCTTAGCTGAGCGTATAAACAAGTAGATTAGAGCGACATAATTTCAATGTACCTAAGTAGTGTGTAGAATATGAGCTAAGAAACTCGACGACTCAGGTTCGAGTATTGGTGTTAAATCTCGATTCGGCATCCCTTCTTTGGATTCGAGTCTTAAGAATTTTGTGATTGCATAATGTCCCAACTCTTTAAGTAAGGAGGCTTGAAGGAGGCTTGGAAGGCGTAAGCCCCGCGTACTTGATTCGGGAATTGAATATACATACCTATCCTTCCTTTGCCTTTGCTTTTTATGTTCGACTTTAGGAACGCTTTAAAACCCCTTAAGTTATCCCTCTGGTATTCCTTTCAGGTTTTCCCCAAGCTATCTCGTTTAAACTCCTAACTACTTCACCATGGCTGATAGTTACGCAGAAATCACGAGTCGCCACGAAAGCGAGACGCAGAGGTATGTGGCAGGATTTGGGAAGATTGCTGTAAACTCGTTTTAACATCTTGTTATGACAGATTTAATGATCAGTTTGATATAGTGACTGAGAATATTGGCTACCTTCTTCACCCCTCCGTTGTCGCTGCTCTCCCAGAAAACCCGTGTATTGCGGATATAGCGACAGGGACGGGTAGATTTCTATTTCGCGTACGGGAACTGTACCCTAACGCCACACTCAAAGGCTTAGATATATCACCGGCTCTCTTTCCCCCGAAGAACGAACTGCTGCCAAATCTGGCGTTGACTGTGTTGGATATCAAACAGCCAGTCCCAGAGGAGTTGCATGGCAAGTTTGATGTAGTTCATGTGCGCATGCTTATAGCGGGCATGTTGCAGAACGGCTGGGCTCCTGCAGTCAAAAATCTCACACGGATGCTGAAGCCGGGAGGGTTCTTGCAATGGGAAGAGTGTGATTTTATAGGACTCAAGCACCTACGCGGAGGTGTTGATTTCCAAGTTAAAACTCTTCCTTTTATCAGACGAGTATTTTTCAATGCACTTCGGGACAGTTTCTCGTACGGGTGGATTGAGCTTGTTGGACACATGCAAGCAGCTGGGTTGAATCCAGTGATAAAAGATATTGCTAGCTCAGACAGGGTGCCTGAGACAAGGGAGAAGTCTACTTTAAATGGCATGCAGGCCCCGTTCAAGTGGGCACGTCTGATGACCGAGCGAGGAGCTCCAAATGCAATGACGTCCCAGGAGATAGATCTCTTGGAGAAGGAAGCATTGGAGGAGGTCTTTTCAGACACTTATATTATATACGATATTTATGTGATATGTGGTCGAAAGCCACTATAGTAAGACGCAGCGACATGATCATAAATGAATAGTAAGTAGGTCGATCGTATTTTAGATAGTCCGAAGAGAGCTATAGTGGATTTCAATATGCCTCAATAACCAGTGTGCGTATAAAATCTAACTTGTTTCTTTGCTCCGGCTATGGAGTTTTAGTATTCTTGGTAATAGTTATTAAATGACGCTGTGAGAATCTTGAGATATGAGAAAAGGGGGGACGACTAGCTTTAGTAATAAGGTAATTGCATATATCGTTTATAACGAAGATTTCCGATGTAACGGTGCTTAATTTATGTAGGTACAGGGATCCATTTGACGCAATTCCTCAGATCGCCACCATTCATTCATTTATTCACTCATTCATTCATAGGCTAAGCATCATCGAAATGTCACTTTTAAATGTCATTTACTTTTTTCCTCGAATCCATAATCGTTATTTTATTCTACATATATCCTAAATCATAATTCATTTCGGCCTGGAGAAGCCGTCTGTATGCTTTTCCATCGCATTGTTCATCGAGGTCTACCACACTTACGATTGGCGCAGATGGCGTCCCAATTCTCAACCAATAGCGCCACAACTCACGCAGCAAATGCTACGGCATCGTCTATAAACGAGATACCAAAGTCATGGACCTTCACATCTAAGCTTCCCCCCGACTCCCTGTTCCCGACACCGGCCGATTCGCACAAGACACCCCGCGATCAGATCGTTCCGCGGCAGGTCCGAGATGCCCTGTTCACATGGGTACGCCCCCAGACTGTCGAGAGGCCCGAGCTTCTAGCAGTTAGTCCAGCGGCCATGCGCGATCTTGGCATCAAAGAAGGCGACGAAAAGACCGAGGATTTCGTGCAAACGGTTGCGGGTAACAAACTGCAGGGATGGGACGAGGAGAAGCTTGAGGGAGGCTACCCGTGGGCGCAATGCTACGGGGGTTTTCAGTTTGGTCAGTGGGCTAGCCAGCTCGGTGATGGGCGCGCTATATCGCTATTCGAGACTACAAATCCAAGTAAGGGTGTACGTTACGAGTTACAACTAAAAGGCGCGGGGATGACACCGTACAGCCGCTTTGCAGACGGGAAGGCCGTTCTTCGAAGTAGCATACGCGAGTTCGTTGTTAGCGAGGCGCTGAATGCGCTTGGTATCCCGACCACGAGGGCTCTCAGTTTGACGCTGCTTCCGGAAGTTAAGGTACGGCGAGAAACGATTGAACCCGGCGCTATCGTGGCGCGGTTTGCGCAATCTTGGCTGCGAATCGGTAACTTTGATATCCTGAGGGCACGGGGTGATAGAGATCTCATTCGTAAGCTTGCAACATATGTTGCTGAAGATGTATTTGGCGGCTGGGAGACATTACCTGGTCGTCTTGAAGACCCTGACAAGCCAAAGGAGTCGGCTCCTCCTAAGCGCAACGTTCCAGCGGACACGATCGAGGGGCCACCTGAATTTGCAGAGAACCGGTTCACGCGCTTGTACCGAGAAATCGTGCGGCGCAACGCACTTACCGTTGCTAAGTGGCAAGCTTACGGGTTTATGAATGGTGTACTGAATACGGACAATACTTCCCTTTTTGGGTTGAGTATTGATTTCGGTCCGTTTGCATTTATGGACAACTTCGATCCCGATTATACTCCCAATCACGATGACTATATGCTGCGGTATAGCTACCGCAATCAGCCAAGCATCATATGGTGGAACCTGGTACGCCTAGGCGAAGCGCTAGGCGAGTCAATTGGTGCTGGATCACAAATAGACGATCCAAAGTTCGTCGAAGACGGTGTAAAAGAAGAGGAGGCGAGCGGTATTATCGAGAGAGCCGAAAAAATCATCATGCAAATCGGCGAGGAGTACAAAGCTGTGTTCCTTGACGAGTACAAGAGGCTCATGACAGCCCGATTTGGATTGAAGACCTACAAGGATAGTGACTTCGATGACCTATTCAGCAGCATCTTAGATTCCATGGAATCGTTGGAGCTAGACTTTAACCTTTTCTTCCGCCGTTTAAGTCTAGTCAAAGTTGACGAGCTCGAGACGGAGGAAGCTCGGCAGGATAGAGCAGGCGTTTTCTTTTACAGCGACGGTGTCACAGGCGCTGGTGGAGAAGCCGAGGGACGTAAACAAGTCGGCGAGTGGCTGAAAAAGTGGCGGCAACGTATTCTCGAAAACTGGGGAGATGGCCAAACTATCTCCGACGAGCAAGATAAGGAGCGAATGCAAGCCATGAAGAAAGTCAACCCAAACTTCGTTCCGCGAGGCTGGATCCTCGATGAAGTTATTAAGCGAGTAGAGAAGAACAACGAAAGAGACGTTCTGGATAGAATCATGCATATGGCTCTACACCCGTTTGAGGAGAGCTGGGCCGGTCGCACAATCGACGGCAAGCAATATAAGGGTGATATAGATGAAGAGACGCGGTGGACAAGTGATGTCCCAAGGCTAGGTCGGGCTATGCAGTGCAGCTGCAGCTCGTAGTTTTGATACAGCAAATATTAAGTAACAACTTACGCCCTACGAGGTCCTATCAGAAATAGTGAATCCTTTTATCTTGGCTTTAAATACAGTCATTATTACCGATATCGTATTAATGAAACAAAGCCACATCACACCAATCACACCAATCATAACATCGTTAATCTAGGAGGCTCTCGTGGTCTAAGGCCTCCAGTCGAACCACCGAATATGACACATCTCGCGCGCTTACTTTTTCACGTCGGACAGGATCTATTTACGGTACGGTCTTAAACCAGGTATCAGCTTTCAGCGTTCCCTTCCACCCAATGACAAACATAATAAAAGCTGGCAACCCCGCCTTAGAACCTCTACAATCGTCCATCCTAATCTAACGTCCATCCATGAATTCGTTTTCCCTCGAGACTATTTAAACGACCAACATCATGATCGCTATTCACGGCTTATGGCCTACTATGGTTCGACGCATTGTTCAAGGAGATGTGCTTGACATATCCTTTTCCAAACGGTCTATAGAGGCCCTGGTATCTCGTGCCGAGAAGCCTGGCGAGGGGACATTCAATGCCTTCAGCGTTGTTGAAGGTATCCAGGTCGCCATAGCCGCCTTGCTTTTCCTTGCAGTACGTGACTCCGATGATGTTGTATGTAAATACTCTCTTATTAATTGCCGCAGTTTTCGTATGTTCTGGGAGATGTCTTCCTGGTATTGGCTTCCGTCGAAACTGATGCTCCTGCATCTTATACTCAAGTACCCGGGGAGATAATAGATGAAGAAACTGAGGGTCCTAAATACCCTGGCATGTCAGCACGGCCAATCACATCTAGTCTTCGTTCTACTTGTCATCGTCTGCTCTCTATCGATGGCAAGAAGTCCCTTTTTCGAGGGCTTTCCTGCTTCGTAGCCTACCGTCTTGCTGACTATCCGATTACATTTCTTCTCGGCCTGATCCCATTTATGCCCAAGATAGCTTCTGCTTGCATCGCGTCACTACTCACTATGCAGCTCCGCGCGGCATGGACGCACATTGTTATTTCGGAGCCCAGCGCGAAGCCATTTTGGCGTCGTCTACCGCGATTTAATCTTGTGCTTCGCGCTACTGCTATCCCCACTGTGATTCTCGGTAGCATTACAGGATTCGAGCAGGTGGTAGTTGGATCGATAGTAACTAGCATAGTTGGCCTTACACCGATCGGTATCTTGCTACTCTTGATTTTCCACACAGTATATACATTCGTCGCTATTATCCCGGCCAAGGTTGTCCTAGCTCGCGTACAAGCTTCCCTTCTCCCCGAGGAAGATCGACCGATTATCTTGTTGGACCCGGTGTTCGATCAACAGAAAGCCGAGGGCAAGGAGTATATCTCTACGCATGAGGCATCACAATCCGTGTCACGCGCTACGCGTAATAGATTGTGTATGTTGTATGTCAAGTTCTATGGGCTTTCTTTTCTAGCGTTTAATCTTGTAGGGGTTGTTGGGTATTTGGAAACTATTATCGCCCGTAAATTTAAAGCAGCTTAGGGGCGGGAAAGTTGTGATGAGTTACAATCCTATTGCGTTGTGTAACTTAGGTCGAGGCTTGGTTTGGATGTATATGGCCTCTAGGAACAGGATTATATTGCTTATTTGAGGTATTGAAGTCGGGTTGAAAAGTCAACATGCAGTTCAAGTAGGTAGGAAGTCGAGTTGCATCTTGAGATATATGTTCCTCTAATTTACCGTGCTTAATACACCCACAGCTTTCACCATCTCATCATCCGATTCCAATATCAGTGTTTTCAACTGGCCAAGTGTGGTTTCCTCGGCCCTCGACTTCTCGTATTCACCCCCTTCGCAATTACTGGAACTATCCAACATTCGTACATACGGGTTGATATGCCTGTTCTTTCCATAAAATATTCCCTATTTCGTCATGACACGCCTATTATCATGGGCACTTTAGACCCCACGGGCTGAGACAAGCCACGCCTATAATACAAGAATCTTATAATTACAATTCCCTCGTCCCGAATTTTGCTGGGGTAGGGTGTGCGCACTCCCAATCTGTCAGATTCATAACCTGCACTCCCCAACCCTGTAGCTCCTTGATAGCCGAGGCCTTGTCCTCGGCGTTAAAAGATTCAGTGGCGTCCTCTATGAGCACGACTTCGTATCCAAGCTTGATTCCATCGATACTCGTTCCACGCACGCATGCACTCGTCAAGAGCCCCGTTACGACTATAGTCTCGATGCTATGCAAAGTCAACTCGGAGTGTAGAGTGGTGAAGCGGTGGTACTGGTTATCAGCGAAAGCCGAGTATGAGTCGACAGAGTGATCTTGCGCCTTCTTGATGTAATTGACGGGGGCGCGGTAGCCTTCGAGAAAATGCAATCGCGTCTGAATGCCACGCTCTATCTCAGCACCCCACGTCTCCGGAACACAGTGGTCCGCGTATAGAGTCTGTGTTTCGATCTTCGTAGGAGTGTCTACGAAGCTGTCGTTCACAGTGTCTCCGGAGATTTTACCAGGATGACTTGAGAAGAACGAGACATGTCCTTTAGGATGCCAGTCTAAACAATTGTTAGACTACATGCAACTATTGGCTTGAAAATGGACATTACCTTGAGAAGCGACAACAAAAGGCCACTCATGATTATCCAGGAGTTGATAGATTTTAGGTAGGATAGCAGGAGCTCGCGGATTGGCTAAAGAGCCGTTGATGAAGTCGTTCTGCACATCAATGATGACGAGCGCTGTTTTCTTATGTAACTGGTTGGAATACTATACATCGCGGTCAGAGAAAACAAGGACGGTTCCGTATTTAAAATCACGAAACTTACCGGAACAGCATACCCCAAGCTGCTGAGGGCAAGTATACAAGATATGCTATAACTCCACATTTCTACAATTTGACAATAATTTGTCAGAAACACAAGACCACTCCTTTTTGCAATATATACAAGTCCTTAGATATCAGTTAAGAATCCAACATCAATTAAAGATATGAGAAATCAATTAATATTGTTTGTCGGTTTGAATAGAAGTAAGTGGCTGGGATTGAACTCTGTAATCTGGCGGAGGATCGTTACCCCCGTCACAATCAGTACCCCGGAAAGCAGGTTGCTGAGATAAGAGCTAAGCAATTGATGCTATGCTCTTTGAAGATTACCATACCATGGGTATGCGCGGGGTCTAGATACGATCTACAGTTAAGCTTGTCCGGCTCTGATAAGAGTGTCATTCGAATGAGGATATAGCGCGGATTCAATTTGTATAACTTGATACGATCCACTTATTGAAGATAAAGCTACCTAATTACTTAGGTTAATACGTAATTAGGTGAAAGGTAAATATGCATTAAAGAGAGCTTATCAGAATAAAATCATACATGTAGGATGAATAGGGGGGAACTTACCTAAACTTTCTTATACCTAAAATACGTAGGCCAAATAGCCCGTCGCTAAGGAAGCCATATACCGCTCAAGTTTTCGTCTTATAGAAAGAGTAATGGCGTTGGGCATTACAAGGCGCATGACTTTAGTTAGTCGCGATGCTAATTCATCGATATTACCTAGCTACGTAAAGTTACTCTCCAGTAGGCCCTGCATTTATTCTTGAATATTTAGCTGCTCGGTTGAAATAATTGACAAAATGTCTTACCCAACCTAGCTTGCAAAGTCGACCCTTCGGCAAACTAATAGCTTTACTATTCGACCTATGGCTAGGCCTCCTTTCGATGGATCCGTACGTGGGAGGTAGAAGAGTCTCTCGCAATCGTCCCCCTCGGAATCCACCAAGAACAAGGGAATTCTATAGATGGTGGAATTCGCCGCCTGAGCCATATTCCATTGAGAAACGGCCTTCGTTTGGCTTGTGGTTGAGAGTCACTTGGCCCGACATCGTAACCATGCTTCTCCTTGGCGTAGTAGCCTTTGGCGTAAGTGCAACAAGCCCCCTGGTGTACCAAGTATAACGTTCCAACATCGTGCAGGTCTATGCTCTTCGCCCTGCTGGAGTACGAACCTTCCCCTTGACGGTCATCGATGCACGTACCGGCGAAGACACCGGCGAGGTCGTTTACCCCGAATTCGCGTACCCATACCGTCCTCAATTTATTTCCTCTTGGGTAGATACGGTCCTCGTAACCGTGATCCCTCTTTTCACATTCTTGTTTATTCAAATTCGCATCCAGAGCTTTTGGGATCTCAACAATTCTATTATCGGTTGCATATATGCGCTCGAGACATCAGCCGCATTCCAAGTCACGATCAAATGGCTTATTGGCGGTCTGAGACCAAACTTTTATGACGTCTGTCAGCCCGATCCTAGTCTTGCTGGTAACTCAGATGTTGATGTGACGGGTTTAAACGCTGTTGGCTATAGACAATACATGTATACCTCGGAAATTTGTACAAGTGGCCAGGGCCGGCCCCTTTGGAATGCGATGCAAAGTTTCCCGAGCGGCCATTCAACAACCTCCTGTGCGGCAGCCGTTTACATTTTCCTATACATCAATGCGAAGCTGAAAGTCTTTGCCAACTACCATCCCTCCATGTGGAAGCTAGTCCTAGTCTACTGTCCGATCCTGGGAGCCACCCTCATTTGCGGGTCTTTGACAGTCGACGGATCCCATAATTGGTATGATATTCTCGCAGGTGCCATCATAGGCACCGTCTTAGCGATCTCATCCTATCGCACAGTATATGCAAGCGTTTGGGATTGGCGCATCAACCACATCCCTCTGAATCGAGGGGCTGCGTTCATACCTGCGACAAATGGTTGGGAAATCTCAGACCTAGTGTTCACAAATAGGGCTGGTTGGAGAAAAGGGCACTCGAACAATGAGAAAGAGACACTACCAGGCCCTGTTACAGGAAGTGGAGTTATGGGTAGCCATTCTAGTGTACATTCTGAGAGGTCTCCCGATGGTACGACAAGCCAAGTTGCCAGAGAACCTCAAAACACTCCCCACATCCCTGGAGATAGAGATCGTGGTGACGATATGGTATAGTGCCAGGGCTAAGATGACGAGATATGAGGAGCGCAAGGACTAATAACTATTGGAGTAGCATCAGATTAGTATCTTATTATATACAATTTATTCTTCATAAACTATGACGTAACCATAAAGTAATGGTAATAAGTAAATGTTATTAGTGCTGGTTGAGAACTTACGTCGCCATCAAGTATCAAATAAACTAACCACCCACGTATACTCTGAGCTTCGGCCCAGGTAGATCCTAGACGTTTTAGTCTATACATTCTTGACAAAGATATTTAAGTTATAATTCCGTTTGATAATCTGGGGTAATATTGTTACAGTCCACTGTGCAAGGACCTCATTAAGAGTGAAGGGAAAGGAGGCTCTTCAACCTTATTTGAGTTAGGACTTGGCAATGCACTGTTACAAATTTCTGCAGAGCACTATAACCCTCGCCTATAGAATTTGTAAGTTTTTGAAACTTGTGCGTTTCAATGTCTTTGTATAGGTATTCTATACTAAACTGTGAACCTCTTTTACAATCCCCGTTTAAACCGCAAGTTGATTAAGATTATATGTATAATGCACTTATCAACCCTTTAAGCCCTACCCCTTATAGTAGTATATACTCCTTATGAGAATGTAAAGAATTATCCGTAAATTGGACTTGGCGGGTTACCGAATCTCTTGTACGTCACGCCATAATTGACCTGGTAGTTTTCCTTCCGAAGACTATAAATTCAATCGTCAGACGCTTACCCTTTCGCCCCAAATGAAACCAGATATTTACCCCTATGTATGAACCAACCATATACTAATCTTGCTACTTGTCTCACAGATGTAATTCAGCGAATAGGATCAGTTAAACTACATGGCCCAAGTTTGTTGCCATGTCCAACAAAGAAGCTTCAGTTATGAGAATAGACGTTGGTGCGAGAAGTTTCTTGTTAACTTTTCATGCCTGACAATCTTGTTTCCCTAAGGATCGTGTTGCTATGCGTTGGGGCAAATCTTCTCTTCATAGGAAAACCATTTAAAGACGAGAGGATGCCCACCTGAAGCATCGATAGAAACGCCAGGCGTACATATTTCCCACTGGGTATTCTCGGGGAAAATCTGCTGAGAGTACCAACATCTAATTATCGGGATGGCGCCTACTATCGACATTATTCGCCATGGGCAGGCTGCCCATAATGTCTACGGGAGTCACGTTAGGGATGCGGTACTAACTGATAGCGGCGTTGCGGAATGTGATATTTTAAGAGAGACATTTCCGTTCGGATCCATGGTCACCAATATCGTCTCGTCTCCCTTACGACGTGCCATCGACACCGCGATACTCGGGGTTCTTCCAACGGTGAATGACCACATCAAGATCAAACTACTCCCCGATCTACAGGAGATCAGCCCCGCACCAAGCAGCACGGGAATTTCGAAGAGCGCGCTCTTCTCTCGATACAACGATGGCCATAACGTGGATATGGATGACCTTAACGAATATTGGTATCGCAAGGGTTTCGATACCCCTTACGCGCCAGAGGTGTACAAAGTCGAGGCACGAGCGCGATCCGCACGTCAATACCTACGGATGCTAGCGAGAAAGGCCATCGAGGCCGGCAAAGACGATGCGCACATCGTGGTCGTGACGCACGGGGAGTTCGCGCACTGGCTCACGCGCGACTTCCGGGGCGTGAGCGGAACCCGTAGCTCGGGCTGGTTCAACACGGAGTGGCGGTCATACCGGATCGATAGCATCTTTAGGTCTGAACACACGGACCCGTGGCTGACCGAGACGACCGAGAGCGTCATAGCACGGAACGGGTCCCTTATCCCCTGGTCGATGAGTGTTCTCACCAAGTACAGCCCCAGAAACTTTGCCACCATGCGGGTGATCGAGTACAGCGAGATGGTTCATATTGAAGAACGACGACTGTCGACTTATCAGACTACTGAAGCACCCGAACGATCAGGAGATGAATATGACGAGTCCGACGAGTCCGACGAATCCGACGAACCTGACATATCCAACGAATCTGACGGATGGGTTGATGTAGATCAGGAGTTGGACTGAACTTGACGTCTTAGTCTATCAATAGCGAGGGGACTAAGTAAGAATGTCATCTCATCATGTATTTCTGCAACCGGCCGGTGTTGAAGGGCAATAGGGGGAAGGGAAAGGGGGGGGTATTTGGTTATTTCCAGGGGGCTTTTTGATTTGGATATTCTCTTCCCTACCTTAGGTATGCGATAATAAATTTGGTATTTAAATTCGTGACGTGTTTTCACTATGTAGAGGGAAGTACACACATACCTACATACACAGGTAGATACCTTACCCAATGTACCAATGCATAGGCCACCTGCGTGACTGTACGCCAGCTGCTCTACACTCGCTACAGGATGCGTTTATATCGGAATAGCAGCCCACCAAAGTAACTTGTTTACCGCAAAGCCCTCGTGGTCTAGCGGTAAAGCGGCTTGCTGGGACACTGCGTTTCTCCAGGAATTTGAAACTACCGCTGGGTCATCGCGCTTCTCCAGAACTTCACACTTCTGCCGGGTCGCTGCATTTCTCCGGGAGTCGCTGCCTGCTGGGTCATGGCGTATCTCCGGGTTATTTTTTTTTTCTTTTTTTCTTTGGCGTGTGGTTCGAGTTCGAGTCTTCGATTAACTCCAACGGTTTTTTTTTCTTTTTCTTTTTTCATCTTTTCTCTTTTTACCTCTCATGAGTCTTTCGTTTTTGCTTTTTTTACTTTTTAAATATACTTACTGTCAGTTTAGTTGTCTACTCCAGTATCTTTACGACATAGGCTGCCTAATTGTAAAATATCACGATATTGCTACTCTAGCCAGGAGACGCCCATGGGAACATATACACTTAATCAAATACCATGCCTTGCCTTAAACAAGTTGAAATGTATATCACAGACTATGCCAACGTCACTAATATCCACTCTCGTTCTTCCACAAGTCCAACCCAAGCCTCTTCGTTAACTTCACCCGTACAAACCCGCGAAGCAACACGCCTAACAGGGTCATCCCACTCTACGACTAAGACATTAAGTTTTCTCTCCGCCTTGAGAACCTTGAGACTATTATCGTTGTGCTTTCGCGACACTACAATAAACGAATGCTTGCCGGAGAGTTTGGGTGCCTGATAGGGTAGGAAGGGGTTTAGTTCGCCAACCTCCTCTTTTTTGTCATTATATATCTTATTTTCTTCCAAGATTAGCACCGCATGGCTCGTCCAAAAGAGAAGACGACCCGAATCCTTGAAATCTCCGTCTTCGGTGTTCTGGTGTAATAAGCTAGGGTCGATCGTCGTGTTTCCCTTCCAGCCCGCCGAAGTCGTATTATCAACACCGCACATGTCGATCTTCGATACGGACTCAAATGTTTTCTCGTTCGATATAGAACACAACGGAGCCGCTTTTCCGTCCGTACTAAGCTTCATAATATTCAATTCCGGCTCTAGCACAACCTGCCGTGGCGCGGCGCGGTTCACCCCTAGTATGTGATTCCACCCGAGCCAAGACCAACTAGGGAACTGTACCCTATTAACCGTCCCATCACTCGATATCACACGATGCAATTCCCGTCGCCGCTCTGGAAGTTCATGTGACTCCCATTCATGATCTCGATACCAGACGATATTGTTCCAAGCCAAGCCCTCGTCAAATCTTGTCGAGACAGAATGGCCCCAGTGGAACTCGTGTCCCGTATTAACCCCGACTCTCTTTAGTACCCCTGAAAACGCATCCAAGACATCTGCTTGCACGGTAAGCTTTCTATTACAGTATCCCTTGATCATCGAGTTTAGCTCGCTGTATGCGAAATTGTTGCCGCCGCCAAATTCCCCGAAGACTTCGTGACCGGATAGCACCGAGTAAATGAGGTCGTTGGGGGCGACGGCAGTGGGAAAGGCCTCGAAGGCAATGGTCTCGCAGCATTTGGAAGTCTCGCAGCTCCAGAATACTTGATCGGAAGCAATGATGAGAGTCCGGCGAGAGCAGAGACCCTCTTGGAATGTCCATCCCCGTGTCTTCCACCGGCTATCCTGGTACTCTTTGTCGAGGCGAAAGACATCTGTTAGGGTTAGATCTTTAGCGACACGCGCTGTGCGCTGGTTGATAATACGGGTTGTGCCGTTGATTCCCGTAAGCCCATCAGTCGCTGTGCCGCATGCTGCGACAACTGTTAATTCCGCCCTTGAATAGACGAGGTCCATCTGAGGAATTTGGTCGATTTTATCAGCTTCGGAATCCTGGATGACACACAGTCGATCAACCCAGAGGAACTCTACGCCCATCTGCCTAGTCAATTCTATCGCATCCACGATAGTCTTCGGTAAGGATTGACTCCTGAGAAAATCTGGTGTTTTCATTTCCTCAACATTCGACAGGTTTGTTTGGAAGGGCATTATCTCGTCGCCCCATACGTAACTGAGCGCGAAATAGGGGCACGGCTCTGACGCGTCAACGAGACATCGCCGGCGTACATCGATGAGCCGAAAGTTTGCGGGCCACGATGTATCTGGCGCGAGCCAGGGAGGCAGACTGCACTTTGCCCCGTGCTTCTCAAGGCACGTCTCATACCACCTCCTAAGCAACCCAACATTAACCTCCGGCTTCACAACCCTCCCCGACGGAAACACTGAGAACGGCTCCTCCACCGCCACATAATCATCCACACTCGGCATCGGATACAAACACGGATGCAACTGCAAGAACGTCTGCGCCGTCCACCTAACCGGGCTAATCCCAACCAGCACGAACAACTTATTCAAGCTATTATTCCTCCTCCTCCCATCACCACCCGCCTTGTCAGCATCTAGAAAGACACCCCGTCGCTCAAGCGAGTCGTAAAAGTCCTGGATAATTATATTCGTGGAAGAGTACCCCGGATTCTCACCCGCGAAAAACGTGTCCAGCAGCGCATCTACCTGCGACAGCTTGGTCGAGAGCACCGAGGACCCGAGCCGGTTCCGGCTGCTCCAGAAGGCGCATGTGAGACGGTCTGGCTGGTCGAGAAATTCTGCGACGGGCCACCATGGCTTTAAGTTGTGGGAGCCGCCTGAGATCAGGTTGCATAGATCGCAGATTGCTGCTGCTGTACGGATTGTCCCGAGATTGTGCTCGCCATTTTTGAGCTGCCCGTTTTCGAGGGCGGCTTTGTGAGGGTTGAAGAGGCTAGTTGTTATTTGTGCCCAGTCGACTGAGCGGCAGAAGTCGCATAGGTTGACTTCGCCGTCTAGTTGTGATTCGGTCATTATGGCCAAGGGGTCTTAACTAAATATTATCTTTTACTTGGGCAACATATAATCAGATTATTAGTTGTATTTAATCAAAAACAAAGTCCAAGACATATCGCGAGATGGTATTTTTCTAACATAGTGAAGAGGGTATAGAGGTTCAGCTGCGGCTGAGAAGTCATGCGGAAGTATAGTCAACGCTAGAGCCGATTGAGTTGGTAGGTATAGATTAGGGACTTAGACAGGATAGGGATACAATTGTGAATGACCATCAGATCATGAAAAATGGTATCAAGGTAGCATGGTAGCTGCTGGTATGGGCCACTTAAAAACACTTTAATTAACATTGCATTTTCCCCAGATCCTAAACGAGAATAACATTACATCTCTAAGTTCTGGCTACGTCTTCTTTTTGCTCTTCGTCTTGCCTTCACTCTTGGCCGCAGTCTTACTCTTACTTTTCTCCTTATTCTTTTCGCTCTTCCCATCACCCTTAGTCTTATTATTCTCCTCGATCTTGGCCTCGCTCTTCTCTTCCGCATTGCCGTTCGCGCTTGGCTTGTTCAACGCCTTAGGATCAAGACCACGTTTCCTCATCGCGTTGCGCTTCGCCCTCTCCATATACTTCTCATCTTCCTCGTCATCAAAACCGCCAAACTCATCATCCTGTCCAGACACACTGTCATCTGTGATGGGCGTCTTGTCAATAACCTCTTCCTCTGCGCGCGGTGCTGAGGCGCCTTGAGCAGACTTGTCTTTGATGAGGTTGGCGGGTGTCGGGCCGACCTTCTGAAATTTGGCGACGAAGAACCCGTCTACGTTGTATGTGTGCGGGTAGTATCTCCGCGTTAGGCGTAGACTAGGGTCAAAGTTCTTGCCCATGTAGCTGGTGAAACCTTCTTTGCCAAAGGGGAGGTCGGTGGAGACCAACTTGACATTAGGTCGTTTGTTGAGCGCATATTGGACTACTTGCTCATTCTCCTCGACAGTGACTGAACATGTAGAGTAGACTAGATAGCCACCAGTCTTGCTTGAGTGGTTGACCGAGTCAATTGCAGCTAGCAATAGCTGCTTCTGGGTGTGGGGTAAGACCATGAAATCCTTCTCGTCCTTGTTCGTCTTGACCGAGGCATCCTTGGCGATAACTCCTGTACCTGAACAAGGAGCATCAAGAAGCACTCTGTCGAAGCCACCAATCACCCTCGGAAACTCTCGGGCATCATGGTTGCAGACAATCACGTTGCGACAACCGAGACGATGAATGTTACCAATTAGACCCTTTGAACGAGATTTGCTCGGATCGTTGGCAAATATACAACCGGTGTTCTTCATCATAGCAGCCATATGCGTGGTTTTACCACCAGGAGCAGAGGCCATATCCAGCACTCGCTCACCTTCTTGTGGACCTAAAGCCATGACGGGTAAAAATGAGGACGCGGCTTGGAGAATGTAGTGGCCAGCAAGATATTCTGGCGTAGCACCAAGCGGAACATTGCTCTCAAAGATTTGTAACCCAACCTTAGACCACTTGCCTACAGGCTCTAGAGTGACGCCGCGATTTATCAGGGCCTGAGCTAAATCTCGGCGATGCGTTCGTAGAGTGTTAGTTCGGATGACGACAGGTCGCGCCGTCTCGTTAGCCTCGAAGAACGCGAAAGCTTCTCTTGGTGGGAATAGGTTCATAAGCTTCTCGGCAAGGTATTCTGAGTAACCGTAGTAGGCGCATATGTCCTTCAGCAATTGTGTTGTGTATTCGGCTCTGGACCTGCCCTCCTCTGATGCATTCGCAAAGTCGTCTAAGACACGTATCGTATCCGTGATTCTTGTCCTTAGCAATTGCAGATCCGGGGCCAAGAGAGCCTTCGTCTTTAGTGCTAGATCATCCTCCTCTTCATCGTCGATGACATGCGGTCGCTCAATGTTAGTCTGGAGTGCCGCTTCTTCCAATTCTGCTTGTGCCTCCGCCTCCTCTTGCGCTCTTTGCCTGTCTAGCTTATTTGATAGACCGACAATGTTGGCCGCCGTCAATTTCTCTTCGGCGTCCGAATCATCTTCATCCTCTGAGAACATGGCCTTTCGCCCCTTCTGGTCCTCTGCATCAGAGTCGAATACGGAGTCGTCTGAGCCTATGAAGTCATCTCCTAGACCGCCCATCTCGTCATCTTCTAAACCGGAGAATTCGTCGCCGTCCGGCTCTGAGCCGCTCAACCCATCACCAAGGCCATCGCTAAGCTCTTCATCGGACTCTAGCACGGGAGTTGGCTTCTTTGCTTTCGACCTGTTGTTCTTTCCATTTTGCTTGGGCGCCGGAGCGGCTTTCACACCATTGGACTTTCCATTAGCTTTAGGAGCAGCCTTCTTTGCACCAGCGCCATTGGACTTCAGAGCTGATTCAGTTGCGGTTTTCCGCTTCTTCTTGTTCGGTGCGTCGGTGGGAACGTCGTCTACAGGTAGACCAGCTTTTCGCTTTAGTTTCGCAAAGTGTTCTTCTGACAGTGGCTCAGGAGGGCCCTGCTTCTTCATTCGACGACCGACACCCATTTTGCTGGAGGTGTTATATGAAATTTGTTAAATGTATCGTTGTATCTTTTCACCTGGGCGCTCTAAAATTTCCAATGTCTGGCGCAGTTTGGCCTCGAACTTTTTTTCTTGCGATAAGACGATAACGATTTTGAACCACTTTTATCAAGATACAGGATTGGATAACCTAAATTAGTGCAGTGGGTCTGAACCTCGGTACCTCAGTACACAGATACGCAGGTACAATTAAGCTTCAGCCACAAAGTGGGATACTTTCGTGGCGCCCTAAAGGCGGGACATCTTGATCGTCACTAGAGTTCAAGGCGGCCTGAATTGTTTGACATAACTTCTCATACTCGACACCTCGTGTAACACTCAAAATACGAAGATGACGGAAGTAGCATTCGCGAGATCTTTCCTTGCAGCACTAGACGCTCGTCCGATCAAGCTATCATCCGAGCATGTCGAGGATCCTAAGAGCTACGCCGCGCGCGGCGCTGTATGCTACACCCCGCGACTGTCTTGCTCTTCCTAGCTAACGAAAAATGTAGTATATACTCCCCAAGATGCCGAAGACTATGAGCAAGCGCAAGGCCAGCACCGTGGCGCCAGGTCAAGAGCGCAGCCTCACCGTCGTCGTGAAGTCCCTCCGTAACCCGCCGTTAGACATCAAGCTCTCATCGCAGACGCTCAACACCTCCGTCTTAGATATCAAGACCGCCGTATCACAGGATACGGGAATACCTATCGAGAAGATGAAGCTACTACACAAAAAGAAGCCGATCGCGGATAGTAAAGTGCTGAAAGACCTTGCGGGGGAGAGTGAGACAAGCATCGAGTTCTCTGTCATGGTTATGGGAGGGGCTGCAGCTATCAAGACAGCAAACCCAGCGCAGTCCGAAGTGGCGCAGGGTCAGAGCGGCAATGATGTATTAGATACCAAGGAATTTTGGGACGATCTGAAGGGATTCCTGTTACAACGAATACGAGACGAAAAGACGGCCGAGGAACTAATGAACACTTTCCAAAGCGCGTGGAAGGCGAAGGCATAATATTTAGAATATATAAGTAGAGAGCCAGCCATCCGGTATAATCAATAAGTTCAGCAGGCCAAACCAGAGCACAAGGGTATTGAGAAGCTGTGAAAATGATAATTAATAATGGCGTAGACATCTGACCAAAGAGCACAATAGGAACAATCTACATTCAAATATGACCTTTTGTGTTGTGCGGTGTATACCGATGGCTAACATCACAAGCTTGACAATTCATGTCTGCCCTCTAAGGAAAAATAAACAGCGACCAAAGCGGCCCTACTCCATCGTAATGGCAGGGAGAGAGTTTATGTCCATCCTGCAGTTTCGTAGACGTCGTGGATCCTTGGCACGCGAGTGCCCCTCCTCAAGTAATGATCCTTAGCAGCTTTGCCCCAAGCTGCTCTCGGGCCTCGGGGGTTGGAGGCGCTTAGCCGGCCAGACCCTTGCTGACCACCTTTAGTACTGTGTCGAATTCGATGTCGTCCTGGTCGTTGGCCTGTAGTTCGATGGCAATGCCGGTGAGAGAGCGCTTCAGGGCTTCCTTCGACGAGGCGTACACCATCTTGGCCTTTAAGGGGGTTAGCATTATATTACCGCATGCGAGTTAAAAAGCTATTGTGTAAACTGACCATAACGTTGGCATCATCGGGCGACCATGCGATAAAGGTGATCTTGTTTCTATAGGTTATTAGTATAATAAGTTTATTATATTGGGCGAGGCTACTCACCGCGAGCCTTCTCCACTAGCAAGGTTGTACTCGAAGTCGTAGACAGCGTATCGGGGTCCCTTGCTTACAGCGCCCTAGACACAAATTATTAGAATAAAGCCTGGAAACGTAGTGCTACTAGCAGAAAAATGATACTTACACTCTTGGTCTTAGTGGTAGCGTTGAGGAGCTTCTCACGGAAGGTCTCCCAGTCCTTATCCTCAGAAGCCTCCTCGACGATGATCTCTCGGTTGTTGTCTGACAGCTTGAAGATGACGTACTTGTGCTTCTTCGCAAGCTTAAGGTCGTTGTAGGCAGTAATGCACTCCTGCGAGACTGTTGCTCTAGATGGCCACTGATGTTAGCTCCTATTCTCTCCTATTCTTCAGACGCGCCGGAAAGAGCGGTGCACCGTGAAAGCGCATAATGACGCGCGGATAGGGGGGGTTGCCGACAGAGACAAGAATAGGACGACGGTTAACTGAAAGGAGTCACGAACCCTGATTGAGACTACCGAAAATTAATATTAGCAGGCTTCCAAGGGTTGATTGGATTCAAGACTCACCATTTTGGCGATATGCTTGAGCTACACCGGTACCAAATGAGATTCCGAAGACAAGCTACGATGTGGGCTGTTAGCGGGGTTCGAGAAAGGTGCCTACAAAGGACCAGGAGGTGCAAGTGAATTTAGAGTGAGTGATGTAAGATCAAATCTGCAACTAACATGAATCGCTGAATGTGGCTATCCACCTAGGAGGGTCTCGTGGTTCAGGTTTTGCAAGTAGATGCGATGGATGTTTAGGAGGACAACAATAGAAAGAAAGAGTCGGGAGAGATGTAAGTAGTGTTTTTAGTGTGGGCCCTATCGCAATGGAGGGGAAGGTCGGGCTGATGAAAAGAGGCACGCACGATGAGCAGAGAAATCAACACAAAGCCTTGGTGGGGTCAAATGTTGTTTGGGAGGGATTAGGGGGGCAGTGGAACAGGGGTTTTCAGTGGAGGGAGAGTGGGCAGTTGGTAATGAGATAAATACATAATGGCCTAGACACTTGCTTACCATAGGCTACGTACAGCTACATAACACTTTAGTGCACTTCAAAAAAATTACACTTGTTCTTGGCGGTAACTGGGCCGACCGTAGACTTGTGCTGTAACCAAATTTTATAATAAACTACACGTGACTCCTTTAATTTCGTTGAATCGGGCTACCTATTTCAGGGGTTGCTACTACATACAATATGTACCTTACCACCTTACCTATTGTCACTTGTCCTGCTGCCTCTAATAGGGACAAGCCACTCGGGATTCGTCATCGCGTATCACCATATATGTCATCTCAATTTCCAGGCAAAACTTGAGATCATTACAAATCTTGGTGCCTAAGGAAACAAAAAAGGGGGGAGCAAATATTTATCATCAGATCAATTATGATCACCTACACTAGATGTAGGTAGGTTGGCGTTTCGTAGTTCGTAATTCTAATATACAACTCTTCATAACGCCGCTCGGGATATCAAGATATGAATAATGCACAGGGGGGAGAGGTGTTAGAGGTAGAGGGGAGATACATAGAGGAAGACATGACAAGAGCCAACATTAACCCGACCGCATAACGCCGAGGTCAATGCTCCCAACCCAAACTTTTGATACATGACAGGATAAAGGTTCATTCATAACATGAACTCATTACATCATTCCTCCCATGCCACCCATTCCTCCCATGCCGCCCATGCCGCCCATACCACCGGGGCCAGACTTCTCCTCGGGTGCCTCGACAATGGCAACCTCGGTGGTGCCTAGTAACGACGCGACGCCGCTAGCATCAACTAGACCAGTTCGGACAACCTTGAGCGGGTCAAGGATACCTGCCTGGATCATATCTACGTATTCTCCCTTGGCGCTGTCGAAGCCCTTGTTGAAGTCGCTACCGAACTCATCCATTAGCTTACCAACGACCACGGAGCCCTCCAGACCGGCGTTCTCCACGATCGTCCTGGCTGGTCGGGTAATCGCGTTCTTGACGATGCTAACACCAAGTTGCTGATCGAAGTTTGCAGTCTTAATATCCTTCAAGGCATTGCTGGCAGCCTTGAGGAGAGCAGTACCACCACCGGGCAGAATACCCTCCTCAACAGCAGCTCGGGTGGCGTTAAGGGCATCGACGAAGCGGTCCTTCTTCTCGCCGACCTCGACCTCGGAGGAACCACCGACCTTGATGACGGCAACACCACCCGAGAGCTTAGCAAGTCGCTCCTGAAGCTTCTCCTTCTCGTACTCGGAGGTAGTGGGGTCGCTCATGACACCACGGATCTGCTCACATCGCTGAGCAATCGAGTCCTTGCTGCCCTCTCCGTTGAGGATTATAGTATCCTCCTTAGTGATGGTGATGGAACCGGTGGAACCAAGCATGTCAGGGGTAGCCTTCTCCAGCTTGATATCGAGCTCATCGGTGAAAACGGTACCGTTGGTGAGGACAGCGATATCGCCGAGAATCGACTTTCGGTTGTCGCCGAAGCCGGGGGCCTTGACAGCAGCAACCTGGAGCTGACCACGGAGTTTGTTCAAGATGCAGACAGCTAGGGCTTCGCCATCGATGTCCTCGGCAATGATGACAAGAGGCCGTCGCAACTGGGTAGAGGCCTCAAGAGCAGGGATGATATCTTGTACGGCAGAGATCTTCTTCTCAGAAAGGAGGATGAGAGGCTTCTCGAACTCGACCTTCTGTGCCTTGGCATCTGTGATGAAGTAGGGCGAAACGTAACCACGGTCGAATCGCATACCCTCGGTAACTTCCAACTCGTCGCTCATCGTCTTTCCCTCCTTGACGGTGATAACACCCTCCTTGCCAACCTTCTCCATTGCATTGGCAATCAGCTTGCCAATGTGGGTATCTCCGTTGGCGCTAATAGTGGCGACTTGAGCGACTTCTGAGCTAGTTGTAATATCCCTCTTGTTCTTCTGGAGGTATTCAACAACAGCGTCGACAGCGGCTTGGGTACCCCGCCGCAGATCCATGGGGTTGCAGCCAGCAGCGACATTCTTAACAGTTTCCGAGAAGATAGCGCGAGCTAGAACAGTAGCGCTTGTAGTTCCGTCACCGGCAGATTCGTTTGTCTTGGATGCGACATCTTGTAATAGCTTAGCGCCGAGGTTCTCGAACTTGTCTTGTAAGCTGATAGCTCTTGCGACAGTAACACCGTCTATAGTCTTTAGTCAGTAACCCGGCCGAATTGAGAGAAAAAACAAGTTCAATACATACCCTTTGTGATCTTGGGAGAACCATAGCTTGACTCGATTATAACATTTCGACCCTTAGGGCCAAGTGTGGTGGCAACAGCTTTGGCGAGGGTTTCGACACCGGCAAGAAGGGCAGCTCGGCCATCTACACCAAACTTGAGCTCCTAGACAATATATGTTAGTAATACGCACAATAATTATATAGTAGAACCAAGTCCGTTTGCTTTTGAGACTTGTGGAAGAGTGCTACCAACCTTGTGTGCGAATCGAAGCTGCTGTGAAAGTCCTGCACCAGCTCGATACTTAGTGGCAGCCGAAGATAGGACCGAAGCCCGCGCTCGGGACGATAGAGCACGCTGCATTGTGACTGTGGGATACACAAATTAAGTAGGGGAAAGGCAATAATAAAATGCCACCACAAAGATCACGGCGTAAGAGGGGGGAAGGAGAAGAAATTCTCGCCAGCGTTATTGAAATGTAGGCGTTGAAGGATTGAGTTTTGAGACTCCGGGGAAGAAAAGCTTCAAAAAATTTAATCCAATCCAATGATGGAGGAACCGGCCAGAAGCCGAAGCTGTTCCGCGCTAACCCGAATAGGTATAGCTGTACCACAAGCCCGTTCGACCAGCGACTTCATGGAAATTCATAGAACATGATTTGTTGCAATTCTAGATTGGTATTACAAAATTTACTTTTCAAAAAGAATTGACTTTACTGACCCTCATCTTTTACAGGTTGTAGAGGCTATTATAAATCAATTACAGCTACAACAATTTATTGAAGCAGGGGTTATGTATTAAGTGAGGGGAAACTATGTAAGTAAAGGTGTACCTACAAGGTACCTAGATTCAGCACGGCCTGGCTTGCAAAACAGGTATGTACATGTATATCTGTACCATAGACGCAGTTCAGAACATAACCATATTTGTAAGCACCAGCTTCCTTCGAAAGGAGTGTGTAATTGAAAATATGACTGAGACAGACTATTGCGGCGTTAGGAGCTATTACTGTTCGTAACCTAGGTGCCTAGGTGAGTATAAAAAGGGTCAACGAGTAAGTTGATTAACAAAGTTTCTTCAATCCCTCATCCTCCCCTCCAACTCAAACTCCTCATCATGGCAACTATCACAAAGACAATCGTGGCTACGGGTGCCACTTCAGGCTTGGTAAACGGTAATTCATCACATCTACAAATTCATTCTAACCTCTTATGCTATACAGGGGTTCGAGTTAGTCAAGCAACTTCTTGCACAAACTCAGCCGTACAAATTCATTCTCGGAGCCAGGGACACGAAAACAGCCCAAGCCACCTTCGATAGACTCAAGTATGACAACAACAAGCACAGCTTAACTATCTTCCCGTTAGAGCTGTCGAACCTCAAAACCGTCAAGACCTTCTCACAGCAAGCCTTAGAGAACGTTGGACAAGACAAGATTGACTACTTGGTGCTCAATGCAGCAATTGGCAATAATTCTGAGCAACCCGGTCCGCATGGTTCTAAATGGAGTGAGCCCTATATTGTGAATCACCTGTGTAAGAATTTATGGTTTTTCTTTTCGTACTTTTTGCAAGTCAACAATTCGTGCTAATGAGGACTCTAGCTCAACACTACCTCGTTCATCTACTTCGAGAGAAGTTAGAAACATCGAAGTCGCGCATTGTAGTTGTCTCCTCCGGCGCCGCTTGCCTTGTAAAGGACCCTAGTATGTTAAGCTCGCTACACTCTTAATCCGGGATACTAATCTCACAATCACGCGTAGAATTCCTTGAAGATGATCTCAGGGGTGGTTCGAAGACAGAACGCACTGTATATGATGCTACAAAGTTTGTTCAGCTACTCGGAGCCCATTGGTGGCGTCGTCAACTTCAGGGCAAATGCCACGTCGTTGCTGTGTCGCCCGGCTTGGTCCCCGGCACCGGCATCATAAGAGGCAACGATCAGCTCAAATTTCCTATAAACCATCCAGACGCAAAGAGTGTTCCAGAAGGTATGTTTTATCCACAACTCTCAGAATTTAGGGGTCATGCGTAACTTACACTACTAGCAGGTGCCCAAAGTATCTACCGGGCATTCATAAGGGACGATTTCCCGGAAGACCCCGACCAGATCTTCTTGACGAGCTGGGGCGAATGGTGGCCCAAGGATGTCTATAGACTTACTCTTGACAAAGATCTCCAGGACAAATGGTCTCCCAGTAAAGACGAGATTGAGAAAGAAGAGGGTTTAACCGCTTAGCTTAACATAATTACATGTCTCTAAGATTCTATACTCGAATAGATAATCCTGCGAAGTGGAAGATCAGATCCAATATCATAAATAACTAGTGGGTATCTACGGCTCTATACTATCCCGTAGTAACTGTCTTGTCTGCTCAATGTATTTTCGCAACGCATTAACACCCCCTTTCCCAAGATCTGGCTTATATACAAGTTCCTCCTTATACAATACCGCTTTCAAAATCCTGAAGAATTCCGGTTCGCTCAACAGGCCACCGTGGTTAGTCCCGTGTCTGTTAAGTCGAAATTCTTGCGGTATTCCGAGCAGATTTTCCATCTTCTCAAACAGGTTAATGACAACCTGAATAAACATGGTGGCTTGCAGGTTTCCGGATTCTGCAGGAAAGTTAGTACTGTCACCATATACAGGATTGGGTACTTGATACATGGGTATTAGAAAGAAACCACATACGAAGCGGGAAACTACCAAAGTCCATCCCGGGTAGCTCGCAAAATGAAGGGACATCGCTTTTAGATATCTTAAGGAGGGCCTCGTAGCAATGCGTAAAGATTATGAGGTAGAGCTGTGTGATGTGGATATAGGATATGAGAATATGCATGAGTGTTGCTGAATCGAGACAGCGTTTAGGCCTATTTCCTGTTGTAGACAGGAGTGATGGGGTTGCCAGTGTCCGGCCATATTCGGAGGAGTGTGGAGAATTGTGACCCCTAGTTGGCCCGCTTATGTTGCTACCAGGTCCGGATTCCGGCATCCTCGGAGAAGAGCCGTGCGACGTTATTGCCGCCAGTGTCCGATTTGCGTCTGATAGCGTACATATGATATCTACGAACTCGCGACTACTTTCCAGTACACTATGGATTTGGCTCCCGGAAAAATCGTCCAGTTGATCGATCGGCGCAACGAGTGTATCGAGACTTATTTCGGGAGACCCTCGCCCAATCTGGTCTAGGAGTTTAACCAAGTGGTGGTTTATTTTAGCAAGCCGTTGTGTATCGCTCTCGGAGATTCCACGGCCAACTTCGACAACCGAATCCTGAGTAGTGACGATGCCTTCCAGAGAAGCCGACGTATTGTTGCCTATGCTAGTCTCTTGGCTCTGCAAAGATAACGTCCCAGCCAGTGAAACTTCTGTCTGGAAAGTAGATAGAGGCATCATCTCTGGTTGATACTCCAAGGTGGGCAGATGAGCCTTATTGGCGGTAAAATCTAAAGATGCAAAACTTCCGTTGAAGCCATCGCCCAACAGGGATCCATAGATAGTAGGGTCCCAAGACTCCATAATCTCAGGAGGATATGTCGCTGTATCTTGCACGTTACTAGAGCCCTCAAAGAATATGGGCAGTGGCGTGTTAATTGTCTGATTAGTAGCCGGAATATTCTGTGGTCGGTCATCCTGTCGTGGTCGCTTTTGTGCTGTGGAACTAACCCCTCCGATCCGACGACGGGAGCGTATAGCCACGTTAGGGGTTGTAGCGCATTGGGCATCTGCTCGCGTACATCGGTAGCAGCGCTGTTGTCCCGGATCGCGCAGGCATCTTAGTTTATGTCCTTTACACCGATCACAAGCGGATCTGCGGATCGGAAGACCGGGGACGGCCGCTTGTACTCCTTGCATTCCGAATCAGAACTTCCTATCGTGAGTCCCGGGAGTCTTGATGTGATGGGTATGAAAGCCGTTGCTGTTATGGATAAGAAATTCTCATATTTACGAGCTGACACCGGTTACGTACCTGCTGCGCCATACTAGGACTTCTTCGCATGCATAATAATTAGGGTAGCTGATCTATTTATAGACTACCTACGAATGTTTGGACTTCCATGCACCTATCCATATTATTCTAAGCAGTTATCATTGAAAGCGCGAGGCGTTAGCTTGCGCAAAAGAGCCCTATTGGCGATGTCTCGTTCTCGTATGAAATCTTTCACGTCGTGATACTTTGTAGGCTGCTTTAGGTATCTCATAATTGGTTAACCAATAGTCTCATCAATAAAATGCGTGTTTTCCAAGCGGAGACGTATTCATATCTAAATGTAATTAAAATTGTCAAGACTCGGACTATCCGAGGCAAAGAGCCATGAAGCTTACATGCCCAGGACCGTGAATGTGCATACGTGTAACCCTATTTCTCCGTGATGTCTCAGAGTGCTTTCGGGGCGGGGCTCCTAATAGATGTCTCCTTGATTCCAATAAGAGAATATTTGAGGGAAGGGGTCCCGCACAAATAACCTTTCGCAACTCCGACAGCCTCCGGGCAAAAGATTCCCGGGGTGGGTCAGTAATATCAACCCCTTGCAATTATTAGCGGGATGAGCTATAGAACGCAATCCTAAAGGATTAACAAGGCTAAGGTGCATATATAGTAAGCCTTAGAAACCTATTAGAACCGTGATTGACTAAGGACTTTTCAAGTATTATTACATACAAATTTGTATAGGAATATACCTCTGAAGCTAGCTCTCAATCACTTCATAATGAAGAGTCATAATAAAGAGTATACAATACCACGCGAAAACAGCCAATGAAAACCCTCTCATTTAGCTGTCAAGGCAGCGACATGCACAATAGGTAGAGAAAATATGTAAATCCCCTAACTCTTGAAGGATTATAAGCTAGAACCGCGAAAATAAGAGAAAGTTATTATGTAATAAGGAGTCATAAATCAATAGCCCATAGATTGTCCAGTATATAAAAGACCTCCATTGCCTCGAAGTCTAGAAGTCTTATAGATAGTCACAGTCACGACAATAATATCAAATCCTCCTCCACCATGTGTAGTCCCGCTCAGATCCCGTATCCGGATTTGCCCGGCGTACAATTCACTTCACTCAGCGCTTCCCTGGTGTCCAACTTCACAATCCAAGTTCCAGAGAGCACATACACGAACAATGGAGCTGTCTATGCCGAAGGTGTCAACTTCTGCAACCTCACGACTACCTATACGCATACTGGAAAATCTGATATTGTCACTATTAACGTATATCTCCCCACAGAGTGGAACGGCAGGATGCAAGGTATTGGCGGAGGAGGTTATTCCGCCGGAGGCATTAATTATCTACTTAGTTATTACTCTATGCTCGGCGCCATGTCGGAGGGATACTCTGCTGTGACCACTGACGCCGGCCATGCTTCGTTAAACCCAGATGACTGGATATTGAAGAGTCCCGGACACGTTGACCTTTACCTCCTCGAAGAGTTTGGCTCCAACTCACTCAATGAATTGTCTATTATCGGAAAGGCAATTACGGAGAGCTACTACGGCAAGCCACCAGCATATTCCTATTGGAACGGATGCTCGCAGGGCGGACGACAAGGTTTTAAAATTGCCGAGAAATACCCTACCGCATTTGATGGAATAGCTGCCTCTGCCCCAGCAGTTGACCTCGCTGGGTTGGGA
The DNA here is from genome assembly GCF_022478715.1 of Daldinia decipiens. Classification (NCBI taxonomy): domain Eukaryota; kingdom Fungi; phylum Ascomycota; class Sordariomycetes; order Xylariales; family Hypoxylaceae; genus Daldinia; species Daldinia decipiens. The sequence continues at coordinate 443,692 of NW_026054570.1, read as the reverse complement.
GTGGGTGATCATTGGCCCCAGGTTGTCATAAAGGCTATGGGTCAGTACCCGAAGAACTGTGAGCTTGTTGCGATCACAGATGCATTTATCAAGCACTGTGATGGCAATGATGGACTACTTGATGGAATCGTCACTGATCCGGATTCCTGCGACTTTGATCCACATTCTGTGTTGAACAAATCTATTGATTGCCAGGATACCGACATTGGAACTGTGAAGATATCGGAAGCTGCTATCAACGTTGCGATTGCGACATGGACTGGCGCCCGAAAACTGGATGGCTCATTCCTTTGGTGGGGACTCAAAAAGGGGTCAAGTCTAGTAGACGAAGTAACTAGCCTTGGAGTCTATCCAGGACTTGCGACAACTGTGTGCTCAGGGAACGGTACCTGCACAGGACACACAATGGAGATTGTTGAAGAATGGATACGACTTCTTATTAAGAAAGATCCTACCTTCGACGTCACGACAGTAACAATCGAAGAAATCCAAGATTTATTTCAGCAATCGCTGGATGAATACGGCCCAATCGTCAACGTGAAGCCTAACTTGGACGCCTTCCGAGAAGCAGGAGGGAAGCTATTGTCTTTCCACGGTCTAGCCGATGCTATCCTTCCTCCGGACTCTTCGTCGAGCTTCTATAAAAGTGTCGCAGCCAACGACGAGAAAATACACGATTATTATCGCCTTTTTGAAGCGCCAGGACTTGCTCACTGTTTTGCAGGCGTTGGATACTATCCTTCTGGTATTTTCAAGTCCCTCGTCTCATGGGTTGAATCCGGTGTTGCCCCTGACAGTGTCATTGCAGCGACTTCTGTGGATAAGGGTCCTGTTCGCGAGAGTATTTTATGTCCTTATCCTCAGAAGGCACACTATAAGGGTACGAGCTCAAACGCTACAGCTGATGATTTCTATTGTGGTAGTTAAGGAACGATTGAGGAGCCCGTGTGTCTGAAGATGGTAGTGGGTAAAAATGATTAGGCTTTATATGGGTAGCTACCTGTTATACAATTTAAGATAAGGCCTTACTTGAGTTGATTCTAAGAATTGAGATTGCTTTGGAGCGCGTGTAACAGATATCTACTTTTGGGACAATTTACTACGTTCTGGCTGGGCTAAGGTGATTGTGATTTATTTAGATCAGCTTGAACTCAGACCCGTCTTAAGTACGTCATTATATGTCCTAACACTGACGGCCCGAGAAGCTTTTTATTATGCTTAGAGCCCATCCAAAACAAAACTCAAATTATGTACGTGCATGGGGAAGCCACATATTCCTATTATTATTTATATGAAAGTTTCGAGCTGCTTGAATGCCTAGCTTACATTGTGGCGGCACCAGAGACAAACATAATGAGAACAGTTGCATATCTATAATAGGTTAGCTAATCTACTGTTACTAATGTTGGAGTGAAATAGGTACTTACGTCGCTCCTGCTAGGATTAACTCCATCGTCCTCGACCTCGTCAAGCAGGACAGTATAAGTAGGTAAATGATGGCCGACAGAATGATTATGATAATTCGGACTGAGATAGTGCTGACAACATTGCTATCAGGATTCTAGGTGAGACATCTAGAACAGAGGACACGTTCAGTATGTATAGACTCAGAATATCGTAGATAGATTAGAGTTCCTTGCGGAATAGCAAAGTTGTTTCCCTATTATCTAGTTCCATCTTGTGACACATCTATTAGATCCATAATTCCACGACCCTACGGCTATAATATGAAAAGACTAGTGGACAGCAACATCCACCTTCTGGGTACGTGTGTGAATAACTTGTAGTAAAAGCGATGGAGATAACAATGACAAAGGAAAAGTCCAAGCACGTTCCGTGGCGGCACAAACCGAATTGCCGTCTCCACTTGTCTCCGAGAACACCCACTCTTTCCTCCCGGGTGTCCGAGATGCCGCTCCCGTGTCACTTACCGCATATAGAAGGTGACACACCTAGCGTGGAGTTCGCGGTTCGCGATTTGCGAGTATGTACCTTAGAGTCAACGCCACTGCCGGGATCTTATTGCCGAACCTATTATTGATAGATTTTCCAGACAATAGTTTTGCATAGTGTTACTTGTAGCAACACTATTTGAATGACATGCAAAGCTCCTATTCTCTCTAAATAGACGAGTTTCAAAAGTCTAGTGAATACGGGTTTCGCCGAGGGCGACAAGAACACCTTGGCATTTTTTGGACCTTCCTTGCTAGGGATGGGACTGGTGGCTTTTGCACGGCGGCCTCTCCCTCGCTGGAGATCTAAGGCGCGTTGCAGATCCCACGTGCCCCACAAGATTGGCTGTGAATTGTGGCTGATATCCCAGGGACGGCGGGGACTAGAGGCTGGGCATTCTGTTCGGTCCCAGTTTTAGAGTTTCATTGCTCGGTATAGCATCTTGTCAAGGTTTGTGATTGGCTGTTGTGATTGAATGAAAGTCCCGGGGATATCAGGGGTCGATAGCGAACGGGATGACTTTCTTAATGCAGCTCGTGTCAATGCAACAAGCAAGATATTTAAATGAGCCCATGGCCCCATGTTATTAACCAGATGGGAATCTTCAGTCGCTCACTAAATTAAAACCTCATAACAAAATGCGTGTCCAACTCTTGTCATCCGTATTGCTCGCCGTAGGCGCCCACGGCATACGTATCCTCCAGTCAAACGACGACGGTTGGGCAGAGCAATATATTCGGGTCCTTCATGACGAGCTCAACAACGCTGGCCACGATGTCATCCTGTCAGCACCAGCCGAAAACAAGTCTGGTACAGGTAAGCTCCGGTCTAAGAACTTTATCTGGTTAGGGCATTGCTAAATTGACGAACTAGGATCTTCTGACTCGGAACCATCCCCGCGTACTCAGGCCTGTGAATATAATAGCTGCCCTGCGGGCAGCGGCGCCGTGGGTAACAATGCGACGAACCCAAGATTAAACTGGGTAAATTCGTTCCCGGTAACTTCTGCTCGCTTTGGAGTCGAAACGTTTGCTCCTCAGCTGTGGAACGGACAAGCCCCGGAGCTCGTGGTCTCTGGGCCGAACGTGGGAAGCAACTTGTTCCTCGAAGTTCCCTTCTCCGGGACTGTCGGCATAGCCACCTACGCGACTCGCGACGTCGGCATCCCGGCCATCGCCTTCTCCGGCGATTCGTCCGGCAGACTTGCGTTCGACGCGCCTGTGGAAACGCGAAGCATCGTGTATGCGAAGCTGGCAACGCAGTTCACGAATGCGGTCATCGCCGCTGGTACGCCGTACCTCCCCGACGACGTGTTCCTGAACGTGAACTTCCCCAAGGCCGAAGGAGACTGCACCGACCCGGCCAAGTTCAAGTGGGTGCTGAGCCGTATCAACCCCGGCGTATTCTCCGAGCGCGATGTCGAGACCTGCGGTACCGACAGATTACCGACGGAGTCAAGCGTGGTCGGTGCTGGTGGCTGTCAGATTTCCGTCAGCGTGGGAGACTCGACGGATAAGACGACGGCACCAGCTGACAAGCAGGCTATTGTGTTGCAGAAGTTGGGCAGTCTACTGAGTTGCTTGGAGTAATAATACTCTTGGCGGGGCCTAGGACCATATTTGCGTATATATTTGCAATTTCTCAAGCTGTATTTCTGGAAATCAACAAGGAACTTGTACTGTATATTATGTTGCATACTTGAGTTGCGTCTCGGCTTCCAAGCTCTGCGTGTAATATATGTCTTTTCTGTGTTTATATTGGGGGAAACTCGAGTTGATAGGCTGCCTTTTTACCGAATGGGCATTTCTTCTAGGATTTTATAAGGTCGATAGATCTTAAGTGTCGGGTCTTCTAGGAGTAAAGGGGGCGTACATAAAAGCTGTAGGAGTGGAAGGGATCTTAGAAGAAACGGGATTGGTATTATGAGTAGTAGAATCGGCGAAGGCTTTGTCCATGCGCAAGATCTTGTGCCGTCTCTACAAGGACTCGTTAGCATAAAAACCTCCAAATATTTCGGCACTCCTCAGTGTGACTTACTATATTCTACACTGGGTAATTGGACCGAAAATATATGCACCAACTATGGGACATGAATGGAGTGTTGGCCTTTTCAAATACTGGAACTAGACTCCAGTCTTCCTGCCAGACTCTGGATCGCTTCTCGTATATCTAGAAGGATCAAAGTCCGGGTTGTAAAAGAGTCTGTGCAATATGCTGTTTTCGCTTCCTAGACGCTGGAGCTTGTCTTTGTCCTTCTATATGTTCAATCAATCCCGTATTTGTCTCTTAAGTAATCTTATTGGGAAGCAATGCTATCTTCAAGCATAGCGAGCGGCGTGTGCTAGCTATCGGGTAACGTGTACCATTAGAGGGGTAAAATCGGACACACTGGAAGCTAGCTATGCTTAGAGACGACCACGCTGCTTTATGGAGGAAACCTTGGACATCCTCTATATACCTCATTAGTATCGTGTGTTTCATGAGAGAAGTACGTGTTTCACCATAGCTATGTATTCCCTCTACATGTTCCGGAGGAAGGCAGGGAACCCGTACGCGTCATTCATATATTCAACTAAATAGCCTGTATGCTTTTGTGAACTAGTAGATGTCAGCGCGACTATCTATGACACCATGTAGACTATGTCGTTACCTGCGCAAAAATAAATAAAATATTTGATGATTGCAAGAGACCCTAGTTTGCAACAGCGACGCTCCCAGAGGTAGGTAAAGACGTCTCGCCCCCTTCTTAGCTATTCTAGGAGCGCTGGGATTGATACCCAAGGCACGTAACGAAGGGTAGAATGAATGAAAAACATCTCTATAGGAACTAAAAACTTAGTCAAAAGCATTGCTTTGGTTTAAAATATTTAGTATCTCATCCAGGTGCGCTTCATGATGTGTTTCAGGTGCCTTACTACCTCATTGACAATCTCACCCAGCTGTGGCTAGGAGCGGATGGTTCCCCTAGCAACATCAGGAATTGTTATACACCGACATTCAGCCTCACATTGTGCTATGATAGAGTCTGTGATGTATAGGGGTACAATTTTATTATAATCTAGGATTGAAACAACAAACACGAATCATAAACATTTCAAGTCTCCCTATGCAATACATGAGGTATGGGTCGCGATACATAATATGCACTTAAAGTGAATGTATTATCATCAGGGTGTACTACTATTAACTCAGAGCTAGGATGTGGGAATGGTGTCAAAAGACCCACGACATAGGTATGAAGTCACTTCACTAGAGGCTCAATTCATACAAGGATAGAGCGGAGTAGGTGTTTATTGGGAGAAGAAGTGTATCTGTATACTGCTGAAATGCAGCATCATGATATATACCAGGAGTCATAGTTACTCCAAATTCCTTCCTTGGCCCCAAAGTTCATATCCACCAGTCTGTCTGATAGATCCATGCATCCCACTCCAGCTCCTTATTTTGTTTTGGTCCTAATTCCGCTACAAGCCTGTCATATGCAGACCAGCGGCCGACCCTCACCAAAGCATCTGTGGCAAGTTAGTAATCAGTGTTGAAGGACATTAGAAATGGTGAGGAGAACTTACTTGTTGTCGACCGGATAGAAAGTGAAGAAGTAGAGTATTAAGGCAACCACGAAGACTTGTGACTAAAGCATCCCTGATGACAATCTCGCTGGGTAAGGCTAGTAAGCTCCTTACTTCTTTCGGAACAGCTTCTTGACGGAGTTGAAGAACTTCTTCACTCCTCTAGGCTGCTGCTGAGTGCCATTGGCAGTACCAATAGGCAAGGCGGTGCCCAGATGGCCCTCAATGATGGCAATGATAGGACCCATGGCCTCTTGAGTAGCTCCAGGAAGCATCTGCTGACATGCTTCGGCGATCATGCGAGGAAGCATGTTGACAATAGTCTGGAGGAGGGCGATCTGAGTAGTGAGGCTGACAACATTGCCGTTAGTCGAGTTCAGGAGGGTGCCGAACGCGTTGATGTTGTTGCCAAGAGAGTGAACATGGCCGTCAATGGCGTTGACATGCTGACCAATTGCATTGAGGTGCATAATCTGGCCATCCACATGACTGATCTGGCCGTCAACGCGGTTGAGCTGGCCACGCATCTGCTCGACGTTCTGATCGAGGGGGCCCACAAAGTTACTAAGGGCGAAGTCAATCATACCGAAGACTTCCTCCAGAACAGTCTCCACATTGACATTGTTGACGCCGTGAGTGCCTTGGTCAGCCATGTCGTTGATGGCACCTCGAATTCCGTGAAGAATATTGACCATGCTTTGGCCAGTGAGAGTAGCAGCTTCATCGCCAGATCCGTTGTTCATCGCAAAAGTGACCGCATGCTTGACAATGTTGTAAAGCTTGGTTTCAGCACTAACACCACTCATCATGTTGGTAACATGAGCCTGGACGCGCTCCTCCTCAGTCTGCTCAGCCGCGACCTTATCACGAGCCCGAATTTCCTGAGTGATCTCAACGAGAAGCTGGACCACGTGACGCATCTGGTTCCACTCCTCGGGAGGGGCAGTACCGCGGGCAGCAGTAAGCTGGACAAAGCGAAAGTAATCGCTGGTGATCGCACGGACATCGTGGCTGGCAGCGGTGGTAGGCGGGAAGAGACCGTCAGCACGCGCACGAGCTAGTGAAGCACCCATCGCAGTGATCTGGCCGAGAGTGTACCTGACGGTGACACCGTGGCGCTCAATTGCCACCATAGCGTTCTGGGGGTCGTTGGTGGCTAAATTTCATGCATTAGCAGAGATGTCATAACTATAAACATGAAGGGACTACAAAACATTACTTACCATTAGCCGTGGTGCCGGGCTCCTGTCCCTCCATCATTCCGATTCCGGAGTCCGGAGTTCGGGGAACCTCCTGGTTGCAGTTCTTATCTCCCTGAGACCTAAGTATTGAAGTTAATTAAATGTCAATACGAAAAGGATAGAGTAGAAAAAAGAAAGGGAAAATAAACTTACGACATAGTTTCTGTTCTTGTAAATGAACAGGTAGATCGAGTTCCGAGAGAAGACTGATTGAGTTGTCTGAAAAGATGGGTTAGTGTATGCGAAGTGATGGAGGATGATGATTGTGTGTATGTGTTATGTATGTGTGTAATGAATGTAAGAAAGGAAGGTGGGGTGGGGTGGTTGGAAGATACAGGCGGTGAATAATTTTGCCAGAGGTGAAGGTTGATGATGATGCGAGAAAATATGTAATGGGGATAGGTAGAAGGGAAGGGTAGAAGGCAGAGGGTAGTGGAAAGGTTGTAGAGGTGGGAAAGGTAGGAAGGTAGGTGAAGGGTAAAGGTGGAGAGGGTTGTGCACTTACCAGAGGCTAGATGTGCGAGAGGTTGGTGGGGGTTGTGTGAATTGAAGTTGAGAAAAGTTGTACAAAATAGTGAAGAGAGTAGGTATGGTGGGGGTCGGGTTGGGTTGTGTAGAAGAAAATGATGGGTAACTGGGGAGACTGCGGAGACTGGGGAGACTGGAGGAAATTTTGACTTACTGTTGTCCGAGAGACGAACCAGTGACTAAACTTGACAATCTTAGAGAAGATTTGTCAAGATGATGAAGGCTTGAAGGCCGAGTGTTGATGATCAAAGTTGATAGTGAAGGTTGTGGTTGATGATCAAGGTTGATGATCTAGGTTGATGATAGAAGAAGTTGGTAGTGAAGAGTTGGCAATGGAGTGTGAAGTGTGGTGAATGAAAAGGGAAAAAGTTGAGAATGGTGGAGGAACTGCCTGATATTTATATGTCTTCAGACCAGGCTGATAGAATGAATTGTGGGGTTGGTAAAAGGTGTACAATCAGGTGTACTTGACGAGGTTGGAAAGATTGATACTAAAGTCGAAAAGGCTGTGACAAATGTACCAATACAGACCCACTTGTCAGGAGAAAATTGATTGTACAGTAGGTTGCTATCACAACTTGTGGGGTGGTAACTGAAGAGTTGTCAAGTTGCTGTGAGGTGGAAGAAGATGATGGTGGAGAAGGCTGAGGGAGGCAGAAATATATCACTAAGGAGACGGCAGATCCAGAGCGGTGTGGGGCGTGGTGGTTTTGAAATCAAATGAATCACCCGGATGATTAAAAAAAAATATTTATGCCAGCTGCATCAGTCTGTATTTCCAACCTGTTTGCCCTGTTGTCCACTGGATCAAGAAGCTTTGACCTTATCCCGACCTGTAACCTGATCTTGCACCTGCAACCGTACCTATGTACCTAAGTGATTAGGGGTATCTTGCCTATCAAAATGCATACGATAATTTGATCCTTGAGTTGTAATAGAAAATCAAACATCTGAGCTGGGGTACGTACACACAAACGTACCTCGGGCTCGCGACATGCCTCCACAATACGACTTGGTATTTTACCAAAAGTGCATTATTTACAGCTAACCAATTTACCAGATCACTAGAATCAATAGAAAATACTCAGGTACTTGTAGCATTTATTTGATCCAAGTAATGTAATACCAAAACACTGACTAAGGCTGAACGCTCAGTATATCGTGATCTTTTCCTGAAACATGATCTCAAGGACTAGGGGATATCAATGAATACTAGAAATCATACATTTATGAGGTGTCTACTTTTTCTGGTCTAAAAACATAATTACAAGGTGAGGTAGGTATTGCGTTACAGCTGCAATAGATTTAAAATCTGTTTTAATCTTCTAGTGGCCCTCATATTTGATTAAGTAAAAGACAAGTAAAGAAATGTTTTCTCATATCGAATCAATAATTATTATGTTATATAAGGTTATTGGTGTTGATAATTAACGGGGATATCTAAGATCAGTGATTTTATTTTAGAGCATTATCATAGGTTCCAAAAGTATTGCGTGAAAGTACCATAAAACAAATCGATATTATCACAGACTGATAATCAAGCTAAAAATTAAGTACGTGTAGCATCCATACAGGTATGTCCTGTTTGTGCGTTGCCTGTTCGTACCTAAGTACTTCCTGATTATGACCCTGAGGATCACTGAGAATATTGCGGCTCAGTGAGTTGACGTTGGAATTGGCGCACGGCCCCACTCTTGGGAGTTGTAACTTCCCTGTCAATGAGGGTACGCACGGCCAAATAAATTGCGGACAGACCCACATACCGCTGCCCAGTAAACAAATGTGGGTCCCTGAATCAGATCTTGGGAAGATGTGATCGGGTTATTTGGTGGTACGAAGGTACGTGCATAGGCATGATGTAGACAGGATCTGCATGTACTTGGGTACGTACGCGATTGAAAAAGAGGAAATATGGGAGAAATCTAATACACGCCTGTCAATGTAAAACTGCCGCTGATATCCAATGACTCGGTAGTTCTTCCGCCGTGTCTAGATTTCGTAGCGCGGATGCTCAACGCTCCTCATCACAGATTTTTTATTGAACATCCTAGAGATAGTTGAGCGAGCGTCCCTATTAGTAGATATTAAGCGACGTAATAATGCTATAACAGGCATTCTGAAATCCATTCCAGAAGCGATTAGAGGAATTGCTGACATATATAATACTTCAAGGCCGTTAGGTATAGATCATGCAACTACTCTGGGTAAAAATATATGTATTCTTTTTTACTACTTGAGTTGACGGGGACGGTGAGGGAGTAATATATCGTTGATAATTATGACCATCGCTTGGCCTAACAATACGTTTGCTCTGGGATAGTCCTGTTATCAACACTCCAAGTTTGGTTATATCGATGGAACAATCTAGAAGTATGAAAATATTTAGCAAATAACATAAAATTCTCTATTACATAGGCATGGCGTATCCTAGCTAGTGGTAATAAACAGGATATTTCACGGTAGAATTCAAGTGGCTGATAGGAAGCATGTCCTAAAGAAGAGCTAGAGGATACGATGCAGAGTTGCCGAAATGACTGGAGGATATCAGATCTTGTGTCTTGTATAGTCGATGGAAGCAATAATTCAACAAAATAGCATTTGCAACATGTAGTTTGGAGAAATCCTCGGTTCATACCTCCTAGACGCCTCTATCTATTCAAACTAGTCAAGACTTCTATAGAGAAGATTAAAAGACGTCCCTAATTCCATAATACTGAGAATAGCTGCTCACAAGATATGTAGCCCTTACCCATTGATAGAAATAGACCCCCTTCTCTCGAAGCTCGAGTTTGTGAATGTAAACAAAGGTACTTTTAATATAAATATCCTGTTGCGAACAATATTACTAGAAGCAAAAGGCTGGGCAAGGTAGGTAAATATCAAGCTGTACTGTGCTTGGTAGTTCAGAGCCTGATGGATTTTCTGCGATACCTACGAATATGATATGTTTCAGTTATCCAGTGTCGAAACCTACGAACCACCTTCCATGGAGCTCTAAAGTTCCACCATAAGAACCCGAGCTTGAACATTCATGTGTTTTGGTGGCTCTATTGAGAGGTGCATACGATTAATAACTATAGTCGAACAGTTTATAAGTACACCACCTTGAAAGGCCCTGATCTTCGTGGTTTTCCATATGGCGAACCGCCAGTATTTTATCTAAGTCGGACAGGAACACATATAATATACCAATGGCAGGATCACCTCAGACTTGTAAAACTTAAGCGTGGATATCCTATTAATATGCTCTTATGTGAAACCAGAAATATTCCGACCTTTTCCAATTATTACCGAAGAACAGTTGTATGGATGATAGTGCCCCTAAGATAAATTCTGGATACTTCGTCTTGAAAGAATACTACCGAAACATATTTAAAGAAAATATCTTTGCTCTGTGTGACGCCTTTGGAGTTTCTAGAAGTATCACATCCTACTAGCTTACAGGTAGACATCAGAAATACTAAAAAATCAGGACGATACTTCATCAGTACCACATATTTCCTACATATAGAATCCTCTGGTAGTTCTAGGCTTATTACGTCCCTCCCGACGTAATTATTAAGCCTACTGAGATTTCTGCGTAACTGTGCCTTTGAGCTCTGTGGATTACCCAAGCGTCAGGGGTTTAAAAGGGGGTCACAATAGTCAGAAAACAGTACCGGATATGATTGCAACGAGACTCTGTTAATAAATAGAGTCTACCTTTTGGCCGAGTGTCAAGAGAACATCGGAAACTAAGCTACGAACGACGATACTACCCGAAAGAGCCCCCATACGATTGCCAAATCAGCCGAAATCCACCCAGAACTCATCCCTTATTTGTGTGTACCATAGATCATTCCTGCCTGTATCTCATTAGCTAATGAAGAAATAATCGAATATTATGTCGAATACATACCACGATAAAAGAGAATGGAATGGTTTGATGGTGTGTCTTGGGGTAATAACGAGGGACTGGTGTTTGCTAGAGATATCCATGTGTGTCATGAGGGAATATCCATGTGCCAGAGGGGAACCCGTAGGGAAGGGAATTATGCGACGAGGGCATCCTCGCCGTCGTCGCCGTCGTCATGGGCATCTGCTGAGGGAACGTCATGTTAGCAGCATAATCAAAGGAGTGGACCCCCGGAGTAATTGGAGCAGGCGAGTGCGGATGCGAATACGAGTGATGATGACCACCACTGCCGTAGACCGGGACGCTACCGCCGTCATCGCGCCTCTCCGTAGCACTGATGACTAGGACTTCATCGTCGTCGTCGTCATTCTGGGCGTTGGTAGAAGGCGATATGTCAGGCTGACTCGTCGGCGCTGCCTCGTTGGTAGACGCGACACCGGGTACGGCAGCAGTCGCGCCACAACCGTTCTCCTGCTCCGCTTTCACGGCGATCGAATCTTCAGTTTTGACTTCACCTTTGACCTCGGTCTTGACGGGCTCGTCAGCGTCGCCGGCATCCTCGTCGACGGCAGCGAGCTTGCGTTTCTTGCTGGGGGTGCGAGTCTTGACGCCGTCCTTGCTGTCCTTGGACTCCTTCTTGACGCCTCCCACGCCACCGGCAGCGCCGATGCCGTGGGACTTCATGAGACGCTCATATCGCTTGGCACTGGAAGGTAGGAACGTGGTTAGTCTAGAGAAAAGGATTGGAATGAATGTAAAGTAATATTATATAGAGAAATATGATGGTAATTACTAGGGAGATACTTACGCTGCGCCCTTCGAGACAATCTCGCATTCCTTGGCGACCTCAGCGAAGTCAATCTATTTAGGTCAGTAAAACTCAACTGAGAGATACATTTGGTACGCGAAGATTTGGTTAATCATCAAAAGGGTAGCGCTCACCTTTCCAGCAGTCGAGTGCTTGATGCACACGATGAGGAATTTGAACTGAGAGTCAACGTCTAGAGCAGGCATCTTGTCGGTGACTGACGTGAGGTTGTCAGGCTAGAGGGATCAAGTAGAAAGGTTTGAAGATGAAGTACGAAGACCTTGGGTATGAAGAGAAGTGGAGGGGTGGTTGATATTGTTGAAGTTGATGGGTGGGAGGATAGGTTTTTAGGATTGACAGGTCAGTCGAAAATTTTTGATCAAGTAGTGGAAGCTTTGGCTTTTTTGTCTTTGATTGCTACTAGTAAGGAAGTAGGCCCTGTACCCAGCCTACCCTCGAAGAAGTTGCAATTTGCTTCTAGTAGATGGTTGTTGGATGGTTGTTGCCACAGTGTAGCAGGTCCGCATAAAATGCAGTCAGACTCGATATACCAGGCAACGGCCTAAGCTTCGGCCACTACTGAAATAACTGAGGATCAACTTGGAAGGCACTCGGTCTTAGAGTTGCTTATGGCTTATGTATGCGGAAATCAGTGCTGCTGGGCATATGTCGTGATGGTGGACACACTTGGGGATCCAGTAGGACAGTTGATGTCGGGACCACCAGCTAAAATATGAAAATTCTTTTACTATACTATGGTGAACTGTCAGAAGCTGATCTTTGAGTGTCGTGAATTATCTTAGACAAGATTCCAAGAGTAGCCACAAAGATAAAACTTAAGACAAGCTTTAATCTTTAGATGTTGTCGTGTGGCATGTCAAAGGTCCAACTATTCCATACTACAAATGCCTTTGTCATTCGTACTGGAATATGCTGGTCGAAATAGAGGTAAAGGAAGTAGTATGAGTATTGAAGATGAACAGTAGGGGGCATTTCAGCTGAGTTAAAGAGGCTTAATATAGCTGGAAGTGCTCGGTACTCAGTACTGTGCTGCTCCGGACTCCGAGGCATAGCATTACAAGGACTACGTCATTTACTGTAACAATTTATGATGTATCGACTTTCGATGGCAGAGGTCTTTTGGTATTACCTAATAGATACATACAGGGCCTCTCCAAGGCTGGTTCAAACCAACATATCAAACTTCTTCTTTCAATTAGTGCAGGCCCGAACAACGAGGCTAACAGCCGTTGGGCAGATTAAAGTACACAAGAAAGATTACACCCAGAGCATTTTTTTTAGCGCCTAGAAGCACGTCTCCTCAAAATGCGACCCCAAAGAGCTCTGCGAAGAATTCCTCTGGCACGGCGGCGGCGCGGCGCAGGGGCCGGAGCAGGGAGAGAAGCCGGGGCCGGGACCGGAGCCGGAGCGGCAGCGGCAGGGAGTGCGGGGGCCAGAGTGGTAGTGGGTCCCGTGGCGGGGACGGCGTTGATAGCGGGCGCCACAGCCGGCACAGCAGCGGGAGGGCCAGCGGGAGGTGCGGCTGCAGGGGTGGCTGCAGGGGCAACAGTGGCGCCAGAAGCGCCAGAAGCACCACGGGCACCACGACCACCACCAGCAGGAAGAATCTAGGAAACCCAACTTGTTAGTTGGTGTTTTGGGTTGGGCAATAATAATAGATGTAATATAGGTAATTTGACTTACAGTCACTCCTCCTTCCAACCACTAAGACAGATTAAGTTAGTAAATGTTGTACATTGTCATAGGTATATAGGGAATTACATACACCCTTACGGCCGCAACGTTTTGTAAAAGTGTCACGAGCACTTTTGCTCGAGGTATGCCCAGTTTCGGCACTGACGGCGGCCCAATCCACAGTCTTGAGCAAGTCCCAGCTTGCGTTATTGAAGATTGCGACCATCATAACGGCCTGCGTAACCGTTACGACTGTTCCGTTCCCCAAATCCATTGTTTTGGATGTCTTATTTAATGTTAGTAGTGGGCTCGAAAAAAAAACTGAATGTGCTTATGTTCAGCCTTAACAGAGATAGCCAATTTTGAGAATAATCGAGAACAGGTTGACGAAACAATACAAAAGGCAAGACTGAAAGTGACAGGGTATTAGCCAGAGTTATTACTTACTTTAGAGAATAGACAGGTGTGGTAAGACTTAGAAATTCTTTGAGGTCTGAAGTTGGAATGGTGAGAGGGAAGATGTGAGTAGATTGTTGTTGTTGGAAAAGGGAAACAAAAATTATTTCTTCAGACTTAGGTGAAAGAAATAAGATTTGGTTCTCAATTTGTCTGCCTGAGGGAAGTTGCTCACTTTCCTAATCTCCCAACGGACAGTAGCTTAATGCCCTATACTTCGCGCAGGTCTCAGGGCTCTTAGGGGTTCTCAGGTATCCGCTTAGTTGTGTTCTTTCTCAAAACACCCCACCGCCCAGATGTCAGGTGAATACGTGAATATGTTGGGGCACGTATTATGGCAGTTGCTCTAGATGTTGGGAAGGAGAGAAAAAAGGTACATGAGATACAACTCCAGGAAGGTAGACGAGGCTCGATAATATGGACTTAACCCAGGGTGATCTGGACAGTATAAACTAGATAGGACACACTTAGTGGTCATATAAAAATAAGCCTTTTGCTCGTCTACAGGTCCAGTAGTTATGTCATAGGGTAGCTCTACTATTAAGTCTGACCTATTGGTCTCTACGCAAGGCATAGGCCTAGATATTATGGGCCTGAATTTTAGCATCACCCGGTTCAGTAATTGTGAGAGGAGCACAGTAACCATGATGAAAACAACCGTTGTTGATATAGTGTGTAGACTATAATACTAATTGCATCGCGAATCAAACCCGAGACCCTCCCTGCGATTTGTGTTGTAGAGCTTCGTTTACTTTGTCGTAAAGAGCATTACCAGATCCCGTATGCCATTAAATGCCATGGTCATCCTCGAAGACACCAACCACTGAGGTTGGTAGAAGAGGAAACATCAGCACGACTGATCACCTTAAGTAGCAATAAGCTCATCATCACCATCCTCGATCTTAACCACACCCTCGGCATCATCTTCGACCTCCTTCTTAGTAGCGGGCTTCACATCCTCATCGTCGTCGTAGCCATCATTGTCGTCTTGGCCCTTGCCGGCAACCTTGGCCTTCTTGCCCTTAGTCGGCTTGGTGACCTTGGAAGCATTGCCTTGCTGAGAGCTTCCCGCGGCTTCTCCCTGCTGATACTTGCGTCGGATCTGTGAGAATCGAGTCTTTAAATGGTTAGTATGAATCATATGCATTTAACAGTAGGCCATACCTTGGCAATCTTTGTGTTCTTCAGATTGAGCTCCTGGGCAAGTCCGTCCCAGTCAAGATCTAGGCCGGCGGGAAGGTACTTGAACAGGACGGCGAAGAACTTCTGGTCACCAGCACTGGGTACGCTTGTTTCCTTGGAAGGCATGTTTGCTGTTTGACACAGTCGGCTTGGCGGTGGAAATTTGGTTGATCTTAGATGCTGTATTAGATCCAATAGTTAGTTCATGCCAAATGGGAAATATTAAGAGGAGGAGGAGAAGTAGCAATGGCAGTGTAGCCTATAGTAATCGAGGATAGTCTATCACTTCGACTCTTCGACCACTTCATAGATGGAAATCGAGAAGAACAGAGGAAAGATGGAGCCTTGGGGTGTGGTGATGATGAGGAATATGTCCGGGACCATGTCGTAGCATCGGAAGGGGAGGAAGCAGGGTTAATGCGATGCGGAGGGCCAAGACGACAGGCAAATATATGACGCTTGATAGGATGGGGGTTCGAGGACACAAAAGTACACAGGGATTTCCACTTACATCCGAGCGATAGATACCGCGACCTAGCTGTATATTAGATCAGTAAACTGATGTGAGCATAGGTTGAATATTGCGAAAATATTTTGTACTTGGATGGGGAGGTAGTGTTGGGTGGGTGATCCAGCGACGTCTCAGATTGAAGAGAGAAATCGTAGGGTCGAGGGAGTAGTCACGAGGGCTAAAGTGCAAGCGGCAATGGGAACGTTGCGAGAAGGCTCTCGTGCGGACACCCAGCAGAGATCAAGGTGTGGAATGATGAAGCGGAGGGGATATGATGCTGAAATACTATACAACTTACTTCGAGGGAAGATGGTATTGTTGCGGTAGATTTCTCAGTGGTGCCAAATAAAAGCTTCCTGGCTTAGAATTTGGTATGAAAGTTGTTTCGTTGTAGTGGTAGTCAGGTACCAGAAGTTGAAGGTGGTAAAGGGATTGGGCCTGAGGGTGGTGTGTTGAAAGAAGAATCAGATGGGAGGGGATTAGGACTCAAGTGGGAAGGAGGACGCGAGGATCGTGAACTAAGAAACAATGGTTTCCAAGTAGATAGATTTCAACAACAAGGCGGGTACTACCCAAATTAGGTCATCGAGTTTGTTGTCGAGTTTGCCGTCTAGCCCACCAGACGTACGTCTAAGTCGCCGCTATAGAGTTGCTGTTGTGTAAGCTTTTACTTAGGTACGTACGACAAATCGACGTGTAAATGGAAGAGCTGACGACGTTGACAACTTAGTCAGCGATTTAACCATAATAAACAACAGTCTGACATAGGGGCAAGTTTGACGATGAGGTGTTTGGCATACAGCTGTCAAAAGAAGAGGAATGACAAACGAAACAAATCTGGAGCCTTACCTTTATCCGAGCATGAGCTTTCTAGTATGGAGAGAAAGTCTGTCTTCTTAGCAGAAATAATTCAGACTAACCTGTTGGTTTATGAGACACCAGAATGAATGTGTTCCGTTCAAGACGAAAATATAACTTACAAACTTAATGATTTGTCCTAAAGAGATACTTTCTCCAATATAGTTAGGTATCGTTATATGGAAATATGATGTAAGATGTAATGACAACTACCTAACTGACAAAGTTCAACTCGACTCGAATGGACTTCCTACAGCTTAAATTAAAAGCGCTAAGGGCAAGTCTTTATCTATAGATATAGCTAAAAAGGTGTGTTCAAAGGCTGGGGCGATATTCACGTCAGACTCTTTTACATTCACAAGTACGTACTCTATTAGACAACATTTAATGTGAAACTTATGTGTTAAGGCTGATTTAATTTGAGGTACCTATGTGAATTAGAGAACAGGCAGCTGAATTGACAGGAGTAGAATTGATTACAGCTTTAGACGGAGGAAGTCGGAGCAAGAACACCTCCGTATCCCGATAGAGTTATATCGTCTAGAATATTAAGTGTCAGTTACCAGTTCTTTTTTATCTGATAACTTTGAAGCTTGATATAATGGAACGGTATAGGTTGTAGGACATATCGATCAAGTAAGACATTCTAAAAGAAAAATGGTCTAGCTTTATATTTATGTTGCTACTCGATATCAATCACAATAATCTAAGAGCAAGTCAAACTTTCAGAATAGTTTTTACGTAAGCAGTAGAATCAAACGGATTTAGCTGACAGCTATACACTTGCCAGAGAGAACCCTTGATGTGTGTCATACGTAGATTAAGTGTTAGAAGCAACAGAAAAGCTGCTATAGAGTTATAGTGTAGTAGTAAAAATCTATTAACGCTTGTCTTTTGTGTATCCTCTTTCGAGGGCGCTACGCGCCTAGGTCTATTATTATTCCTGACTAGGTAGGTAGCTCCACTTATACCATGACAACACTTGGACTTTGGGACGGTTATTATAGTGGGATAATTATATTATTTATTTTCTTGGAAATGAATCGCTTTACTCTAAGTCAACTGGTTCGATATCTCCAGCATCTATGTTCTATGCCTCCGAAAATCAGCTGCTCCTTTAATGTTTGCCAAAGTTCTCATTTACGAGCACGTATCGGTAACGGGCCTTACCCTCCTCCATATCGATGATTGCCTGGTTGGCGTCCTTCAGAGGTCGTTCCTGAACCCAAGATTTGATTTTCTTATCTGCTGCTAACTGCAGCATTTCTCTTATTTCCCAAGGAGATCCAGTGGCGCTACCGCCAATTCTGCTTCCATCCAAAATTAACTGGAATGCATTGATGGGGGGAAGCTCGCCTCCATCAGGAGCGCTACACAATAAATTAGTTTTGAACGAAGTTTGGCCACTGCATTAGCAAGGTGAAATGGAGACAAACTTACCCAACTTGAATAAAAATGCCCCTTACTTTTAGAAGAGAAAGGTAGTCACTCAACGGCATCTTTGAATGAGACACTGTACTGATGATGATGTCCAGGGTTCGTCGGTGCTTCGTTGCCCAGTCTTTCTCCTCGCCCGTAGCAATGTACTCATCGGCACCAAGTTTCAGTACATCATCCCTTTTTTCTTCCTTTCTCGAGATACCGACGACCTTGTCGGCTCCCAGGGCTTTAGCGAAAAGAATACCGAAGTGACCCAAACCGCCAACACCAACAATTCCCACTGTCTTGCCTGGTCCACAGCCGTTTTGCTTTAGGGGCGAATACATGGTGATGCCACCACAGAGCATCGGAGCGACGGTGGCCGAATCAACTCCATCCGGAATCTTGAAGACCCAATGGCCGTTTGTACGGTTATAGTCCGCATAGCCGCCATAAGTTTTGCCTTCTCCATCCGGGTAAATGGAGCCGTAGGTGTTGATCAAGCCTTCTCGGCAATAGGACTCCAAGCCGTTCGAGCATTCCGGGCAGGTGCTCTTCTGGCAAGTCCTTGCTTGCGCACCAACTCCAACGCGATCGCCAACTTTGACATGCTTCACGTTCGCTCCTACACGTATCGCCTTGCCGACGATCTCGTGGCCCACGACGCAAGCTATGATAATGTCAGAAAAATAACGCGAACTAATCCGAAAGAATTAAAAGGGGGACGTACGGTAGGGAGTCGGGCCCCAGCCGGACTTCAACGTGTGTATATCACTACCGCAAATACCGCAGTGTGATATCTCAATGTCCACATCATCCTCGGTCCATTTCTTGGGCTCATATTCTCCCCATTCCCTATTTAACAATGGTTGTCAGTGATTATGTAATTCGATAAAAAGTCCAGATATTTCGGATATGTCTTGGAAGTAAGGCAAGCTCCCTATATATGTGTTTCTACCATTCAAGAAGGAAAAACAACTCCAGGGACAAACTAGATGATGAGGAAATAACTATTGATGTTACTCACATCTTTCCATTGACGGCATCTGGAGACTTGCCCAGCCAGCCTTCAAACTTAGGGCTTGCCTGTGCTGCCATATTGAGATATATGGTGATTTGGTGCCCGATATGAGGTCAAAGATGAAGAGATGAAGATTTTTGTGTTGTCTCAATATTGAATTTTATTGTGGAATTAAGCACTCGATCTTTAATCCCGACTCAAGTTACAATGCAGGTCACTTACACTTAAGTAGGGAAGCAACTGCCACGTCGCTTCCGGCTCATCCCATTGTCATTCGAACTTTAATCACTCTACGGCCAAAAAAGCCGATTGCGGGTTCCTAATCCATGACGATAAGTGGAGGTAACGGTGGATAGAAGTTACGGTGCAGACCTGTACATACATTATACTTACCTCGGCACCTACATGTGGATAACTACAAATAAATGGAATCTACCTGCGTAACCTAGGCATTCTCTTGTATGGGCCTCATAGAAGAATTGATGTTGCGTAAGCAAATCAACGGTGTAAGTCTGCATACTAGAGAAAAATGTGTAGAGGGTCCCACTGTTACATTGTGGCTAGTGATGGGCTAGCATCATTAGTCGCAATGGCGCCAGATATACCAAAAAAATTAATAGACGCATATATTTAACTCGTCACTACCCACTCAGATAAGTGTCGGACTTACCATAGATCGGGTTTATTGTATCGGACTTAATGCCAATATTAATAAGTAGTCAAGTACTAAACATTACCGTCGTCAAAAATGAAAGAGCTACCGAGTCGAAGTTCCACGAAAAAATGGCTAATAGGTATATTCACAGGCTATTAAGGTTTAACATTAGACACCATCGGTAATTAGTAGAAATAGCTACGTCTGCAGTCCAAACAACAATGCACTCTCAATAAAACGAAGGGGTGAGGGAAAATATCTTGGTACTCATTACTCAAGAATTTTTCTAGAGTGGACTTTACGTAGTAGTGAGGCTATCTGTGGCGACGAATATGTTTCAACACTAAAAAACTGGGAAACGACCATAACACCTGGAGGTAACCTCATAGCTAGGTAGCCACTAATAACTCTTCGGATGTTTTTCTCCTGGTAAATAATGGGCATAACGGTGATAGTGAATTTATCTCCATGCAGTAGAAAAGTTCCACAGGTCGATCTTTTCCACCGCTTTATTATTTTATATTTTAATTATTTTAATATTCACATTCGGGAATTTCGTATGTTTTTTTCCAACCAGAAACGCAAGAAGATGTCCTCGACGGTAAGATTTTAGTCAGGGGCACACGTATTTTAGAATCTAGGTTAGCATTTACCATGAAAGAAAAAGACGTATATATCCCGTCCTTTCAATTCTCGTAAAAATTGCCTCTGGTAGGTAGTATTGAAACATTGGGACAACCTCACACCGCCTTACTTAGCTGTCAAACTTTTCAGCCTTTACTAATACAGTTGAGATATCGCCGAATAACACTTAATTGATATCTTTTAAGTTCAATCGCGAAGCTCGGAGTAATATTACAACGGCTTATCAGTTTATTGATATGAATTACTAGGGCCAGCCTTGCATTTCGCATCTCTCGAGCGCTGCGCTCCGATGAAGGGACGTTCAAAAATTAGGTATTAGGTAAGGATGGCTTTCTGGCCAGTAATCGCTTGATACAGTCCCAAAGATTGCCTTAAAAGGAAACCAACCCATTGAAATATGTATTGTCAGCTCAAATGCCGTCATTTTACACGCTTTTAACATTAACGCCACTCATATCCTCAGCGCAATACCGAAAATGTAAGAATTCCTGATTGGTGTTAGCACGCCAAGTTGCTACTCGCTATACATAGTATATGTATTACCTCGGAGCTTTCACCAGATCTCCTAAATACTTTCCAATCCTTAACCTAGATAAAGCCGATCGGATCCATGATCTTCTTCACCGACATCATGTTCACTAACGATGTGGCTCATGTTGCGCTTATCAATCCAAACGTACTTAGGTACCTACCTAGGTAGTGTCTTTACGGGCCTTTTAGATCCACTAGCGTCTCATATCGTTCGCTATTTTCTTCATTTTAGGCTTAAATATCTGGGTCCACGACTTGTTTGAAACTAATCGGCCCGGACGTTTGGGATGTTGTTCCTCGGCTCCTCCCGAGTCCGATGCGCCCCACCGCCTCAAGCGGAGCATCAATCTGGATCAGCAATGTACCAAACCTGCAAAGATTCCACACACGGCGGAAACTTCAAATATATAGACTAGGTCGAGATTTTACTTATTTTTATAATTGACCCGGAGACTGTTTTAATATAGTATAAAAGTAAACTTTGATAGAGCCAATGTTAGGATATAATAATTTCCTATGTAACACAGTCACGTGTTGCCATGTGGACTGGTCCAAGCCCAAAACACCAATATTTTCAAGTAGCACACACACACACACACACACACGTAATCATCATCAAAACAACAACAGACATTGCAATACCTTCGTTTCCTTATTCGGTGTACACCGCCCAATACCAACTACCTAAATACTTAGGTAATAGTCAAAACTCCAACAGGCCGAGCCAACCCAACAAGCTACCTACAATAAACTGGAGATTGTTTAAGCTAATTTTCAACACTTTCAAGCCCACTAAGTAGTAACCGTTATACACTGGATTAAGTCCTTAACTAGATCAACGTTAGTCAAGCACCGAATAAGTATAAAGTCTCAACTATGAATGGCGACAATACGTTATATTATCTAAACCACCACTTACGTCATATAAATACGTAAGAAGGTAGATCCGAATACCCTCATTTCAAGTAGCAACTGGATAAAGATAAAAGAAATTACTTGGGCAACTTGTTGAAAATGAGCAATCGAAATAGTCCAGTCTAAGTCAACTCAAGTAATTAACCGGCACATTGGGAGCACTTATGTAATCAGACCAGAAGATGTTATAGGCTTGATGAAACCGTACGCGAAATCTCATTTGACTACTTTTCATCCCACCCTAATACAAGACAGATAACTTAATTTCCCAATAATAAGCTACTTTAAGGTGTGTAAGGTGCTTGAAGAAAATGATGGATTAATATGACTACCTATATTCGTAAAGTCCTATTCAAAAGGAACTTGAAAATGTAAGCTTACTAGTGATAGATGAAAAATTACCTGAGATATGATTTAAAGCAACCACAGCGCCTCTATCTCGTATATCTCTCAGGGTAACAGGCCGGCGTTTTCAACCCTGTCTTGTACATTCTGACCGCAGATCTTTTCGAAGTTGAAAACCTCCGTAGAACAAAAGTCTAACCGCGAAAAAAGCAAGCTTGACTACAGTACATTCGTTGGCTGGAACTTTTAAAGCGTTAGTAGGAACGAAGATACCGCAATAGTCATTATACTGCCAAGAGGCATATAATCACTTGAGCAGACCTGAAACATGGAAAGTCTGTAAATGCCCTCGGGGAAGCAGGCGTCCGCATAGAACGTGGGAGACCGTGGAGTGTAGCTGAGAAGGCGCTGGGCAGGAAGTATTACAATTACAAATTTGATAAGCAGCATTAGTTATTCACGTACTTAAACGCTTGATAATAGATAGGTTAACTTACCGAAATGTGCTCCCACTTCGTAGTAAGATATGCACGTAGATCATAATAACGTGGCCCCCATGTTGTCTGAGTGGGATCCGGCCGTTTGATTGTATCCTCGGTTAGAATTACTACTTACCCCACGTATTCGCTAAAGATTTCATATGTAACTATTAACTTGGATCAGCTGGAGCACGGGTTTGGCGACTCCCTAGAAAATCCCATGCGAGATTTCCTTGGAATACGTAGTAGGTATTGGCTACAGATTTGTGAAGGCGAACGCCGCAGCCAAGGTACCGAATCTGACCGCGGTCGATATATCACATTCTAATATCATACTATGCCTAATTGGAAAGTGGCTTAATACTCCGGCGTTATGGCTCACGGAATACTTATTGGGCATGTAACGTAGGCCTCGCTAGTACCTGGTGATAGAACCGCAACACGCCACCGGTGTAAGCGCTATAAACAGTCAAACATAATGTAGGGTGTGAATAGTAATACCTAAGCGATGTTATAATGATGGTTGGATTAAGAGGACAGGTTCTAACTAGCCTTAAATGGACGGTAAGATACAGGCCTGACAATCTTGTAAAACTGGTCGATATATCCCTATCATCTAGACCGAGGATGGCCGCGAATCACGTACGACCCATACCAGCATGGCGAACATTGGAGGCGATTTCTCGAGGAACGTCCCAATGGGGTTGATTGCAGTGGACGAAGTGTCCAAGCGCGGGTGGCTTGACGATAAGCTCGTCCGGGTTTCCGAGGACACCCTCGTACGATAAGTACGTAACAGACAGTCTACAGATAATATGTGAAATTCTAGAATAGCCTCCCAAGCATGTCGTCGTCGTCACTTGAGGTGTTACCACAAGTCACATTGCATATCCGATAGCCAAGCCGCGGAACACGGGGTGGATTCTTACGTGACAGTGGTAGGAAGTATAGTCTAAGAAGACGCAACTCCCGCAACTCGCTCAACAGTTTTCGCCTCGCCTGCTGGGTATCTCCAAAGTACATATTCTCCAAGCTACTTCTGTGCATTATCACAACCCATTC
Organism: Daldinia decipiens; assembly: GCF_022478715.1. NCBI lineage: Eukaryota > Fungi > Ascomycota > Sordariomycetes > Xylariales > Hypoxylaceae > Daldinia > Daldinia decipiens. The sequence continues at coordinate 419,924 of NW_026054570.1, read as the reverse complement.
TGAGACCATAAGTACCGCATTAGGTCAAAAAACATGGTGAAATACCGGGGTCAAATACCCTTCCCCACACGCCACCGACGTTGATACCCGCGCATGGGCCCCGACTCTCAGCTGCAAAATTACTTCAAGGCTGACAACCCATGTTACATCCGCCTCAGCCCCGTGTCCAGATCTCGGGTCATCGGTGGACGCTAGCCCTATTGCTGGGGCACTCCGGGACGATGCGTGAATACTCGTATAAGTGCCTCTTCGCGCGTTACGTCGCCGTCAGACGATTAGACAATAATGACGATAGCCACCCTATCATGCGGGATCTATATGTGATATGGAATAAGAAGGGTTTAAAGGTTACATAGCTATCAGAAACGACGAGTAGTGCTGCAAGTTTCCCGGCCGAAGTTGCGTAAGGCAAATAGATAACAGAATCCCGTGATCTTTACACTCTGAAAAAACCCTTGGACGTATCTGATTGGTTGGATATCTCAGCACATTCCTGGTTACATAATAGCTGAGAACCATCGTGTAGTTTGATAACTTATCATCACGAAAAGCTGATATAGTTTAGTTTGGCTCCTAGGGCCGGTTGAAAGTCACAATACATCAAGAATTATTGAATTGGGGTATCACATGCTCATACGACATACTCAAAGAATGTCTTTAGCCTCCATTCATAGAAACAGTATAGCGTCTCTAGGTACTCATCAACCAAGCCCAGGCATGTCCGAATGCCAGATGTCGAAATCGTGCCACTAAGTAGTAGTCTTACAAAGCCCAAATGAGTGAATTCACCAGCATCAAACCCCTCAAGAAGCCAGATATTCGACCCGAAACGCCCAGGTTTCCTTTGTTACCAACCGCATAGAAAGTACCCCATGACAGATTAGCGATCCACGTGTTTCCCTGATCAATTCCCCGTAGAAACCAGCTCATAACCCCCACAGCGTATATTAGCTATCTGACCTGACATCATCATAGCCCAAAACCAGCCTATCCGAGCCCCTGACATGTCCATCAAGAGTACTCGTCCCATTCGTGCTTCACGTCGACGTAATCTTCATCAAATTCAACTGTCCGAAACGGAGGCATGTGCGGATGAGAATGCACGTGGGGTGGCTCGCAAGGGCTAGCTCTAAATTCATCAAATGAAGAACCTGCCCCGAAGGTGGTATAGTGCGGAACACTCGGCCACATCGGGTCGGGGTGGTCGGGGCACGGCGAATCGCGGAAGTTGAATGAGTTCTGGGAAGTGACCATCTCACTGGTGGGGCTGGGTGTGAAGGCTGGAGATGGAGAGAAAAAGTCGCTATCACTGCCCGGTGTAAGAAATCGAGGTTGAATCACGCCATGGTTGCTCGAAACCGAAGTAGCCGGAATTGGGCCAGATGGTCCCGGAGTTAGACGAGGAGTGAACCGATCATCAAAGCTGTAGGGGGCGCTCTCTTGTTTAATCTTGGGAGCGGGCACCTCGGATGGCTCTGGGGTGACCGAGGATTCTGGGAGTGATTCTAGAGTAGATTCTAGCTTGACAAGTTTGTCCTTCTTCCCTTTTGGTTCCTTCTTCGACTTTGTGACTCGGTTTTTCGCCTGTCCCGTTCGGTTTCGTCTAGTAGGCTCATTGCCTAGCATAGCGATTTTGAAACGTGAGTATCTCATGCGAGCGGCATGGCCATTGGAAATTGGTTGGGGTAAGATCTCGTCTTTAGCAACCGCGTCCCAATTGATCTATATTATATGTTAGTGGATTCCAACCCCGCAAGTCTAGGACACGCGTTATAGCCAAAACTCAACTTACATCCTTGAGGTTCTTCTGCTTCAAAATGGCAAACAAGAACCTGGTCATCATACTGTCATTGTTGGAAGACATGGCGACGATTTACCGCCAGTGGGATAGCCCGGGAAATGTAGAATGGGCAAGATTTAGAGGAGGCGAGCCTTCTCAATAAGAAGTGCACAGCTAAGTGTAAAGCAATTCGGAGAGAGCCCTCGATTTCAATGATGATCTGAACATGCGAAGGTAAAATGAAATGGGCGAGTCACGAACGGAGTGGACGTGAAAGACAGTGAGGGAGGACTGGTGGAATATATGTCAGGGCTCCTAGATAAAGCTCTGAAGCTTGGGAGGTCGTTGAGAAGGAATCACACCAAGCTGTCGATCAAATATTGTGAAGTGAAAGTATGACGAAAGGTGGAGACAAGCAAGATGGTCCGTGGCAAGATTAAGAGGCCGTTTGATGCCGAGATAATGGATTAAAAGAGTGTTATTCCTATGGTAAAAGAGTGAAGCCTAAGACTAAAGAGGGAGAGGGATGCAAGTAATTTCGTTTGGCTGGCCAGTTTTCTTCTTCAATGAGAAGGGCAACAATGTATGTTAACAGGGCTGCTTTAAGTGCTTGCATGAAAAGCAAGCTTACTTGCACCGGGATTATCATTAATGGGTCTATATGACGAACAGTATGAAAGGCACGGTTGCCTAGCAACTTCAATTCCAACTCTAGCAGTCTAGCAAGCAATAAGGCGAATACTATGAGCAACTTTGTCTTGGCCAAGAAGATCAAGGGGTGAAAAGAGAAAAGGGTTGGTGGGGTTTAATACGCGAAAGTGGGATGGTACGCGGTGTACCGCGTAAAGTGGTTTGCAATCCCTGCAGTACCATCGTGTCTTTCGACTGGGATGTTTAAAGAATCCTAGAAACTTCTGTTTCGACCAACTTAAGCCAACGCTTGACAGCTCTCTAAGCCGTAGAATTTAGGCGCATTATAGAGCTGCGGCTAGCTGAGATACGCTGTAACGGTAGAACTTATTTAGTCAAAATTGACTGCTCGGACCCTTTGTAATGTATGTAGTTCTTTCACGGCGCGATGTCGAGAGGAATTCACACACCAATCAGACGAGAGAAAAAAGAATACATGATACGAAGCTAACTTTAGGAACCGATCCCGAGAAGGGGAAGATGCCGAAGTAGGGTGGGTAAGTAGGTAGCTTCAGATATTTGTACATAGCGGGACGAGGGTTGGTTAAAGACGTGAGTCACCAAAGAATTCAGGAGGCTGGGAACTTGGACTTGAATGTACTCGATTGGGCGATTATCGAGACTACTGATTGGTGTACCTGTAACGTCATCTCCCGCCTATCTCTAAGCGGATAGGTACCTTGGATTTACCAGTTCGCAATTGATTTTGCAGTAGTTTCGCAGTAGTTTTGTAGAGATCGTCGGTTGTTATTCAACCACATGCATCCTCGATCCAGGAACATCCAGGAACGGCCTGTTCAATTCCGAATATATATGTAACTAGCCTCGCAGCCAATTATTTGTTAATTCGACAAGTTTTAATATGTAGAATGTAGTTAGATGAGAGGGCCACCGCGTTTTTCTCTCGGAACCAAGGAACTTGTTTAATACGTCGGGCACTAAGGCTGTTGGTGTTTGCTTCTAATTCTCGGAGAAATTGGTTGCGAGCGACAAAGGGTTTTTTTTTTTTTTTTTTTTTTTTGGAACTACTTCTTACATAGGTATGTTTGTCTTATTCCTGTTACCGAACAATGTTATAGTGCCGAGTCTACTAATGTGTAACACTAGAATGTTGAAGAATAAATAAATGGGAAGTACATATGTAAAAAGTAAAAGGGGAAAAACCAGGATTAGGACGCGTTGGAGTTGGAGTTTATAGCACTGTGTGCATGGTCTGCTCACGTTTTAGTCGCCTTTTCACGTGATGTTTCATAATCCATACACCTTTCCATTTTAAGATTTAAGTGCATGCATGTACATAGCGTCTTTTAGAAAGAAGCGCGGAAAGGAAAAGAAGGCGCAATGGAAAAGTAAATTCGATAGTTGTGATGCAGCATGCTACCCCAAGAGGAACGGCAAATTCCCGGCTATCCGAAGTATTCCGGTCAAGCTGTCGAGTTCTATTCTAAGAATGGGTAAGTGCTTAGCTGCCCGGACACCCCTATTATAACAACATTATTATACACACACTCGAGGTTAGATGTACTTAAAGTCAAACTGGTACACACCAACCGTGAAAACACAGGTTACCTAGGTAGGTACCTAGGACCTAGGTACATGTAGGTATATCGAATTGCGAACTCACGTGATCTCTCTACTACCACCCACACCCCAACTTGGCAACTGCAACGCATCAAGGTCTCGGATCATTACATAGGCCGTGCGCGAACAAAAAAACAACAGCACGCTATCCTAATTCGTTCTTAGTGGAAATACCGCCAAGGGACTCGACCCACCCTTGTCACTACCGCTCCGGACCGCGTAATTCAGGTAGCTCCAATTCAAAGCTCCTTACCCATTCTTCTCAACCTCTTAAAAGCTCTCATCTCTATCAATTTTCTTAATTCGCACGTGAAGAGTAGCTTATTGCTATAGCAGTTCCCACATCGCTATCTTAGTACCAGTCTCTTCAAGCTCTAGCCTCGAAGGCTCGGAGCTACCAAAGAGCCAAAATGAACAAAAATTGGAATGACAGAGCTGACAAAGACCTCTTTTTCACCATCCTCTCTGTCAAGAACATCGGTGTAATAAGCGGCGGGGAATGGACTACCATTGGTAATCATATGCGATCCCTAGGATATGGCTTCACAAATGAGGGATGCCGGTAAGCAAAGTCCATTTCTTCTTTCTGCAACCTGGTTCCCACGTACCCGGTTCAAATCTACGTAGCCTTCTCGTCCTTGTCCCCTTCCTCTAGTGTGTGTGTATGTGTGTGTGTGTGTATCTGGTAATGTACCAAGTAGCGCATGCAGTCTACCTATTGCTCCAATATGATAGAGATACATCAGTTATCAAAGGATATGTCAAGTCGCACAATTAACTACAGGGTTCTGCTTAACTTAACTGTCAAGTTACTTGGTAACTGTACAACCGGGGTACTTGAGGTTGTCGCAACCCAAGACAGAAGTCGAGATGACCTAGCACACCGGATTTACTTCGCGACATACACACAAGAGGATATACAACGTATGATACAGCACATGGGGACTAATCAACTGGTACTAGTCAACACTTCCAAGGCCTCCGCAGAGCCCAGCATAAGGTTGAATCCGGTGGTATAGATGCCCAGCGCAGATCTGACCCTACTCAAAACCCCATCACACGGCGCCCCGGTCCAGGTCGTGGGCGGCCTAGGAAACAACCTCCGGCACCCATTGCTGGTCTTGACCATATATCTTCTCCTGGAGTACCAGGCCAAGTTCACGACGACGAGGAAGATGCTACAGCTCCACATGATGGCATGTCCGTTCAAATCCCTAGCGAGGAGGCCGACTCTTTAGGCCTAGTGCAGGACGACTCGGGCCTTGATGAACAACCACCGAAACGTCAGCGCCTCGATGAGGATGATCAGCAACAGACTGATGATGCAGCCGTCTTGTCGTTAGCAGCAGATGGGCTACCTGGGCACGAAGATCATTATGGTCCACCTGAGTAAGCCCCGGGTCTATCTATTATCCTCACATGAAGGTACTAACGAATCGGCAGATTTTATGGGGAAGCATAGTGGTTGTAACCCTTTTCGCCCAGCAGTCATCTCCGCCTCTAAGGGAACGTTTTAACATAAGCTACTATAATACAGCTGGCCAAGGCTCCTATTGCAAGGCGTAGTTGTTAGACCATGGCCGGCCAACAACAGTTCAGTAGTCATCAGTCTACATTATATGGATGTTCATTCAAGCTACGTTGTTTTTAATACGAAGTCAATAGATCACAAAGACTCGCGTTTGCTTCTCTTGGGAATGGGGGAATCAGAGGAATATCTCCGGGCAACTTATGTACAACACTGCAGCATCGCGTTGATCGGTAGTTTGGAGTTATAAGCGGGCTATTTATGATCGGGATAAATTTTTTGATAGCCAATAATTCCAGCTATCTTACACGAAGGTCTCCTGGGACCTCTGGTTTTTAGATTTGAGAAAGACAAGAATGTAGATGTCCAGAAGGGTACCTAGGTGCATTTACGTTTTATGCAGCTCGTTATTTATAGGCAACATGTATTGGTAGAAGGACCTTATCACATGGATGCCTCCAAACTATTTAGGATTCTCAAGTTTGTTCACATCATACGCCACAAGAAGCAATCACTATCCCATATATACTCCCCTACCTTCCCAAAGTTCCGTTAGATTCATCCTACGTAAGCCTATATTACTTCGTCACTTGGCATGCACCTAGTCTCGTAGTTTCTATTTTGTAACTTCCCAACCCAACTGAACAACACATCTCTTCTACCGTCAACGTCTACTTGGTTCTAAACATCTATACCTACCTACCTACCTACCTACCTTGTTTACTACTGAACAACCCAAACTCTTCGCCTTCCTTTACTACCCTCCAGGACATCAACCACAACATCTCTTTCACTAACCTCTCTATCTTGATCTCGGTTGGTTCAAACCTGACCTCAACACACATCGCCACCATGCCGAAGGGCTCAACCTGGACTCTCGAAGCCTATCGCGACTTCTCCAGAGCCGTCTGGGACGTCGCCAAGTTGACGGCGGAGCAGAAGGAGCAGATCCTACGCAAGCTACATGACCTGGGTTACGAATTCACTGGAAATGCTATGAGGTATGATATACATTTTTCATTACTTTCCACCCTCTTGAGATCACACAGTGAACATCATCTATCGCTATTTGATCATCGTGCTTTCCATGTTAGAAGTGTATTCCTAGTTACGACATCCCCCAACATACCTAAAGCATACTATTTCCATGACTCCCTTTGCCCTCGTCGATCAAGAGTGCCATCATATCAGCAACTTTTCCTATATCCCACTATCAGAGTATAAAACTCATGGGTTGGCCCGAAAATATCTGCTATATCATGATTTGAGTTGGGCTCTTTTCCCAGAACCACAGCACCGCGGAACTATACCGTGCGGTCATTTTCAACAATCTACCATCGAAATTCACGTTCTACCTAGGCCATTTGGCGAGTTGTACTATGATATTTTCTCTCGGTTTCACTAGGTTCACTAGAGGCTACCTTACACGAACTATCCCCAGAGCAACTACGCCGCAGCTTCACTGACTGCTTATGTCTTTTGCTAGCTTGTTCCTAGCTAGGCTTATCTTTGACTCTCAGCTTTCCATGCATCAAGCTAACTTATATTCATAGACAGCACTTCCAAAAGATGATCCGAGACGAGAAGTCGGAATCTCAGCAGAATGCTGCTTCCGGCTCCTCTCCCGACAACAGTCAACCTGCTATCAAGGACAAGGCAGCAGCCCGCCCCCGCCCCGCCCGCGGCTCCCGCGCTAGCGCCAAACGCAAGGCTAAGGCACCAGTCTCCGACGATGACGACGAGGAGAAGAAGACACCTGTCAAGAAGCGTACCAGGAACGGGTAAGTTTACACTACTGATCAGTCTTAGGAGTTTGATTATGTGGTAGAATATGAGGCTAATATATCACTTTAGAAAAACTTCTATGAAGTTGGAGGATGATGAGCCCGTGCCTTCTCAGGATGACAAGGACTGGGGTGAGTCTGCAGCTCAGCTTGAGCAACACCAGCCCGTGACTCTCCTTGACCCCTCTTCGGCCCCCCCTGCTCATGGAGACAACGAAGCTGAACAACTGTCTCGTCTAGACGGTGAGGATGAAAGTGGCGATATTTAAGTATTTCCCAGCCAACCAGGAGCAGAGGAATTACCTCTGTTTACGATACCTCGCAACATACCCCTCACTTTCTAAGAGGATGCCAGGGACACTAGTTCTCTGATGAGCAAGAGATTTATGTTATCTAGTCTTCGCGTTGTATTCATGTCGCCATCTACTTCGAGTTAGCTTAGGCCTTGCGTTCATAGGGGTTAACTTGAGCCCACCGGGGCGTTGCGAATCGGTGATTTCCCCTCATGCTGCTCGGAAGAAGAATTTAGTGATTATGGTCTCGATTGATACTCAGATATACTAGTTGCCTAGTTTGACTTTGCGATGTGACTTCTCCTTTACGGGAATATCAATAAAATTCCTCCAATACTCTTCGTTATAGGTCTTCTAACCAATAGAATCAACATGTGATCTAACCGAGGCAACAGATAATAACTATCCTCAAAAAGTTCAGAATGATCCGTGCTATGTACCTACACTTTAATTTAACGAAACCCCACAACGTCTATTTGGTACATCGGTGGCTTTATCAGTTAGCACTTCATCTCGTCTGATGTTTAAATCTGAAACTCCGCTGCAAGTGGCCCTAATCGTCTTTCAGGTAGCCAAAGCCAAGCTTTCTCGTCTCACGATGTGGGGACTCAACTCAGATCCCTAGCTTAGCGTTTCCGGACCTTCGGTATCTTACCGCAATACGGCTAGGGCCCGTTCAATCGTGGGATCGAACGGTTAGTCCCCCGTGTCCACCGGATCAGCGAGGCCCCTCTATGATCCCTGAAATTATACTATCCTCCACAAGGCGTCATATTGCATGAATCTCTCATAAGAACTTAATGTTGACAGTAGGTACACATCTTATCTCTTCCAAAACTCTAGCTGCGTTCTAGGTCAGCATCTTATTCACAATAGGTAACTAAGGCGTCCCCGGCGGACACATGGATCCAAGCGGAGATCCACGAATGGGGTAACTAACTTGTTCCTTGCACGCCTCGTGTCTCACTAGTTTCCCGCGCGAATCACGAAACATGCCTCACATGCAAGTCGTAGATCGCCATACCACCTGGCAAAAGGGGGCAAGTATAAAAAGTTGATGCTTTTCAGCTTTTCCCACCAATGGCATTATGTTAGGGGGTATAGCGACTCGAGCCGTCCTTTGTTTCTTTCTCAAGGCTAGTCCCTCGTTTCTACTTATAAGCCGAGACTATATTCGTTCTTTTCGCCTAGTCGACATCTCGTTCTTTACAGCTCAGTCCAGCATAATGCATAACCTTGCGGTTCTCGGTCTTGCCACTCTGGCCCTCGCAGCCCCGAGCACTCTCAACGAGAGAGCTACTACTTGTACCTTCACTTCGGTAGACACTTTGGCATCGAAGAAGAAGTCTTGTACCGACATCGTGATCAAGGGGGTCACTGTTCCAGCTGGGCAGACACTTGACTTGACCGGCCTTACTACCGGCACAACCGTCACTTTCCAAGGCACGACGACATTCGCGTACAAGGAGTGGGAGGGCCCCCTAATCAGTGTCTCGGGAACCAAGATCACCGTTCAGGGCGCCAGCGGCCATGTCATCGACGGCCAGGGCGCAAAGTGGTGGGACGGAAAGGGCAGCAACGGAGGCAAGACGAAGCCCAAGTTCTTCTACGCCCACAGCCTGACGTCTTCGACGATCACCGGACTCAACATCAAGAACACCCCAGTCCACACCTTTTCTATCAACGGTGCCAAGGGCCTAACGCTAGACCACATCACCATCGATAACTCCGCCGGTGACTCCGGCGGCGGCCACAACACCGACGCCTTCGACGTCGGCTCATCCGATAATGTAAAAATCATCGGCGCCAACGTCAAGAACCAAGACGACTGCCTAGCCATCAACTCCGGCACCAACATCGAGTTCACGGGGGGCACGTGCTCGGGCGGCCACGGCCTGAGCATCGGGTCGGTCGGCGGCCGCAGCAACAACGAAGTGCGCAACGTCGTCATCTCGGGGTCGACCATCAGCAACTCGCAGAACGGCGTGCGCATCAAGACGGTGTACGACGCGTCGGGCGCCGTCAGCAACATCACGTACTCGGACATCAAGCTCAGCAACATTTCCAAGTACGGCATCGTCATCGAGCAGGACTACGAGAACGGCAGCCCGACCGGCACGCCGACGACCGGCGTCCCGATCACCGACCTTACCATCAACAAGGTCACGGGCACCGTTGCGAGCGATGCTACCAATGTGTACATCCTGTGCGGCAAGGGGTCTTGCAGCAATTGGAAGTGGACCGGTGTCAGCGTTTCGGGCGGCAAGAAGAGCTCTAAGTGCGCGAACATTCCGTCGGGAGCTGCTTGCTAGGTATTTTGTCGAGTCAAGCCGAGTTGAGTCGACTATTGTGTCTACGTAGCCGTGATATATAAATAAAAAATATAGCAAATCTTAAGACACATTCACATACAATTACCCGCTGCCATATCATATTAACACCCGTGCGTTATTATAGACATGACGTATGTTCTCCATGTCCACATATTCCGTTAAGGCAGCGATTCGATCCCAGAACCGTTCGGTTGTGGGATTGGGCGAATAATATCCAATTCAGCTGTCCAGATTAGTCTGTCGTGGCCCCCAACGGCTTTCGGGGGCGTGGTTGAAGGATTCCAACCAGACCATTATACTCCTATTGTTAAGCACTAAATAGGAAAGGGGACCAAAAATAAGTCGCCATGTGATGGCGATCCTTGCCGAACTACGCGTCCAGCTAGTTATACCGAAATCAGGGTTTGGATCGGGTTGAAATCGCTCATTAAGCGGCTGGTTCCTACGAAATGGGCAGAGTAGTTGAAATATCTAGACTACCTAGTTAACTCCTTTTTTCCTCTTCATTTTTCTTATGACTATGGCGAGCATTTATGGTCAAGTTCCGCTTAGTTCTCCTAATAGCATCAGGCTCCTGAAACTCTTTCCCGCGTCTTCGATCAAGGCACCTGTGAATTTTGAGTTGCTCGAAGCCACACTAGACCAATGTCCCTCTTTCAAAGCTATTTCGTATTCTTGGGACGGGCAACGACCTACAGAAAAAGCTTTTTGTCTGGGACAGTCCATCCTCGTTACGCTAAATTGCAATAACATACTTCGACACCTAGCTACAACTAATAGCAAGCCTTCGTTAGTATGGATCGATGCCATCTGTATCAACCAGTCTCCAGCGGCGGTGATAGAACGTAATCAGCAAGTGAGCATAATGGGAGACATCTACACCGCTGCTGATGAAGTCGTCGTGTGGCTTGGTTCTACGATAAAGCCGTCCTGGGAGTCGACTTTTCAGAACCTTTCTAAGTTCGCCGATGCATGTCTTGCTTCCAAGAGCGAAAAATACTCGGATAGACTCCTTTTATTAGCTAGCAGGATAGATACCAAGAGTAAGCCCACTCACAATGCTCTTTTATAATAAGGTGGCCAAATCATATGTGCTAAAAATACAACCAGCCCTCAACGATATGTTCTGGGGAGTAACGTGGTTTAGCCGTGTCTGGGTAGTCCAAGAGGTTGCGCTGAGCCGGAAAGCAACCTTCATATACGGCCAGGCTTTGCTCGTTTACTTCAACCTCATCAAGTCTTGGTCGGACTTATACAGTACACACAAAAACGTCGGTCTTGTACAGAATCTAAACCAGACCCTTTATAATGGCTTCGGCACGCACATCGTCTCCTTACAGGGACCGAGACGAGCAGTCGCCATCACTGAAGAATACGACAGCATTGAAGAACTCTTCCGCCAAGCAAGCAGACTCTTGGCAACCGAGCCTCGAGACAAGGTATACGGGCTTCGCGGGTTGTTAGTTAGCTACGGAGTATCGCTCCCAGCAGCTAATTATCAAAAGCCTCTGGAAACTATATACATGGAGACCGTTAAAGCGTTGATGGATTTTACTGGCTCTTTAAATCTAGAAAGTTGCTACTATGTATCGGACAGCTGGCCATCCTGGGTCCCAAACTGGGCAACTTCGGTGCCGTGTTCGGTACCGAAGGGAGATTATCACGCCGCTGGACATTCAACCGCCAGCTTCAGCTTTGTCCATCTGCCCCGTGGCTCCCGAGCACTCCGAGTCTCTGCCGTAATCATCGGAGACGTCTGTTCCTCCCTCAGGACATGTCTACTAGGACGCTATCGCACCGCGGAGGCCCTGAAAAACGACGATATCTTAACACAGATCGAAGAAGAAATAGCCCCGGACTGGAAATACAAACGACTGCAAAAAGGCGACGGTATCGAGGAATTCCTCGCAGTCTATAATATCCGCGTCTTACGGCAAGCTCTCGAGTACATGAGGAAAGCATCTAACAGCCTAGACAAGTGGAAGAATGACCTCTACGAGATAGTCTCCAACCAGGCATCAGTAGACGCAAAATTAGACCTGAAGGAGTCCTTCCGTCAATGGCTTGATTTACTCAGCGTCCTACCGGCCAAGCCCCTACCAGCCTATGAGCTATCAAGCATCGACGAAGCCCCCGAGATGGAAGTATACAATCGAATATCGGCAAACGACAACGTCTCCGAGCTACACGAGCTATTCACTGCATCATCATATTACTGGACATTCTTCAAGATGGGCCCAGGGGCATTTGGAACTGGTGCTTATGCCATCGCAGCCGGAGATAAGGTTGCTATTATGGCTGGTGGGTGTGTTCCCATGGTAATCAGACACGTACACGGAGATCAGTACCGGATTATATCTCCAGTCTACATTTGCGGTATTATGCAAGGTGAAGCTTGGCCAGTTAATCCGAGCAGTTTGAAGAGCATTGTTATAATCTAGTCTGGATAGGCAAGTAGAGAAAGGTTCGAAAATATGAACATGAATGAGATATTACAAGGACATGAGAAATGAGCCATAAATACTTGGGAATATCAATCTTCGAATTCTAGTTAATACGTCCTTAGGCCATATCAGGGAATCAAGAACAATGCCCTTCAAGACCAATACATACATCGGTGTAGTTTTTGAGATTATCTTTTATTATTTAGGCCAAGATCTACCCTCGTAGCGAGTCTGAGCGAACACATTCTTTCCGTTACGCAAGACGATAATGCCTACGACAAATTCCAGCCCACAATCCCATCAAGGGATACAACCCGATAATGTTAATGATGCATGGGAATATCGTAGTCATCGCATTAATCTACCAGGCCCATAGCATTATCTAGAAACTCCATAAACGCCTGGTACACCCCTAGTACGATATCATCATGCCTTTCGTCCATCGAGCCGGCGTCCTTCGTCGGACTTCTTCTCGGGCGCCTTTCCTTTATCTTCTCCCTCGCCCTTCCGCTTGACTGCCCCTCTAAGGGTCTGGCCCTGTCCCGCGAAGTATGGTCTGCTCGCATTCTCTTTCTCTGCCTCCTTGTCTGCGTCTGTCTTAACCGGTGTAACCTCGTAACCAAAGAAGAGCTTGTTGGGTGGTAAGCGAAGAGGCATGGGTCCATTCGTTCGTCTTCGCGGGACGGGTATAACATTTGTAGAAGTACCAGCGACGGGGGTTGAGGGTTTCGGCGTTGGGGCTTTGGAGCCTTTCTTGGCGCTTAGTTTGTGGCCCTCGTTTAGGAAATGAGACGAAACTGCTCGGGCTCCGGTCGCAGCTGTTGTGGCATTAGGGGCGATCGCGTCGTAGTTGATAGACTGTGCCATCGTGCCTTGGGGATGCATGAGCCCGCCAGCGGGTAAACCACCCCTCGTACTTCTCGGCGTACTAGTACCGCTACCCTTCTGCGGCTCAACATATCCTACTGGTGGTGCGAACTCGACCGAAACATCTGTCTCTATCATGCAAACACCCATCTTCTCCGTCTCCGGCTTCACCTCCAAGACTGCTACATCGTAAACCTCGTCGTTATACTCGAAGTTGAACACGTCGCCCTTGGTTAATGTAGCGAAGTTTCGGAATGCCTTCTCTAAAACCGCCTTGGGGTCACTAATTTCAAGGAAGTTGGTCGACTGGGGTTGAAGCTTAACCATCTTAGCCAGCTCCAGCGATGTCGATTTTATCTGGATCATGTCGCCGACGTCCAGTTGTAGCGTTTGCATCATCTAAACCCGTCAGTTATGGTTACTCCTCTATGACGCCAGCACCAAAACCAACCCATTGCGGTATGTACGCTCTGCCTTCCTCCGCCACGAACTCTAGAACACCCGCGTGCGTCTGGCGCTCTCTCTCGCCATTCACCAGCTCCATCATCAAGGGCCACTGAACGTGTAACTGGGAGATCTTCTGGAGGGCGGATGGCGGTAGGAAGATCTTGGAGCCGTAGTTGAGTTCCGGTCTCTCGGATCCGGGGGCCATGATAATCGGGTAACATCGGAAGTACTCGTCGAAACGGCGCATGGCCGGGCCGCGCATCATTCCGGATCGGGCCATGTACGACATGGCGGCCGGATCGTCGACGTCAAAAGAGTTGAATCCACGGTACTACGAAAATAGTTGTGGTCAGCAGAGATCCAGAAATCGGAACAAAGGGTCGGGTGTGTAACTAACCATAACGAGGTGGGGTTATTTTAGGAAACTTAGTCTACCTCTCTGAAAGATAAGAAAGATGGGGGACTGAAGATGGGTAACTAGAGATATTTAAGAGGATAAAAATTAGAGAAGGCGAATGATGTAAAAAAGAATATGAAGTGGACTTTTTTGTTGTAAGTTTCCTGAACAACTTCACGGAAGCTGGAAGCTGGAAACTGGAAACTGGAAACTGGAAACCGGAAGCTACTGGACCTTCCTCAGAGCTCTAGGTCATGTATCCGAAGGCAACTGCTTATGACGAAACTTCGGCGTGCGTATTAATCCGTCAGGGGTACATTGCGTCTTAGGTAACCGTGATTACTGCTAAGAATTAGAGAGACAAGCCACTAAGCACGGCCCCATAGTTATGTAGTACATAATCTTGGCAGCTTAGTAGCTTGGTATGTACCTAGCTCGGTACCTAGCTCGGTACACAGTAGGTAGCTTAATGTTCCCTCCCCACTGATGAGCTGCAGCTACCAGACAGGGGCAATTTTCAAATTTCAACGTCATATTGGACTCGACTGCTATTGGAGGCTCTGCCTCAATTCATACTTGTACTTATACACAATCCACCATAGCCTCATCATCATCACAATCATCATGTCCTCAAGATTCAGTGCCGCACGCCCAAAGCGCGCCGGCGAGAATTACGCGCGAATGCATCATGCCGAGCCCAACTCGAAGAAAGTCAAGTTCGACATGCGGAACCCGTCCGCGCTCGCCCCCGACGTAGAAGACGAAGACGATGAGGCAGACAATTACCTGGAAGTCGACGCAGAAATCATTCGCGGGAGCGCTGCGACTAAGCGCGGAGCTGTCAACATCGATGGGTATGACTCGGATTCTGACCAGGAAGAGCTTGGCACTTTACACGCGTCGAAATCCAAGCCGAAGAAAGATGACGAGGATATGGATGACATGTTCGCAGCCGAAGAGGATGGCGACGACAAAGACGATACTGTGGACAACTCGACGGGAAAGAAGAGCAAGGAAGTCAATTTTATAGACACCGAGAAGATCGAAGGCCAGGAAGCAGAATCGAAATCTGGTGGACACGTGCGCCTAGACGGGGAATCATCCGACGATGACGACGAAGAGGTAATAGAGCTCGCGATACAAGAAGAAGGTCTCGACGAGGAAATCGGTGCCGGCGGGCTCAAGAAACACGCTCCCAAAGTCGAGGCTTTCAACCTAAAAGCCGAAAATGAAGAAGGGCGCTTCGACGAGGCTGGGAACTTCGTGCGCAAGGCTGTGGACCCCGATGCCGTGCACGACCGATGGCTCGAAGGCGTCAGCAAGAAGGACATGAAAAAAGCCGCCGAAGCCCACGAAAAGCGCGAAGCCGAGCAGCGACAAAAGCGCAAGGAAGAGGACAGCGCATTGACGTCAGATCTTCTCAAGTCCCTAATCCTACATCTAGAGCGCGGAGAGACCCCAATAGAAGCACTCGCCAGGTTAGGCCGGGGCCAAACAAAAACCAAAAAAGTCCCCAAGTGGAAGCAGAAGAAACAGAAGCCGGACGCCATGGAGATGGACGCCAAGAAGGCGCCGGAAGACCCCGAGCAGACCCGCATCAAGGACGCTATCAACACGATCACCGAAGCGTCAGACAGGTTGCTCGGGAGAGACCGGCCGGACATCTACGACCGGGAGCGAGAACGCCTTATCCGCGAATACACGCGCGAAGCAGACGAGCCCTGGGTAGAGCCGCAAAAGGAGTCGAAAGCAGCGCCCATAACCAGGATGTGGGAGTTCCGCTGGATCGACGGCAGAGACGACGCCGATAAACAGGGCCCCTTCGACGGGCCCACGATGAAAGCCTGGCAGGACGCGGGTTACTTCGGAGAAGGCGTTGAGTTCAGGGAGGCCGGCGAGGAGGGCTGGACTCGCCTGGCTGACTTTGCATGATTATGAGGTCGTGTAGACCGCAAAACGAAGGGAATGATACCACGGCGTTCTTAGTAACGATTTCAGCACGATGTATGATTAGCTATTTGGAAAAGCAAACGAACTTCCCTCGAAGTAATAATTTATTATTACCTCTTTGAATCGGATACTACTACTATATTTCACAGTGTCGGATAAGGATACGATGCTAATCTAAGCCAAGAACTGATAATACTGCACCATCCAAGTGAGCGAAGTTCATCGCGAGGCTACCACCTAGGTACATTACATTTCTCTTCAAATTTAGATCATCATCACAGAGCCATCGTAATGAAATATTAAATATCAAAGCTTCTTCTTTCTGGGACCCGAGTATGGATTGCAATGTAACCCTTGCTCTGATACTGGATATTGTATCTCGCGTAACAGGTAGGTATACTTCGGCAACCAAGACATTATAAACCTTCGTCTAATACGTTAAACCTGCGCAAATGTCTTCATGTCACTTTGACTATATAGGTACCTACACTAGTGAAATTTCTGACCATAAAGGACATTTTCCCCCTTCCTTTTTGTGAAACCCCTATTCCCCCGACTGGGCTACGCAAAACCGTAAGCATGGCACGAGTTATATTACATTATTAAGGGAGCCAATATCAAAGCACATGAGCACAACTCACAGCATAGCATACATCAAGAGCATAGCCAAATGAATTAAGTAGTTAGTCATTTAAAATACCATTTTGCTCGGCCGTGCCGGCGGGATATCATCGAAGTAAGTACGACTGCGGGATAAAAAAAGAATACACAAACGGCCGACGCTCAAAACTAGGGGAGGGTCCAAGCAATCCATCTTGTTCCCTCCGTTTGCTTTCTCCTATGGAACGCCAGTTGTTCTAGCTTTTGTTTTTTCCTCTTCTCAACTCCCCTCGTCTGACGGGTCAGACAGACAGATACATAGAATTACGCGCGTAAAATCAAACCAGGTTATGTTCCCTTAGTCGCGGTACCTGTATACGATGTTCACAAAACCAACCCCTTATTCCGTTCGTTCCTGCGAGACGCCGCATGATACTCCGGGTCGCCCTCGACCAATACCCTCACAACCTGATTACCCAAACTTTGGAACGATTGCTGCTGCAGGGGTGGGAGGAAGACAAGAGTTTCGGTATCATGTCGTAGAAATCATTGTTCGTAATATACATTAGGATGAAAATTGGAGCCGTAAGAACTGTGTATCTCTTTGGTAACCTCAATATTTGTTCTAGTTTTAGGTGGAAATCCCGTTTAATGTGGAATGTCCCAATTTGGTTAGGGACTCGGCTGGCTTCCATGGGCCGTTAGCCTGCATGACTTTGCGCAAGACCTCGAGAGTGATCGGTATAGCTTCCTCGGGTATCGTCCATGGTCCAAGTCGGTCTATGAGCTTGCCTATCGAACCCCCGTCGTCCGACTTGGAACTTCCATCGTATACCCCCATATTTCTGCGTGCGCCGTCAGCCTGGTGCCAGATATCTTGCTGCTCCTTGCAGTTCGCGACGATCTGGCTTGCGAGCTCGGAATCATTAGGGTACGACCACATTATGCGACCGATGTACACGAGACAGATGCCTTGGAGCCGCAGTATTAACGCGGTTAATGCATTGTGTCTTGCGCAGTCGGTTCTGGCTACTCGGAATAACAACAACAATTCTCGCATTGACCGGGTTGAAGCTCGTTTGCGCTCGAGATCGGAAGCATCACTTTGAAGTTTGAAACCAAGGAGAAACGACACTACACACTGAATGCCAGCGGCGACAGCAACTTGACGCTCGCGTTCCGAAACTCCATCCGCTGGGTTCTTCAAGACCGCATCTCGTTCGTGCTTCAGCTGGGTGCCAAGCTTGATGAAATTCAAGGCTCTCGACTGCAGCCTCTGCAGCTTCTCTGGGTCAACTGGTGGACGGCGTCGATCGGGTGGCTGCGCGGCTGGCGTGAGGCCGTTTGTAACCCCTGGGGTACCAACTTGGGAGCTATTGGATGCGCCTCGCGTCATTCGCGATGGCGGTCCAGGTGGTGTAGAAGGTCGTGGGTTCTCTAGAGGTTTTGGCCGTTTGATCGCTTCGCTAGGGGGGTCCGCCACGGGTCGCTTACGTGCTGTCCCGGGTTCCAAGCTATCGGAACGATCGCGAGCGACGCGGCTAGCCTCCCCTAATAAATTGCTCTTCTTCCTGCCGCCGGGAGGTAAGATTAAGAGCCGTTCTATCGTCTTTGCATTTCGCTTCTTATACTTCAATGTGACTATGAGCGACTCCCGTTGCCCTTTGCCGCTTTCCACATGTATGGTATCTTCGCGCCTCGAAGGTTTCGCCGCCTTTTTCTGACCGTTAGGAGAGTCGGAGGCTATCTGGCTACTTCTTTGACTCGAGTCCTTTGAAGCTGACTTTGTCCTCGCTAATTCCTCGAGCACAATGGGCGGGAGCGTCGGAGAAAGAAGGGGCGGGACCTTTCGCTTCTTGGGGCTAGGAGACGGCTCGCGATCTTCTCGGCTTTTCTTCGACGGCGGTTTTAGACTATTCAAGTCCGCCGGCTTCTTCTTAGGGCTAGGCCGCGATGGCTTGGAATCGTCCATGTAGTCTAATATATCAATCGGAGATAATAAGGGGGGTACGTAAGGCACCTTAGAGGTCGGGTTGTTTTCTACTTTCTTATCTGGTCCGTCTTTGTTCTTAATAAGTTTTTGAGTACCATTCACTTGGCCGGGAGGCCTGGGAGATACACCTTTATTCCCCGTGCTGTTGAGTGAGGGTTTTCCGTTGGTGGTCGGTGTGCCTTTCAAATCTCTAAGAAGCTTCCTCTCAGAGGCTACCTGCCGCTCGGGTTTCTGAGCAGCGCTATCCTTAAGGGAACGTGAACTTATAGAGTTGGGCGTGGAGCTCTCAATCTTGCTCCGCTTAGCTGACTTGGGCTCCTGCTCAGCCTCTATGACCCGTCTTTTCTTATCCGTCGAGGGACTGCGAGGGCGACGCGCCTCAGGCCTCATGCTAAGTTTTGCGTCGGGAATTTCTTTCTTAATAACACGGTGGTCCTCCGTCTCTTTCGTAGTCGAATCGAGTTTTTTATTTGGAGGCGCATTCGTCTTGGAGGGTTGCGCTACTGGTTTGGGCGTTTCTTCGCCGTCGGGTGACTTTTTTCTATTCTTGTAGTCTTTTAGGGAGAGTTTCGTTTTTGGTTTACTCGGATCAGCTCTTCGAGGTGTTGGGGTATCGGCGGCGCTGACTGGATTTAAAGGTTCTTCCCGCACGTCAAAGTAGGCCCTAGTCAGAAGAACACCACGCTCTGCGTCACTAACAAAAGTTGTGTATTGAAGGGGTCTGATATCCTGCTCTTCTAATCTCTTGTCATCCGCGTGTGGTCGGTACCGGCGCGTCGTGTCTAGTGACAAGTAGTGTGCTTTAAAAGGGAGGACGTCTTTAACTAGTGTTTCAATATGTTTGGTTACTTCCTCCATGGTTTTCTTTGTTCATGCAACTTCGAAATGTTGCACGCGAACCTGGTGCTAGGAATCATGAAAGAAGGCGCGGTTGCGGTGACAGATGAGAATTACGTAGGGTCGGTATGAGTCGGTATGATGTTGAAGGTATCATCAGGTTTCTAGGGCGATGCGATAAGACGGAGATATTTCTTCTGTAAGGTTAGAGTTTAGTATTTCCGGTCATTGCTAGCCTTCGTAAAATGGGTGAATAAAAGGACGTATGATACGGAGATCGGACAATGATTTGACGTGTATTCCTCGAAGCAATGGCGACGACAAGCCAATTCGACAGGCATTGGCTGAATTGGAAATTATGGGGATGGGTACAATAAAAAAAGCACCATCCAAAGTACTTTTCTAATGGAGTTTTATTGACTGACCTCAAAGTTGGGCGCGATGGTGACTCTCGCTCTACCCTTTTTTCACCTTTTGCACACCCTCAAGCCCGTAAAGTACAATGCAATACACAGTAGATAGACACAAGTTACTGTTGTCGCGTAGACATTATTTGCTGTTTTATCCAGCCTCTAATAAATCCTCGTGACATTCGGCCCGGCGCATCGCTCGTCAAAATGTGGTTCGCGTCGGCGAAGGACTACAAGAAGAAAAAAAATATACCAGGGACGTAAGCGGAAGATAAGTGTTATTATGATATGGAAAGGGGCTGGTGATGAGGCTCGTCGGGTGAAAGAAAGGAAAGGTAACAAAGAGTGTCGGGGAAGTCAAAAGTAAAGTCTGCGTACTGATGACCAGGTATTGTTGTTGCAGATGATGCGTGATGATCGGCAGCGGGAAGAAGTTGGTGAAGTGGGTGAACACCGAACCCGTCGTAGTAGCAGGCGGTAGCAGTCGTAGGTAGGGACGGAGTGTACGCTACACAATAAAATGCAGGGATGTTTCCAGGACGGGGTTGCTTGGGTTAATAGGTATTAGCTGGTTAGGTCAGTTAGGTCACTCGCGCCTTCAGCGATGGTGAAGGACCGGATAGTGGTAGAGGTGGCTCTAACAGGGCAGGAGACGCGGGCAAGGATGGAACCCAGTTTGATCTAATCCTCCAAGTTTCCCTTGTTGTGTTGCGGCTACCCGTTTCCTGCTTGACATTCACAGCGTCGGGGAAAGTCCACTAACCCTACGTAGGTACCTACCTCTTTTGCGTACTTACCTGCCCTACCTACATGTAGCACTCCCTCTTACCTCAGACGGGAAGTACATAGGTAGGTAGTGGACCCATAGGTAGGCTTTCATGTGGCTTGTGTGGCTTGACCGGCCATAGATAGAACCCCCCTTACCTTCTTCGGTACCAGTTGAGGACCCCCACCAGTACATATGTACCTATGCATCGGGATGATTTGATAGGGCACCAGAATAAGTCTATTCCTACCACTAGCATCGCATCATTCACACATGCACCCGACTACTACCCTATCTGCCTATCTGCCATATGTATCTACGTGTGTACCTAAGCGGTTACGGATTATACAACAGAGAGACTATATCAAATATCAAAATCAAATATCAAAGAAGCCCGACGCTTCTATCTTTCTGCCGGGCTCTACTACATCTCCGATATGCACGAAACAGTTCTTGTAAGCGACCTAGAGGTATAACTCTTCTGATAGGCGCCACAATGTGCAATTTTTTCTGGGTGCGAAATTATGGTAGGGTCGCTTCGATTTATACTTTGCGGATAGTTCCACGTGTGTTGACGATTCCAACTTCGAAATGTTCTTTGTTTTGTACCTATAAACCCGAGACAAATTGTAAAAGGGTGTGGTTTTAGCAAATCAGAGCCGCCGGCAAGCAGGGCGGCGACATGGGTTGCACATGTAGGTAACTTGTACATTAGGTACGTATTCGTAGTAGGTAAGGCAGGAATTAGGTCAATGGCAAGCTTAGGTCATATTGAAGGTAGTACATGGGACCTTAACGCAAGGCTGATGTGGGGTTGCTTCATATTGCATCTTGCCTGGTACTATGTAATAAGATCTCAAACCTTTTTTTCTTGTTTCTTGTTCGGGATCTTAGCTTCTGCAGGCCTTGCAGTTTGTCCGCCTCATATTATAAATCTACCTATGTATTTACTTTGACCAACTTTAGCAATTCAACTTACACTCATTTCTTTTTAACTAATTTGTCAATCTACGGCTGCATAGTTTCTACCTATGGATCGACGACAATAACGACATAAGATATATTCTTCTAATCTGCCTATTTTCCTCTTGTGAAAATACCCAGCAACGACACTTGAACATTTACCCCCAGCTCATCCTCCAAGATGGCAGACCAATCCAATACCACAATACTCATCTCCACGAGTATCGTGGTCTTCCTATCCGGCTTCCTACTAGGCATATACTCGGTGCGAGGGTACCTATTTATCTCTCCATCCCTAGCTTCCCAACGCCAAAGCAACCTTAACGACCCTCTCGAGAGCGAAGAGTCCGACATCGACGAAGGCGACACAATACTCGACCATGCGCCTAACTGGGCCAACGGCGAGGACGCCGATCGAAGAGACGGGCTCAAGGCCTCTAAGCCGAAGAAGGCAAAGAATATTCCCAAGGACAAGGCAGAGAGCAAGGCGGACAGTGCTCAGCCTCAACAAACAGTAGCCGAAGGGTCTGCAAATGAGGAGTGCAAGCTAGTCCTAGTCGTACGGACAGATTTAGGCATGACGAAAGGTTCGTTGTCTCTATTCCTATTATTCCTTCAGCCATAATACAAACTCAATACTAACGTGTATCCGTACCTCACAGGCAAAATAGCTGCACAATGCTCCCACGCAACCCTAGCATGCTACAAGACCCTCACCCGCGCCGCCCAGCGAAACCCGTCATCAGCCGAAGCACGACTCCTACAGCGCTGGGAACGCCGGGGACAAGCCAAGATCGCCGTACAGGTGAAGTCAGAGGCCGAGCTGCTGGATCTGATGGGTAAGGCGCGCAGCCTAGGCATCACAGCCGAAGTCATCCAGGACGCCGGCCGCACCCAGATCGACCCTGGCAGCCTAACAGTCCTAGGCGTTGGGCCCGCTCCCAGGAGTCTTGTTGACAAGGTCACTGGTGGCCTCAAGCTATTATGAAAGAGTTTCTACATAGACTTACATAATCTGGCATGGTAGGAACATGGTCGGTATATAATGGACGCATACATCGGTAGACAAGTGGGAGACGCAAAATATATCCACAGGTAAACACCCATGGATTGCTTATAAAAGTGCATATACAGGTAGTTATGGCGTTTAAAAAAAAAGCCAATGTCATTTTTTGACTATTCACTGTTTTATTCTTTCCCCTAGGAGTTGCAAAACTCCGCGAATCTGCGAAAGCTCTAAAACCGTAGACATACGCACATGAACCACCGCATTGCCAGACCTTTGCAGATCTTCCATCTTCATTTGACTTCCAACCTCTAGCCGACTTTCTTTTCGAAGCCCTCGCCTTAGAAACATTGATACAAAGGGCTATGGGTATTTCAACTATGCCTGGGTAGTATTCTGCTGGGTTTTTGTGTCCAGCTTTCTTTTTTTCACCGGGTCCTCAGCAGGCGACCCAGGAGAGGCTGGCCGTTTTCCTAACGGTGGAGAGGCTTTTATGATTGTTGCCAGGTACTTCGGGTCTCTCAGCAAAGCGAGATTATTCTCGACAAGTGCGACTTTACTTTTCAATTCGCCGACCCCTGCCTCCACGCCAGTTATCCGTCCCTCAGTCTGGTGTCTATACGGATCGAGGTGCTGAAGGATATATACGGCCATCTGCTTGGACGTCAAGTTCGCCCATTGACTGTCCAATGTCCTAACAGCAAGCTCAAGAGAATCAAATCTCTTCTTAGCATCCTCCACGTCCGACTTAACGGCACTCACGATGGAGTTTAGACCGACCGTTCCTCCCGTGACATTACTCTGCTGGAGACTGGTTACTCTACTCTCCACATCCGCCAATTTAATTATGACGTTGTCGAGCTTAGGACCAACTCCTTCAGCCTCCAAGGATTTCATACAATCTTGCAGGTGCTGCAGCGCATTGCGTTGTTCATCTCCGGTCTGCTTTAGCATATTAATTTGCATAGACAGCTTTTCAAGAGCTTTTACGTCTGCTGTAATTTTGTCAACGCGAACTCCTAATTCGTCAACCATGTCGGCGCAACTGTTACCAGACTCGGCAACTATCTTCTCCATAGCTTCCCGCAACACATCTAGCTGTTCTTGAACCCAAGCTTCTTGTGCAAACTGATGTGCCGATGCCTCGTTGCTTGGTTGTGAGACAACCGGTCGGGAACTTTCAACATTCTCCATGAACTTCCGTGTTTCTTGGATGAAAGAACCATTCTTGTCGAAATGAGACGTGGCTGACTCTTGTAAAGAATCAAAATCTTGACGTAGAGCCGCAATCGTTTTTTCATTTGAAAACACCTTGGATTTAAAATCGTGGTCGATCCAGGTCTCTAGAATTTCGTTGTAGGTCTCCATGTCAAGCTCTTTGACCTTATCCATGAACGTAGTCGTCTTCTTTTCCACGTCATCCACTCTGGTGGTAAAGGATCCGAGATCCTGAGTCAACCGGGTTAAGTCATCCTGAATTTTCTTAAGAAAATTAAGATCTGAAATTTGCGTCTTGAGCTGCGAGTTTTCGGATTGAAGAGTATTATAATCGGATCTTAACACCTTAAAATCCTTATCTAGGTTATTGAAAGCCTGGATTGACTGTTCTCGCTCATTACGTAGTGTTTGAATTTGGCTATGAGCATCAGATATTTGTTTTTGCTGCTCAGAACTTTGCTTCTGAAATTCGGCAAATTTGGCCTCTAGCGCTCGTAGCGAGGTGTTCTCAGCTGCTTGCAATTTGGAAGATGTTACGGAAGACACAGCTTCTTCTAAGGTTTCTGCGAATTGCTGATCGAGTCTAGCGAGACTTCTCGAGATCTCATCCCGCTCTAACTTTCCACTTTCGTCAAATCGTCGCTGGAATTCCGAGTATGGAGCATAATCATTAACTTTACTGGCGACTTTGTCGAGTTCACACTGACGTCGATGGTCCTCGCGCGAAAGTTTGTTTTTCCGGAATTTCAAGAGCATGCGCTCTTGCGAAGTCTCGTTGCATTTATATAAAATTTCGAAAACTTCTTGTAACCTAGGATCTTTGGCTTTCGGAATGCTTGGTGGGGCTATAGGACCTGGACTAGAGATTCTAGTTGCCTTTGAAATGCTATCGGTGGCTATTGACTAATTAGTGGCTTAGCGGATTATTGGGGAAGTTAAAACTCACCCGGGTCAGTCGGGGTTGGGCGGGTACTTCTTGACGTTGGAACGCTATTCGTGGCACTAGCGGGGGAATAGGTACCTGACACAACCCGCCTAGGACCGGTAGGAATTATTGTGTCAATAGAAAGTCGATGAATATCCTTTGAACCACCCATATCTCTTCCATGGCCGTGTGGACTTCTTGTACCCTCCGCGTCTCCGGAGTCGCGTCGACCTAGAACCATGTTTCGGTCTCGGTCACGCTCAACCTCTCTGCCGCGATCACGAGAATATTCACTAGAAGTGTGTCGATCCTCTGATGGTTTGTACGAGTCAATACCGTATGGACGGCGTCGCTCGTCTTCAAAACCACTTACTCTGGATCGGGGGTATGACATAGTAAAGTAAGAAAAATAATAACTGTGCTTGAGGTTATCAGAGGGAATCCGAGGTTATCTTGCTAACCAGGGAAATAGAATCAGCCAACGACTTCCCCAATTCTTGAAATTTACACTGCGACTTCCTGATAACCCAATCACGTACGACGCTGTCATTGCCTTGAAAGATCACTGCTCCAGGCTACTTAGGTTTGGTCGGCTCTTTCCAAGTCTTTGAAGAACTTAGACAGTAGGCAACTATAAACCAAGTGCAACAGGAAGGAACAAGCAGTCTTGAACTCAGTCAAAACCTCGGTGAGGCACAATAGGCACCTACCTAAGTAGATACTATAACGCCTTCTAACCTGGTGTTTTCTTTTTTTATTACTTAAGAGTCGCGGCGTGTGGGTAGGTACTGTACGAGAAAGGGTTGTTCAGAAGAGAGTAACTGGGCAAACGCAAGTCAATCACAATACTTTGAGATCTGCTTGAGATCCGGTCTCAATAAGTATTTAATCCTGCGCCAATGGATAACAGTCGCCGCTGTCAGATTGAAGACGTGGATCGAGTTGGATCAAGTAAGGATGCAAGCAAGAGAACGACTTGGAACCTTGAGGAATAAGTCGGGTGGGTGGTGCTCGCAAAATATATTGCTTCGGTAGAAGTTGCAATCTGGCAGTCTGGTAGAGTTTAGACCCTTAGCGCTGTTAGCGCTTGGTAGGTGCACACAGCTAATTCAACTGCCTGTTATTAGCGATAGACTTCGCTCTGTGGACACCTGCTCGACAAGTATACCTTATAAGAAAAGGAAAGGACGATGGGTGGGCCAACAAGTATATGCGTTGTAAGTTCCGTTCTTGAGTTAACAGACAACGGGAGCCAAGTAAATAGAGTACCTGGAGTATCTGGAGTAGGTACCTAAGGTACCTTCTATAGGCATGGATCACGAAAGATGTAAACCAACCAATACAACCGGCAGTTGCCTGTACCTAGGTACACATCATAGAGACGAGAGAGGGGTGGGACCTAATGAATTTATAATAAAATACGGGGTGGACTTGACTGTTATTGCCAACAGAAAAAAAAAATAGAAACAACTCGCTCTCATGTATAAAAGTTGCTTAATGTTACAACAACGAGATCGACGCGATGAAACGCGATATGCAAACCGAAATAAAGTGGCAAAGAAACAAGCAGAAGTTAAACCCGGTCCACGATTTAATTGCTTTTTCCAACCGGTTGGTTCAAGGCCATAAGGTTTTAGTTAATGCCAGGGTACCCAAGAATCGTACTTGATCATACCTTAGATATTGGATTTATTTCAACAAAATATCGGTGGTGGCCAGGTAACACAACGATTAAAATAAGTGAGTGGGGTAGGTAGGGCATCTGTCCACTGCATTTACGATTATGAGGAATTAATTAATATAAACCAATCAAAAGGATCATATATCTATAACTCTGCGTACCCCTTTAAAGTTGCCTTGCAAAGTTACAGTGGACCAGGAAAAGTCCTACCGGAACCTTGATTGCTTCCATAGAAGCCACAACGCCACATTCACTCGCCCTTGCAGCTAACGGTATGCGCCACAAGATTGCTAAGATGAGCTGATAAGATACCGATAGTGTACGATAGGTAAGCCGTGTACCCATGTAACGCGTCCAATTTTCCAGAGCTGCGATTTGACTTCCTGGGAAGCTTTAAAGATTTAACTTAACTAACAAGGCCAGCCAGCAAAGAGACAACGCCAAAACAGGAAACTCTAGAGCTACAAACCACTCAACCCGAGGAATTGAAACAGAGCTCTCTCCAAAAATGGCTGCTGTAAGTAACCGCCTTACAAATAAATAAATAAATAAATCGTTACCGATAATAAACGAGAAAATGGAGCTCCGAAAGCTAATCATTATTGTGGAAACATACAGCCCGTCATGACCGTCGGCGAGACCAAAGAGCTGCGAGGCTTGAACCTCATCGCGGCGCATTCGCATATCAGAGGCCTAGGCGTAGATCCCGACACGTTAGAACCTCGCTCGGCGTCGCAAGGCCTCGTCGGCCAGGAGAAGGCGCGAAAGGCGGCGGCCGTTATATTAGAAATGATCAAGGTAGGGAAGATTGCTGGAAGGGCGGTTCTCATTGCCGGACCTCCAAGGTAAGCCATGCTATAATTCATACATCTATCAACTCGATGAACCTGCCATTGACCATACGGCACTACACAGCACGGGTAAGACAGCCATCGCAATGGGCATGGCGCAATCGCTCGGCCCAGACGTACCCTTCACATCGCTAGCCTCGTCCGAGATCTTCTCCCTCGAGATGTCCAAGACAGAAGCCCTAACGCAAGCCTTCCGCAAGTCGATCGGCGTGCGCATCAAGGAAGAATCCGAAATCATGGAGGGCGAAGTCGTCGAGATCCAGATCGACCGCAGCGTGACGGGCGGTGCTAAGCAGGGCAAGCTCACCATCAAGACGACCGACATGGAAGCCGTCTACGACATGGGCGCCAAGATGATCGACGCCATGACCAAGGAGCGCGTCATGGCCGGCGACATCATCTCCATCGACAAGGGCTCCGGCAAGATAACCAAGCTAGGCCGCAGCTACGCCCGCAGCCGTGATTACGACGCCATGGGCGCCGATACGAAGTTCCTGCAGTGCCCGGACGGCGAGCTGCAGAAGCGCAAGGAGGTCGTGCACACCGTCACCCTGCACGAGATCGACGTAATCAACTCGCGCACCCAGGGCTTCCTAGCCCTGTTCAGCGGCGACACGGGCGAGATCCGCAGCGAGATCCGCGACCAGATCGACACCAAGGTTGGCGAGTGGAAGGAAGAAGGCAAGGCCGAGATTGTGCCCGGCGTGCTCTTCATCGACGAGGTGCACATGCTCGACATCGAGTGCTTCAGCTACATCAACCGCGCGCTCGAGGTCGATCTCGCCCCCATCGTCATCATGGCCAGCAACCGCGGACACTCCAAGATCCGCGGGACAGACTACCGCAGCCCCCACGGTCTACCCCTCGATTTCCTCGACCGAGTCGTTATCATCCAGACGCAGACCTACTCGCCCGACGAGATCCGCCAGATCCTCGGCCTCCGCGCCACCGAGGAGGAAGTCGACGTATCAGCCGATGCCCTAGCCTTACTAACAAAGATCGGCCAAGAAGCCGGCCTCCGGTACGCCAGCAATCTAATCACAACCTCGCAACTCGTCTGCGCCAAGCGCAGGGCCAAGCAAGTATCCGTCGAAGACGTCCAGCGCAGCTTCAAGCTCTTTTACGATCCCGCCCGCAGCGTCGGGTTCGTAAACCAGTCAGAGAAGCGGTTGATCGGTGAAACGGGTGCCGTCGACCTGACAGTGGCTAATGGGCACGCCGGCGGTGACGCCATGGAGATCAGCTGAGCATAATCTGGGTGTTTTGTTTCTTCCCCTTTTCAGTGGCGTTACATGGGATACCAAAAGCTCGTAGCTTAGGCGAGAACAAGAGAGACAGGCCAAGCAAGCTACTATTACACTACTACTATTTACCTACTACTACCGGATGAGTAATTTACGATATAAAAGTGTATCATAGGTACATCGGCGTAAGCGGATTGCAATATGGAGACTTTTCGAAGTTACAATTGCTGCTTTCGTATTAATTCGAGGTGATCAATTGTCGATGCGAATCGAAGATAGAAGTAATTATGTGGTGATACTACAGGGTATGATTTTGCAATCTTATTATGCAGTGTAACCAATTTCACAGCCACAATATGACGAGGATGTCAATATGAAGATGGATTTTTTTTTTGTTTATTTCATTTATCTATGATGAATCATAATAATGTCGTACTGCTCAACCGAGCCCAGCCATATTCCCTGGCAGTCATTACTTGGACGAAAACCCACCCGCACGTTTTGATTACGCCGTCAGAGCTTTCTTTCATTAGATGGTAGGAAATTATTTGCCAGCGTCAACCTTGGCGACGTAAGACAGGAGATCGAGGACACGTCGGCTGTAACCCCACTCGTTGTCATACCAGCTGACGAGCTTGATGAAGTTCTTGTTCAGAGCGATACCAGCCTTGGCATCGAAGATGGAAGAGTTGGTGTTGCCGTTCAAGTCAGTAGAGACGACATCGTCCTCGGTGTAAGCGAGAATGCCTACGACAATATATTAGTTCCTGGTTTGTATTTACTATTATTAGGTGGGAATATAGCTTACCCTTGAGAGGACCCTCAGCAGCCTCCTTGATAACGGCCTTGATCTCGTCGTAGGTGGCACCCTTCTCGATACGGATGGTCAAGTCGACAACGGAGACGTTGGAAGTAGGAACACGCATGGACATTCCGGTAAGCTTGCCGTTAAGATCAGGAATGACCTTGCCGACGGCCTTGGCGGCACCGGTGCTGCTAGGAATGATGTTCTGAGCAGCGGTACGGCCACCTCGCCAGTCCTTGTTGGAGGGCCCGTCAACGGTCTTCTGTGTGGCAGTATAGGAGTGAACGGTGGTCATGAGACCCTCAATGATGGTGAACTTGTCGTGGATGACCTTGGCAAGAGGAGCAAGGCAGTTGGTAGTGCAAGAGGCGTTGGAGATGACATCGGCCTTGCCGTCGTAGGTCTTCTCGTTGACACCAATGACGTACATGGGAGCATCGGCAGAGGGGGCAGAGATGACGACCTTCTTAGCACCACCCTTCAAGTGAGCCTTGGCCTTCTCAGTGGTGGTGAAGACACCAGTCGACTCGACGATGTACTCAGCACCAGTATCCTTCCAGGGAATGTTGGCGGGGTCACGCTCCTGGTAGAACTTGACCTTGTTGCCGTTGACAATGAGGCCATCGCTGTCGTGGGAGACGGTTCCCTTGAACATGCCGTGAGTCGAGTCGTACTTCAGCATGTATTCAGCGTAGTGAGTCTCGATGAAGGGATCGTTTACAGCAACGATCTCGATGTCCTCGTGCTCGACAGCATTTCGGAAGACGATACGGCCGATACGGCCAAATCCGTTGATGCCAACCTTGACAACCATTTTCAACTGAGTCTGCAAGGATAATGTTAGATGAGAGTTTGAGTTATCAAGAGAAATAAAGAGTATGATATAGATGATGAGAGAATTTGGGTTCGTAGGATAAGTCGTGGGACGAGGTATTTGAATTCGTTCAGCTCAATGGATCACGGCCGTCCGAAATGGATAAAAATAGAATTGCTACTGTGTAGCACAGCAATTCCATTTTTTGCTGGTCTCATCTCGCATCCCAGCGTTGCAGAAAGAAGCTTCCGAGACTCCAAACAAAGCCAAGTGATCCAGGTAGGCGGGGCAGGAAACAAAACCTCGTCGACGTTACAACATCCATGCGAGAATCAATAGCGGGGTAATGAAGCGAGCTGTTTGCAGGGAGGGGAGGGGAGGGGGAGGGGAAGCTAGCTCTCTCACCTATTATTTAAATAGAAAGGGTCAACGTTCTATTTTCCTGGGCTCTGGAGTGGACTAGGTTAGAAGCTTGATTAGAAAAATAACAAGAGAAGAGAATTGAAAGAGGTAGACAGACCAGATTAAATATGTTGTTGTTGAGTAAAAGAGGGATAGGTATGGAGGGGTTTACTAGTGTTATGATGGCATATGAGCGACATAAAATAAAAATGGAATTGGTTGAGAGACGAGACCTTACCAAGAAAAAATATGATGCAGCAAGGTGGGCAAGGTGGGTAGGTGGGGTGCTTAATCCCTCCCGTAGCAGTCATAAGCAGCCCATGGCAACTTCCTATGGTTTCCCGTAGACTTGGCCTTACAACACTTACCCATACAGCCTACCAACACTTGCCCACATGCGACTACCCAGACTAGCCAGGACCTATGTATTATTTTTTAGAGGGGTAAAAAAGCAACCTCATTCGGGGAATTCCTACTGTACTCCCTGATAAACGGTACTTGTTAGTTACATCCGCAGCACCCCGCCGCGCTTCTCTCTCAACACAGTGGACATGCAGACATGTTGCGCCTACGCTAACATAATCCATAATCACGTCTAACATCAGATGTTTCTACATAATATGATGTGTTGACTTATATGGCGAGAGACATGAGCTGACTTAATAGAAATCAAACGAGAAGTAGCGTGCAATCACAAGATAGGGGTCCTCTATCATATAACAGTCAATAAGTCAATATCAAATTAGATACAAATGATTTTTCGTCCTTCTACGTTCTTTGTTCTTCGTTGTTCTGTTATAGGGGATCTCTATACGAAGCGAGTACCTACATATGACGGACAAAACCCATCTAGCCGGGTAAGATGTATAGCGCTTGTAACTCCGGAGAGCTCCTAGAACAGTGTACATGAGCTCCGTTGACATCACACAGATCCTTATTCGAGGACCATCAGTGACGACCCCCAAATCAATAAATGCGTCTCATGAAAAATAACTCAAAACCCATGGGAAAGACACTATCATATTTCTCAAACTGAGGTCTTAAAGAGGGTCTTGAAAGCCCCCAAGAGTTTCAACCCAAGCTTCGACATCCATGTATATCCAAAGTCACTCTTCCATAGCCGAGAAACATCTTATCACTGTGTCAAACGAAAATGGCACGAATGTCTAACGGGATCTCGGTCATTGTACGGGACGCATCTCACGATTATATCCGATATAGCTCGGCTCTTGCAAAGCATAGCCGAATTGGCTGAGACAAGAGAGTAAGAATTACTTTGTCGCGACTCCAATGTTAAACAAAGTCAAGACAAATTGTTGCGTTGGCCCGAAACCTGGGAGAATAGGATGGCGAACTTCTAGTTAATGCCACTATCGTTACGGCGTTTGGCGGCTCAGCTTACACATTCCACATACGGACATAGATCTATCTCAACTTTTAGTTCGATGTTGCCTTCAGGGTCCTCCATCAACATGCATCTAAGGTCCGCCAGGTACCGGAGTTTCGAAGCAACGCTACTCCGCAGCTGTTCCGTATGACCTCTCGAGATTACAGTTACTAGTGTATCATATTCGACTGCTGATAAATAGCTATCAATGCTCGCCATCAGCTCCTACTGATCGTCACGCCTTATCGTGTGACCCGTGAGTCAAGAACAACAGGCAGTTAACTTCTCAACCTGTCGAATGTGAATGCGTTGTATCCGACATCGCATGTGTGTGATGAAAATGGCAAAAATGACAAAAACCTTCCACCTGGCTGGCCAACCTCCTGATCCAACCAATGTGGATGGGCAAGGGCTAAACGTGCCAATGAAGCATACGCAAGCCATAGATAGCAGTAAGCAGAAGCAAATCTTACCAGCATCCTCCCGCTAATCAAGCTTATTCTAGTGAAGTCATGACTGGCCCATGGCAACGCCACACAAGGCTGGAGAAAATAGGCCCGATCATTGGTTTCTTACTCCCCACGGCAACGCAGCATCCAAGGGGCGCCATAAGAAGCACCCAAAGGCTATCTGCTAGTCTATACAAGTCGTAGTAAGACTCTCACCGCGCCGGTTAACCGCGCTATACATTACATAGCTCCATCGTCTAGGCCACGTCCATCTCCGGTGGAAATTTGACTCCATCTGGAACTTCTGTCTTCGGTAATTTCGTGGGTCCCGGCTCCGGATGCCGGAGCCAATTGCGCTAAAAATCTGAGCTCTTTTTTTTTTTTTTTTTTTTCAATTACGAGCTCTACATGTATATGCGGCCCGCATTGATTCAGTGACGAATAGCTGTTTGTTGATTATACTCCCTGGCTTATCCCGCGAGAGGTTTGGATAAAGGCCACGACAAAGCCGGTGCGGCATTTACTTCGATTCCTCGTAATTTTAGCCTGTGCGAGCTCTGTTTTGAATGCCGATTATAAAACAAAGGAGAGCGTTTATTTCTAGGCGGCCGTATAGACCTGGTAAAGTCAATGTTACTAACCTAGAGTATAATGTTGCAACTGTTAGTTGTGAGGTTCTACTATATTTCTCTATGTTGGCCAATGAGATAAATAAAATTCTACACATCATCAAACTCGAAACACATGACTTTCCAATATTTATACGCATTATAGAATGTCTTTACATGGGAATAAATGAAATCGAGGTATATCAATATTATTTATGAATTGGTGATCATGGCTATACATTGTAGTCGCTTTTCAGCTATAACCCCAGCCACTTGGCAGAATACCTAGATATATCTCGCTCGTTAACTATGTAGTATCACCGGCGCACTTACAAAACGCCTCAAGGCAGAATATATATACGTTTCCACATAACTAGCGCTCACTCAAAACTAATCATCTCAACATACAGCTAACATCCAGCTTTTATCCAGTGGGAATGCCTCACAATCACAGATATACATACCTACCTAATTATAATATCTTAGAACAAACCCCTGTACTACTACCCAGTACCCAATTAATCCATCCCTCATATCCCGGAACTTATTTGTCAGCCACGAGTCCATGTTTGCCCTTTTCGTACACCAGAGCCCCTACGATTGGGCCTTGCGAATCCAAAGTGGCTGACCGCATGTTCATGCCAGCTGGGGGGGCCGAAAGACCCAACCTGACCCTACGATGCTGGCTGTCTTAATAAGCATAGCAATGCAGTTTCACCTCACTCTTATATATACCTACCTATATATATGGGTCTCCGTCAGCAATGCCCTGTATAACAGTCACGAGAGATTGTTCGGGATATGAGTTTCGTAATGATGCCATCGATGCCATCGATATCTACATAGTAAAGCCAGATTAACCATTTTAGTAGATGCTAAATATGAGATACATCATAGATCATGCTCTACGTGACTATCTGATATTAGTCTTCTCCCCTGAAAGTCCCTGTGACGTTGGTGGATCTGTAATCAGGAATAAGCTCGACAGTTAGTCATATTCTTGACCAATGCCATTATTAACCAGTACTCATAGGTACCATGTAAGAAATCTTATGAGCATATATCGAGCGGCTGGGGACGTCATATGCAGCGATGCATATTTCTGTGTCACTTAATCGGTTCTAAATACGACGGGGCTTTGGTAGAACCTCTTCGTATATGGCTTTATAAGCAGATTCCTACTGTACTTAAATATTTTGATAGATTAGATCATTCGCATCAGCGCTATCTACTAATACTTGATTCAAGAAGCAAAGGTTGAACTCATCATTCGCTATGATGGCCATGTACAGCAATAATACAGCTAGCTGGGTATAATCAGTGCGAACGCCCCCCCTAATTACAGGTCTCCTCTTGTCCTGAGAAGTCCTGCCATCCAAGTACAATACTGGTAGCATATGATTTTGTTCAAGTATCCGTTCATGGGTATTTCGGTACACCATTTTCGAAGGGCGCCCCGAATCCATAAACGCCTCTGAAATGCTGTCATGAGCTCATGAACCTGTCCTACACTATTACTTGAGTCCAAATCCCTCGCTCTCGTTAACCGCTCGCCATAGAAATTCTTCCAGTCTTTGGCGTGAGGCGTAGCGGTATAACCCTAATATATTAAAGCACGTCCTCGCAGAAGGGAACCGCCCTTCATCGATGCCCAGACAATTGATCTTGATTACGAGAGATGCCGCACCCATAGCAGGGATACGGTCACTGCCTGTTATGAAAGATAGCAACCGACGTTGATCCGTAATAGAAGCTCTCTCGAACGTATCCCAGAACCACTGTATCGTGGGCTGTTGGTCGGGTGGCGTGTGTATTGGCCAGTTTGTATACGCCGCGGCCCCTTGCAAGGCAGTAACATCTAACGATTCATCTGAACCGCGGATAAGGAGTTCAATCTCCTCCGGTTTGAAAAGCGTCAGTGCATTGCCAGCACATACGGTGAAGAAGCCTCGCTTGAAAGGTTCAAATTGCCGGCTGACCGAAGTATCAAGCAGATATCTGACATAAAGGTCGACGTACTCCCGCCGGTTTGCGTTTGTCACCATCTTCGACTCGCCCCCTGGACAAAGAGGCACTCGAACTCTAGTACCATATTTCTCAACCTCAATCACGAAGTCGAGACAAAATGTAGACTGAACATCTCCCTCGTAGCTTAGTAATTGCCGTAGCCCCCTCGCGAGGACTGGGCGAAACTCAGCTAGATCGTCTAAAGTGTAGCTCATTGTCGGACGCAAGTGCGCTGGTGCCCCGAGGGTTGGGGGAGGAGCAGAAGCGAGTAGCTTTCTAAAAGCAAAGGGTGGCAATGCGACATCCAATATGGTTGAGTTATATATGGCCAAGCCAAGCACTACTCCGACAAGAAAGTATTGATCTGATGTCTCGAAAGTATTCGGGTTGAAGTAGCAGAAATTAGAGTCTTCGTCGTAGACAAAGAGCCCTGGGATCAAAAGGTTAGACATAATTCTTGAGATGGAACGAGTGAGACACTGACCATGGTCTGGATTGAATACCTCTCTCACGAGAAGTAAAAACCATTCCTTCCGAAGTCCTCCACCATCAATACCCTCCTCCCCTCTGAATTCGATACGTAGACCTTTTTTGATTTCCTCACTACCGCTACCGACGACTTCACTTACTTGTTTCAAGCTATCTTCCACGAGGCATTCTCGACGGATATTTAGGTTAAGGTATTGCTCGTAATTCCTATGTGTCAGAATACTGTCGAAGAAGGCTTCTCTCGCTTTTCCGGCCATTTGCCGTTTGGCATCAAACTCCAATATCTGTATCTTCGCCCAGATGCTAAGAAAGAATGGATATTGGCAGAAAGTGAAACGACCCCTTTTTGATTCCCATAGCTCAAAGTCGGCTTTGAAGTCTAGGCCGTCAACTAGCGAATTGTAAAAATCGCTTTTAGGTATTAAATGGCCATGGCTACGCCCACCGGATTTATCAGTACGCCGGACGTACGTCAAGGTATTGGCTGAATATACAAGAGCCATGACCCTTGCGGCGGCTTTAATTTGCCAGTCATCTGTATATGCCGCGCGTTGCGGTTCGACAGGCAGCTTCTGCTTTTTTGACTTGGAGGATTCTAGGGCGGCGTGAAGTGATGCCGCTGTATTACTGGAGCGAGAATTAGACATCTGTGGAATTAAACCACCCGTTACGTCAATTCGTGGCTCAACTATCTTTTGGCTTTGCCGGTTTAACCTGTAGGCGATGAACCCGTTGATTAGGTCCTTCGTTTGAAGGAAGAGATGTTCGGGTAACCTAGAGAACCAGGTAACCAGGTGATGATGGCATGGTTCAGAGGAGTTTGCTAGTAAACCAAGAATTCGCTTGATAATTCCAGAGTGCCTTCCGGAGGTCTTA
This sequence comes from Daldinia decipiens, assembly GCF_022478715.1. Taxonomy (NCBI): domain Eukaryota; kingdom Fungi; phylum Ascomycota; class Sordariomycetes; order Xylariales; family Hypoxylaceae; genus Daldinia; species Daldinia decipiens. The sequence goes on along the minus strand of NW_026054570.1, from coordinate 383,499 downwards.
GTCTGAGACTCTACTACACTCTGTCCTGTAGCCACTCTCTTTCCCTTGTTTAGATGTTGATATTGGCCGCTGTATGGTTTGAATCCTGAAATAAGAAGAGGATTTGCCAACATCAAGAGCAAGAAGCGAATATCCCGAGGCTCTTTCATTAACCGACATGGTCGTTTGAGGAGTGTTTCTGTACACTTTAACAGAACCTGCTGTATATGCTCTTGAGCCAAAATAGCGAGTGATTCGAATTGTAATAGCATTGCATCTGTCAGCACCCGAGACGGATCAAGTAGAAGTATCTCTGCGTAGACTTCTGGCCAGAGCTGGGCTGCATTGACTACTATATGATACCATTCACTGGCTGCGCTCCAGTCGATTCGGGGGGATCTGGAAGATACAATGGAAGGTACATCGTCTTTCCGCCGGGATGGAGTCTTTGAGGGTAGAACCTCCTCTTGGCCCCCGGTCCACCATGTGCCATTCTCGGCGACGTCGCCTAAAAGTAACAGTTTAGGGTCGAGTTCTGAAATTGGTGTATCGTCGCGAACTGCCTCCTTCCTACTTTCAGGGGTCTGCTGCTTAACGGCTTCGGAGGGGAGCTTAGAGCTAGCGCTCATGTGCCGAGTGGCGAAGGAATTGTTGATACATAGATATGAACTAAAACATGACACTAAGTACTCCTCCAGCTTCTTAAAAACGATCTTGGGCTCCAAATCCGAAACTGTGGCGTCTGGGCATTCACCGACGGGATCAGTCACGGGGAAAGTTGAGCTCCTGACGTCAGGATACGACGTCGAGTACGACCTCGCCATGGATACATTACGGTTCAATGGATTTGGTTCAAGATTGAGATCGGCGAAGTCATCGAACACGGCATTATAGACATGACTAGGCGGGCTTGTACTTGATGTGGGCGGACTACCTTGCTTACTTGGGGGTTGGATTTTTGTAGAATGCTCGTTGGGCGGACGTGATAAGAGTCGGCCTGGCCAAATTCCGGTACGCTCTGGGCGTGATTGTGCCGATATATAGGCTTCTAACGATGAACGTAAACAGTGCTTGACGATATGCTTGGTGCGATCGAGCGATATAGAATTTTCTATAAGAGTAAGTAAAGGTCATGATCCTGGGATATAGCAGCAGAACATACGACATTGCGAAGGTCGTCGTGAGGGGCCGAAGTCAGTCTCGTTTGAAGGCGAAGCACCGCCAACTACGGGTTGTGTACCCGTGTGACCAGCGGCAGAATCGTATGGTTTGAGGTCATTTATGGTTAAGCAAATGGTGCACCTGAAGATATGAAGCTCTTTAGGCCATCGGACCAAGCTAGCACACGTCATACAATTCCCCGTCGCGAAATCTGCTGGCCCACGCGGTATCATTCTGGGAGCTATGTTCTGCTGCGCTATGGGTCTAGGACCAATGTTAGCGGCGAAGTCTCCGCCTCCGGACTCGTCTTCGGGTCGGGCATTCTTCCTCTTCTTACTAGAGAAAAGCGAAGGAAACGGGTGACTCATTGAACGTGAGTGCTGAGCGGGGCGGTTCGGCTTCGTGACGGGTATGTCGTCGTCGTCTGAACTCGAATCGACTTGTACTTGAATATTCCTCAACGGTTCAAACTCGGGACGTCTCGAATTACCTCTAGGGCGGCGAAATGGTTCGTTCGCTGACGGATCACGGGGCGGGAAGTCATGATGGCCAAAAGGCCGATTAGAGCGAGACATATTGCTTGCTTAGGTTGCTCAGGTATATAGCTCGCAATTGCGGAAATTGGGTGAACCCAACAGCAAGAACGGGGGAATTATCTCTGCATCTACCTAGCTTCTACCAAGATATACCTAGACAAGGTAAGTGACAAGGTAAGTAGAGTCTAACTCGAGAGAATCGTGGCAGGTGAGAAGCTTATAGACAGGTACCAGATCGTTTGACGGCGATGGTAATCTCTACCCGGGTAGATCTCAATAGGAACAAACACTGACGCAATACTTATTCTGTATGCCTATAGACAATAACAAGATCCGTCGGTGACAATATCTTGTGTGAAAGATTTAGAGGAGACATAGATCCTAGGGATCACTGCAAATAGCAGCAGTGTATCATGTGGTAGATCGTATCGTCTCGTGTGGGAAAGATTAGGAATTAGGAATTCTTCAACAAACTGAATTTGGCCCAAAGGTTCGTACCGTTTTGGAAATTGGAGGAGCTTATGAAACAGAATGAGCCAACCATAGCGCTTGCCGCTTCCCGAAAACCCCCTTGGAATTAGGCCTGACAGGTACCTAACGGTTCTAGCCTGTTAGCGCCCCGCTTGCCCCCCAAACCTGCCCAAACCTGCCCCAGTCTCCGCGAGCACCCCATACAAGATCCACCATCTTGCGTTGCACGACATAATGAGGTACCTTTCTGACGGTAGGTGCCACGCAGGAGTAATTCGTATCCTCATCCAAGTTTGAGCAGGGGTGAAGCATGGGCAATTCGATAGTTCTGACAAGTTGATTTCCCGCCGACGCAATCTAATCCAGGAAGTTAACCGTTTTAACTTGCCGCCATAACTCAATAGCCTTTTTCTACAACACATGCCAACCGCGTAATTACGATACGCTTGCACCTCCATTTTATGTTGTAATTAAAACTTTACTCGATCAGCCCCATCCGATTTTGCAGAAGACTCTAGGTTACACAAGTCTCCAGCATTGATTTAGTTGATAGGAAAAGTCAAGATGCCACATTTTGAAACATTACGTAGTTGTGAGCACCACTAACACTGGACGTTATCTTGTGTTTCCACCAATGACAACATATTGTAGAGAAATATTAGGAGAATGATTGGTTTAAGTTCGGGCTCAACCTTGCTATATTAAGTAAATACGAAATAGATCTCTTGAAATAAAACTCAGTTACAGAGTATTTCTGTAATTAACAACTAATACTTAGCCGATGATTGAAATATATTTTAAGAAAGGTCCTTGATCGTATAAGTCAATCAGATTTCTAATGTCTTGAAGAGAGTTATCTCGCGGTTAGTTCGTACTTTTATTCGCAGCAACTTCAGTTACCCAGTACTAGATATATTTTAAGCTTCGGTGTCGCGAAGCACATGAATTCAAGGAACCGATAAAGATAATATATTAAGAACCCCAAAGCGAGTAAACGTTTCGTTGTAGTAGCATTAGTTACTTGATATAAGTAGATGAACTGAAAGGCCTGGGTTGGGCCATTATATATTAAACAATACTACAATCATAGTGCTTCTAATGTCAGTGTATTGTATCTACATCAGTGATAGGGATATAGGGATCAAGAACAAGTAGGTATCATCTAGTGTATCGTACAACTTCTTCCCTTGTCACTTCTACATTCACCTCCAACATCATGTTCTTATATTTAAAGATTGCACTAATATGATATGTTTGATATATTTATTCCTTAGATATCTGCTACCTTGCTTGTTAGAAGAGAGAGTATGGTTAGTCTATACGCTGGCAATGGCGCCGGTCATGAAATCGTGTTTTACCCAGATCAAAGGGCGTCCGTCACAAAGGGCTTGCATAAATACGCAATTGAAAGTAATCGCATGGACTTTTACCAACTGCACTCCCATAGACAGACCCTTGGTTTCTTCAACTTGGCTAAATAACCCCTTAAGCTGCTCCTTACTCTATCCAACTAGACAACTATGGGCTTAACTGCCTATCTAAGTGAACAGACTTAATTGTCTCTTGGTGTACTAACCAGAGACAGCGCTTTTGCCACTTGAGTCTAACTAGGGAGATTGCTTGTGAAGTTCAACACAAAGAAATATATATTGAACAGTTATTGAGTCTTAACTTGCTAACCAAATTAGAGTGTACATATATTTAGTTAGTACCTAGAGGAATATCGTACTTATCACGAGGCAGAAACTAAAAGGTACCTAACCTATCATCTATTGCAGCATGCCACCTGCCTTGTCTACCTTGTACACTGTACACAAATAATAAGCAGGTAGGCAGGTACCTATCTAACTGCGGTACTGAGTCACAATGTTGTCGAGCAAACTGCTAGACGGCCAGCTGTAGACAGCATCGTGACTCCTGTATCAACTGTAAAAAACTCTTTACAGACGGCGTCCTCTACGTACCGAAGCTTCCTTAGTCACTCGAGTTAATATGTCAGCGGGCTTACAGTTGTTAGGTACCTTAGGTACCTAAGCTATGCCCTGGTTACGGCAACCGTTAAATCCGGCAATATCTTAAAATGCCGCCATCACCACCCTCGTCACCGCCCTCAGGCGACGATAAAAGTCGACGCACATCCGGGCACAGTCAAGAATTTTTTTTCCTTTCTTCTCATCACAAAAACAACTTAGGTAATAAACAAATCAACTTAACTACCTAACCAATAATCTTAATTTATTGTAACATCGAAGATACCAATAGCGATAGCTCGCTTAGAGACGATGATCTTGATGACAACAGATCTCGATAACGGTGACGCCAATGATCAGGCACATGTTGCATGAGCAGCAGCAACAATTACAATAAACTAACTAAAATAAAAGACTTATTCCGATAATTACAGTCTTAAAAAAGTAAGTTTACCATTACTATATTTCTCTATCTTCACAACTTATCGGCAACACTAAAATACTAATTGAACAATAGTCTTTAATCTACCTAACTTAAAGTCTTCTCTATACTCGAAGCGCATCGATCGCAATTGAGAAGGTATGTCTTGTCATCTCATTCCAGGTGGAATAACTATAAGTTACTAACTACCTATCATCAGTGACGATTGCTCATTGAACACTGAGGGCCCAGGACAACCCTCGTCACTCTTTAACACCCTCGTCCTGGCGAGTAGTCCAATCTGGACCAATGTGCACAGCGCAAATACAGTGCCAACCATTCGTCCATTCACAGGAGGACCATAAGTAACCTAACCCCAACCCCAACCCTCGCAATACCTTGCGAAACCTCGCGAAACAATAACAAACCCTAAACTTCTAACCTACCTTCCACAAGCAAATTACTATTCAGGTGGGCGCGCGGGTCCTAGCCTTGGTGGTAGCAATCCTCAGGTTCGCTTGTCCTCCAAAAGACCACCTTCCCCCTCCTCTACTCCTTACCCCTTGCATTTTATTTCTTACTCCCTACCCTTCAACCTTCTCATAAACCGCCAACCATCGCCGACAATGTTCAGGATGCGGTGTGCCTATTGCTCCTACGGGTTCAAGTCTACGGGCAGCAGTGGTTCTAGCCGAAGCACTAGCTCTTGAAGGGACAAGCTGTCGCGCGTTCAGTAGTAGTAAGTAATAACTACAGATTGTATATGAAGAGCAAGAAACTAATTTGAATAAACTTTTTTTTATTTTTTAGCAAAGTGAATGTTTCACTCCAGGATGGCATGGAGAATGCTACGAAGGACTTTTAGACCTACAACTCGTTTACCCTACACTATGAAACCTTTCAAATTATAAGAAATATTAATTTCTTCACCTATAATCCTCCCTCTATACACTTCTCTTCATACATAGGATGAATTGAATGTCTGTCTCGTCAGAACCTAACAATAAACACCAAAGTGAGTAAGAGCTCTTGCTAATACCTCCTCTTTTTATGTTCTGCCTATTGTCTTGTATCATAGTCTCAATCTTGATTATTCTCGATGATATCTCTGTAGAGGTTGAATGGAGACATATCATTATTTTTCGAGTCCATTGCTAACATTAAATAAGACATCGGAAACAATGGATTTGGGAAACGGCACGGTCGTAACGATCACATAGGCCATCATGATGGTGACTGTCTTTAATAACGCAAGTTGGGACTTGCTCAAGACTGTGGATTGGGCAGCCGTAAGTATCGAGACACATTCACTAAGCAATGCAATCTGATCTACTACTAACGTTAAGTAAGATGTCAAACCAAAGAATTGACCTAGGCAACGGTGTTACCGTAACCAAGACGAAGGTGGCCATGATGGTGGCCATTTTCAAAAACGCAAGCCAAGACCTGGTTAAAACCGTGGATTGGACCGCGGTGAGTCTCGAGACAGGCCATGCCTCTCGAAATTCCGCCCGAGACACGTTTACGACACACTGCAAGGCGTTAGAGTCCAATGGCAATATTAAACAGAATGTTTGATGAGCAGATGGACCTCGATCATGGCCGGGGTCTCACACAGCCACACGTAGTAAGTATATTATCTTCTTACCCGTCTTTCAATAGTGATAAGAGCCGGGGCTGATATTCTTCCTTCCTTAGCCCTTCACATACAAATCATACTCTCCTTCGCTCATCATCCAAATCACGGCATAATTGACTCAGAGCCACGCGGCCGTTACAGGTGGGCGGCTCTCTGCCAGAGGACATTAAGCAGGCCATGGATAGACTTTATAAATCGTCTACTCCCTACTCCTCGTCCTCACTCTCCTGAGTCAGCATAAACTATCTTAAAGGTGGAGGGATTCTATATAATACTGTTGTATCTTGTAAGTGTTTTATCTTCTTACCCTTCTCTCAATAAAGATGTGAATTAGGGCTAACATTTTTCTCTAGCTCCCGTGGTCCCGATGGCGTCAACGGCATGGCCCCTGTGGCTGCAGCGGCTGCAGTCATACTTACAGCTTGTCGCCGTTGTCGCCGCTGCTGCCCCTATCCAGGCACCACTACCTGGCAACTTGGCCCAGCATCAAACAAGCTATAGAGAACCAAGGTCATGCCTACCTATATATCGTCTACCCCTTACCCTGGCATCTAATATTTTCAACACGAATCGCCTTACGGGAAGGGCTATTCTAAGAAAATATCAAGAGGGCTATGAAGGGCTACAACGCATCTTGTAAGTACTTTATCTTCCTGCTTTTTCCTCGACAGTGATGAGGATAGGGACTAATGCCTTTCCCTACCTAGTAGTATGCTCGTCGCCTATCCTGCCTTGAAGAATAGCCGGAGAAGACTAGGGGAATAACTATAATTAACCTATTATCAACTCATGGCCACTTTCTCCTAAGGCACGAACTGCCTTAAGTGGAGGACTACAGCATCTTCCAGGCGTTGTCGGCTGGGTCATGGAGAACCCGTGATATACATATATCTCGTAAGTATTTCATATTTCTTACCTTTCTCTCAACACCTTGTAAAAGATAAAGGTTAATTTCTTTTTCATCTAGTTGCCTATAGGTACTTTCGTATTTGCTCTGAATAACTCACCCCAACACTCAACAACCTACTCCCTAAGTACACCTCCAAGTCTCTCTTACCTATAATAATTCAACCTTGAACAAACCGCTACCCAAATATGGCTCTGGGTCGCCGCCTCTAACACTACTCTAATTACCTCTACTTTATCACCTACAACAACCTTGCTAAAACTATGGTTCTATGCGACAGCCCGAAAGAGCCCTATTGTGTCATTGCAGCCAGACGGGCATTACAATAATAATCTATATTAACAACCTACCCAACACTCATAATATCGAGGTCGGGAGCCATGGCAATGGAAGCATCGCCCGGCCCGGAGGTCAGCAGATAATAATCGTTAGTACTTCGAAGCGGTATTCTACGGAGCAGGAAGCAATCGCCTTGTCTCCGGAATTGACCGAGCAAGACGACGCTATTACAGCACGTCCCTGCAACAAACAGCCGTGCTACAATCACACTCAAGGTCGACAACCTGATTCACCCAACGTCAATCATGGTGGCGACAACGACCCCGCCGAGGTGGGGAGCCGGCTAAGTAACAATTACTACTCCTTCGCAGCCGCAGCCGCAAGCCCGGTGGGGAAGTGATGTACCCTCAAATCAGAAGAGGGATGGTTGGCGGGCGACTCCGGAATCGGTATGACCAATGGTGCTTGGGGGCTGTTCCAGGCACTAGGCATGGAGCGCGAGGAACGCGATGAGCGTGAGGAACATGAGGAGCGCAAGGAACGAGCACAAGTCGTCCTAATTATGTTCCTGGCGAGAGAAGCTATGGATGAAAAGGGTATTATATTATATTTCAACGCTATTAGTCAAAACTCTAGAAAGATAGGAAGCCAGTGCCGCAACTATACTCTACTGAAGCCGTAGAGGGCCATGTCTAGGGGTCATTGGCGAAGAAGCCATCGTCGTCGCCCCCGACTCGACACGCATTCCTCTCCCGCACCGACTGCAATAGCTTAACTAGGTGGAGCAGGATTTAGCATTTTGGCACGCTCGTGGCACATAGCCCAGCAAAGCTGAGAACAACAGGGTCGAAATAAATAAACTCTAATAACATTGAATTCCATACTTACCTAGGTTACGTACTTCATAATGTGAACAATCTGACAATACTCGTGATCGTAGCCCTATGTACACAACCACCATCCCAACCCAAGCCCCAACCAACCGCCTCGGGAATCCCCTCGCCCATCGCCGCAGTCATCGGCGTCCTCACAATTCCCGGGTGCACAATATCAACCGCAACCCCGTCCCCCCTCATATCCACCGCGACATTCTTAAACACGCTGTTCGCAGCAGCTTTGCTCGCGCGGTGCGCGGTACGCGTACAGCTGTTGTCCACGATGCTGCCGACGCGGCTCGACATCACGGCCACCTTTGGACTGCCCGACTTTGAGCAGGCTGGGGAGGAGGGAGGGCTTGCGTAAGTAAGTAACAGGGGAGCAAAGGCGTTCACGCCGAATGTCTTGGGTCGGAGTGGCGAGCGACACCGTGGACAAGGGCGTGCTCGTCTGGGGGGCGCCATGACGCCCGCCATGTTCAGCAGTAAATCAATTGGTCGGTCGCCACAGGACGACGCGAGCGAGGTGATTGAGTCCGGGGACGTAACGTCTAGCTGTACTCTGTCGCACTGGTGTGATTGTTACGAGGCGGTTAGGTACCTATGTATAATAATATGAAAACCAAACATAATAGACAATACCTCTCGAATAAGGATCTAAGCGAATGCATGCATGCCCAATGCCAGAGCCGGCTCCCGTCACAACGACGGTCGGCATATTGTCTGTGGGAAGACTGGACCAGAGCGGAGACGGACGGTAGGATTGTTAATACCGTATGTGCATGAATGGTTACCCACGAAGGCATGCTGGCCAGCCATCAAGGTCGTGGGGTTCTCGATCCTTATATTGACGACGTGGACCACCTAGCTGACAAATGGCATTCCCTTTGCATACTAATGAACCACGCCGCTCGTGTTCCTCATCCCTATTTAGGAACACACATGGTTCCTTATTGGCTTATGTCAACCGCAAGGTGAAGCATCGTCTTATACAACCCTGGAGGCGCAGATCACAAAGGCAACGAATCGGAGATTTTGTTCATTCAGAATAAAATGTTATTTTAACTACAGTTTTACTAACTCGGCTGTCTAGCTAAGTAGTAGCATTGATCATGTAATAGATATACTTTTCCTTTCGCTTGTATCCTATCCAGCTTCCCAAATTAATCAAAAACAATAGCAGCCTTGATGGCAGACTTGTTTCGGATGCTCTCAAGAGCTTCGCCCCACTGCTCAAGCTTAAAAGTCTTGTTGACGATACCCTTAGTCTTAACCTTACCGCTATCTAAGTAGTCAACAGTGGACGGGAACATGTAGGTCTCGGAGAAGGAGCCGATGATGGTGATTTCTAGGTAATCCCGGTTAGCCTGATATTTGCATAGTAACAGCATCATCGTATAACTTACCATCACCGAAAATCTTGGCTGGGGACCAAGAGACGCGAGCGGCACTGGGGTAGACGCCGTAGCAGACAAGCTTGCCTCCTCGGCGGACGTAGTTGATGGCATCCTCGAGAACCTTGGAGCTACCGCTAGCTTCCACAACTATATCCCTATTAGCATCGTCGAGTACTTTTAGTATATACGGTTTGCCTACCAATGTCAAAGCCATATGGGTTGTCCTTCTTGATTTGTTCCCACTGGGGCGCAGGGTTTGATCTGGAGAGAGGAATATAGAAATCGGCAGCGTCGAGGCTCTTGGCTAATTCCATCTTGGAACCTTCGGGGGCTGCAATAGTTAATTGCGAAACACCATTCTGTCGTCTGCGAAAGAATATTAGCACATATTTATAAAGGGAATTAAGGTCTTCCTTTCGTACAGGAATTGAGCCATCATGAGACCGGTAGGACCAGCTCCAATCAACAAGGCATGCGATCCAGCCTTCGGGGCGATCTTCTCTAAACCGTGCATGGCGCAGGAGGCAGGTTCGATTAAGGTGGCATCGACATCGCTGAGGTTGTGGATTTTGAAGAGTTTACCTTGGGGGTAAGAGGTCTACATTTCGGGAGCATGCGAGTTAGCTAATAAAATACCACAAAACGAATAGGTAGGAAGTACTCACGTATTCGGCAAACCCGCCGTCCAATCCTATGACACCGTGAGCCTGGAAGTCCTCGCAGAGAAGTTCTTGGCCTCTTCGGCAGTAGAAGCTTTGGGGATAAATCAGCTACGTTAAGAGTTTAGAATATGATAGGATTTATCTTACCAGTGACCGCAGAGCTCCGAGTTATCCGCAGCAACACGGTCTCCGACCTTGAATTCCTTAACGCCGTCGGAAATTGCTAATCGTGACAATTAGTTGGTATTACGTCGCATTTTATCCTCTATATTTTCTTACCGACGACCTCGCCGACGGTCTCGTGGCCAGGGATTAGAGGGAACTTGGCAATGAATTCTCCCTCGTGGATGTGTAAATCAGTACCGCAAACACCGCATGCCTAGAGTAATTCCGTGTTATTATGGCTGCGAGGTTGTAGATGGCAAGCGAGGTTGACTTGCCTTGACCTTGATCAGGACGTCACCGGGTCGTAAGGTGGGTAGAGGAACCTCGACGATGCCCCATACTTCTGGCTTCTCATATCTACGAGGGTATAGCTGTCAGTAACTACGTACAAAGAGAATTGACTAAAGGAATCCTATAGAGGCTTCTAGAGGCGGCCCTCAATTGGCATAATACAACTATATGGAGGACAAGACTTGCCGGAGAGCCTTCATGGTCTTTGGAAGGGAGGCCATTTTGTTTGTTTTAGACTCAAAAGTCTATCGTGGGATGAGGGGTATTATAGATATGATATCTGTACAATAACTCCAATGGAATAGAGTCGTATAAGAAGAGACAAACACAGGAAGCTGTTTGTATATTGGGAGTGACGTAGATGGACGTAGATGGACGTAGATGGTCTTAGATGGTCGCAGTATGATTTGGTCAAGAAGGAAGTAAAGGGAAAACGAAGATGTTTGGGAATGCTGTCTTCTTATTACGTCCCGCGGGGGAGAGAAGAGGCGCAAGCCCCAACCCATTATTCACACTTTCTAATCGGATTGGTTCCAATGATGAGTTTGCCTGCAAAGCTATCCATGCCACCAAGAAACAAAGGATGGGAAAAGGAGGGGCAATAGATCAGACCTATGCTGCTACACCCCGCCATAACAACGGCATCCGTTCACCTCGCAGATAACCCTAGCTGATTGGGTTAGTTAGCCGGAAACAAATCCATTAGAGGTATAGTTCGATAGACCCAAGACTCGTAAACACTACCTATCTACGTCGAAGTTGGTCTTGCTAGTGTTGCGCGTGTAAGTGACTCCACTCGAGCAATATCTGCCTTGCAGAAGCTGACTAGCTTGGTAAGACAGCGCTGGTAGAATGACCTGATGAAAATGTTTGGCTAGAGAAGTGCCCCCAATGGAACCCAGACGTCATCTTGCGTGGTCTATGCAGTACCATTGCGCTCTCCGCGAAAAAAGGAAGCGTGGTCTGTCGGTATTCCACAGGTCTGGGTCGACATGAGTGTTCATATTCATATTCGACATACCAATTTGTAGGTAAATGGCATGAGCATCACCTGCAAATGTCATGGTCAATGCTGTATATGTATGTTATATGTTTTGATTCTGACTTTCACCGGATGGTTCGGTCAGACTTCTTGGAATTGGAGGCGGCCGGATGTGACCCCCGCGATCCGTGTAAGTATTTTTTGTAAGGGAGTATACATAGAGCGAGGTCCTTTAAGGTGAGATTAGGTACTCCTCATAATCAATTGGTACTTATTAAGAGAGGCCTATGAAGGCTGACTAGCCAACCGAGTGAGACCTGAGGCTGCAAGTTGCGAGGTTGGGTGTCAGGTAACACAGCGTTAAAGTTGAGCGCCGCTTCGACGTCATAAAAGCATGGCTACATCTGTCGGAGCTTTATAAATTTGCTCGGTGGCAGAGCTTCGGGATAAAATTCACAGTGGTCGTGTGCCAGTTAAGATTCTGTCGAAGCGGCACAGAACCAACTACGGTATAATGTGTACGGATCTTCTGCCCTTACTGTATGCGAGAGGGACCTGACGATGCTCGAACGAATATTAATGTACTCATAGATCCGTCCGATCGAAATCGATTTGAGAGATCTACATAGTATATAGTATGCGCAAGGTTTCACCTTTGAAGAACTTGACCAATCTGTAAAGGCTAATGATATACATACACAAGCCATGCCTATTGTGCTCAGGTTTTGTACAGCGATTGGTCGTCATTGGGATGAAAATGGGGACATTCTGGAGATGTTCTGGGGCTCGGCGCGCTATTATTGTCCAATTCGTTGTCTAAAGATGGAAGTATCGCGGGGCCTCACCGAATTTGAACAGGATAAGAATTACAAAAATTCCAATTCTATTACTAACGTAACCTAGACACTTAAGGAAACCGCCGTGAGGATCTAATCAGTAGCACCGGAGCCGGGCGGAAGTCTCCGATCTGCAAACCGAGGTGGATAAAGTATTAATACGGGTAACTTGCATATATACCTACCTTATAGTACCTTCCTCTCGATACCGTCTAAGTCATACCACTGGGTCACCACATGAGGTAGTTACAAGTATGTATACCTGATGCAAAATCTCCTTTTCTCTACGTCCAAAATTGATAGGAAACTGGCAATGGGAATACCTTGATAATAACTTATCACTCTTTTCCCTTCCGGAATTTAAATAAAACACATACTTCCTTAATAAGTTGTAGCCATTTGCATGCTAATCATAGGGCTCATAGGTCTTGGCTTGGCCATATTTCCTCGCACTCCATTAACCTTTCACCAATCCAAGCATCTTTAATTGGGAATTTTGGTCTCTTCACAGCAAAAAGCATGTCCATAATTCATTGATGGTTTCCGAGGATTTAGCCTCCTAATAACTCCCAACCGTGCATCCGAGGTTCCTCCCACGAGTTTCTATCACGTACAGAGAAGTGAGACTATGCAGTTGCTCCATTCCCTAGAGTACATGTCCATACCCGGCTACCATGTGCGTCGAAGGGATTTCCAAGAGTAGTAGTAGAAGCTTCTTACGAAGGGGGAGCGCCACGGCCACGACCGAATCCACCACGGCTGTAGATTAGAGTAAGTATAAGATCGTTAAAAGGGGGATAGTCTTGCCGGTAAGAACTTACAATTGAGGGTTGAATTCGCCAGGAGCACCACCGCTCTCCTTGCCCTCACCAGCATCCCGTCTTCGGTAGCCACCCTCGCGGTCGCCACGGTCGCCACGGTCACCACCACGGCCACGGCCGAATGGTCGGCGTTCACGCTCGCCCTCGCCCATCATTCCTCGGGGAGGAGCGTGCGATCGCTGCTGCTTGAGGTGTGTAGTGGGGACGATCTCGGCGGGGAGGTGAAGCCATTCTCGGAGGTAGTCGAGACCCTCGGGGGTAAGGGTGTAGTAGTAGTATTGCCAGGAGAATTGGGTCTTGACGTAGCCGCGGGAGTTGAGCGACTGAAGAGCCTTGACAACGAAGAGGTTCTTGGTGTCGATATCGGGATGCTTGGGAAGGTTGAAGTCCTTCTTCGCGACCAATACGCCCTCTCGGAAGAGGTACTACATGGCGAACAAAAAAAAAATGTTAGCTCGACAATTCTCGAATTTCCAAAGAAAATTTTTTAATTATTGAGTTGCTCGTCTAACCTCGTGGATCTTCTTGCGGTCAGCCTTCGGAATCAGCATCTTGGCGGTTGGTTACGGTGACAAGATGTTGAACTGGGTGGGTGGACGTGATTGATGTGAAGTCGACAGGCTGATGGATACTTTGCGATGGATTGAAGGTCCAGGGAATTTTTGGTTGTGCGCAAAAACCCTATGGTGGAGACGGAAGCGACACTACGAATTTGAGTGGGGTGTGGGAAACTGTCGCTTATGTAATGACCTGACAGCCCTGTTTCGTGCACATACCACCTAAGGTTGCTCAGTATCTTGTGGCTGAGGTAGATGGCCCATTTTAGATAAGGGACTTGGCACGGATGCGATAAGATCCACTCTAGCCATCTAGAATCATCAATCCATTCCCTTTCTACTTTTCAACATCTTTAAGAGCGACGCCTTAGACCATAAGGCGGATAACGCAGCGAGTCTTTTCATATCACCATACAAACCCTACAAAATGGCTCCCGGGAATATCAACGTCTTCGTAACAACCTTCTCGGGCTTAGGCCTACCTCCTACTCTATCTCTTCCTATCCCTTCAACCGCAACTCTTTCAGACCTTCACCATCGCATCGAGGACCGACTACCGCAAATCGATTCGCGACTTATTCTGACTACCATATCAAACAAACAAATCCTCTCTAATTCTAGAGATTTAGTCTCTACTCTCTGCGACTCCGATGATGCATTCTTATCTCTACGATTATCAATCCCGCTATGTGGTGGCAAAGGTGGTTTCGGCTCCCAGCTCCGAGCAGCCGGTGGCCGAATGTCTTCGAAAAAGAAGAGGAACCGCGGCGACGAAAACGCATCTAGCAGGAATCTAGATGGGCGCCGAATAAGAACAGTTAATGAGGCTAAGGCGTTGGCTGAATACCTAGCCATCAAACCTGAGATGGAGCAAAAGGAAAAGGAAAAGCGACGCGCGCGCTGGCAGCAGATCGTCGACGCCGCGGATGAGAGGGAGCACGAGATTAAGAACAGCACCAAGGGCCGCTTAGATGGCAAGTGGGTTGAGGACAAAGAAGAAGCTAGCGAGCGAACGCGCGAGGCAGTTCTCGCTGCTATAAAGGCAGGAAACTACAAAGACAATATGCTCGGCACATCGCACGGTTCTGCCTCCACGGAGGATATGGACGAAGACTCAAGCGAAGGAGAAGATTCTGAGGAGTCAAGCGGCTCTAAGGCTCCAACTCGGCCAACGAATACCAAGTCAAAGAATATCACGTCGAAGAAGCCCGTCACGAGAGCGTTCGCCGGATTTGACGAAGATGACGAGTTTATGAGTTCTTCAGATGAGGACGAGGAGAAGAAATAAGGAAACAAGAGCATGTTACTAATGATACCCCCAAAAAGACGAGATAATCAAGACCTACCCCCGGGTCAACTACCTAGGCCCCTATACTTCACCTTGATTCTTTACACCAGCCATCCTATTAATGCCAATCAGGTATGTGTATGTAGTTGAGTTTAAGGAGCGTGCTTTAGCCATTAATCGTCGTTATGTACCTGGGCTCGTATTTCATGTGCTTGTAACCTCATTTACATATAGGAGGTATGGAGGTTCGAAGCAGCACTACGATCATGAGAATGACAAGAGTATCGTGATTACACAGAAACCTGTGCCGATGCTTGGGATGCTAGCTTCGTCAAACTATCCCCACGAGATATCTAGCTTATAGACAAGACTTAATCAAAACACAACCAAATATACGCTACCCAAAGACTCAGTGTAGTGATTCCTCAGCTCTAAACACGAAGCCCTTGCGGAACATCCATGTCTTAATAAACATAACAAACACTAATCACACTTCTTCTACCTCACAAGCTTCTTCATACTCTCCACATCCACATTCCCCATCCCACAACTAAACTCCCTCCACTCCTCCAACTGCCCCCTCACCCTCTCCGTCTCCGCCGCAACCATCTCCCAACTATCCCTCCCCAGCGGCACCCGAATCGGAATCCCCCGCCCCGTCCCCACCACCGCATATATCCTCTCCGCCACCTCCTCCGTCCCCGCAAACCCAGCATGCAACTCCTCATTATCCATAAACGCCAGCATCTGGGACGTGCCCCCGCCCGCGCGGTCGTAGGCCTCATGCCGCGGCATCCGCTGCAGCGAGGTCGTCGTGTACTTGGTCCGCACGCCCCCAGGCTCCACGTTGCAGATGTGGATGTTCCACTCGGGGAAGACCTCCTTCGCGATGCTCTCCGCGAACCCCTCCAGCGCGAATTTGCTCGCGTGGTAGAAGGCGTTGCCCGCGCTGCCCAGATACCCCCCCAGGGAAGACATGTTCACGATGACGCCCCCGCGCTGGCCCGTCTGCGGGTTCACGTCCCGGAACGCTTGTAACGCGCGCTTGGATACGTCGACCGCGCCCCAGAAGTTCGTGTCGAGGAGGGCGCGGGCGCCGGCGTTGCCCGGGGGGGAGGATTCGGCGTCGCCCATGAGGTTGTACCCTGCGTTGTTGACGACGATGTCCACGCGTCCGAAGTGTGCGAGGGTGGTGTCGAAGGCGGCGTCGATGGATGGGACGGAGGTTACGTCTAGTGCTAGCTTTAGGACGTTAGGGCCGTCTGGGATATCGGAGAGTGAAGCCGGGTTGCGCGCCGTGGCTACTACGCGTTGCGAGGGCTTCTTGGTGGCGATGTATAGGGCGAGGCCTTGTCCTATGCCAGAGGAGCAGCCGGTGACTGGTAGTATAATATGTTAGCAAGTCTGGTCTTCTACTTGATATAAGTTGGATATTTCGACTTACTGAGCCAGACTGCATTGTCCGGTAAGTTATACGGTTTAGTATCGGGTATTTCCATCTTGACTACGCTGTAAAAAAAAAGACGTATATATAATAGCGAACAGGTCTACTGCGTCACGCTTCTCTTAACGACTTGCCTTAGAGCTTTATATCATCGAAAGCTCTATATTCCTCGGGCCCCAGCCCAGCCCCCTTTGACAATCTTGATTACAGCAACATATATATACATGTATGCCAGGTAGATCATCTCATCTAACAAGCCCAGCATAGTCACCAATCGACAAACAGAAAACTGCTTCATGTCCTATGTCTAGATACAACATCTACACTTTGCGAGACCCAATTTATGCAAGCCGGGTATGCTTAACCCCTTTCTATGCATAAACTCCGTCCTAGCTCCGCTATAACTCCTGCTTATCCCTGGATGGAGATATCCGCTTCACACATGCCGAATCATTTTTGGAGCTTAGCTATAGAACTGCTACCGAGTCGTGAGACTATTAGTAAGCTGCAATATGAATCCAAACGTGGGTAAATTATTAAACCAATTATCTCTTAGCGACCTTACTACGAGAATCACATAACATATCACGTACACATACAACTTGAGACTGAAAGATAAATAGCCTAGTAGGCATTCAGCAATACATTAAAACGATCCCTACTTTTTAGCTTTCGGCGGCCAACCCATCCATCTATGTAACAACTCTACATATACTCGTCAACAGGTCTGTTACTTCGTCAACATGATAACTGTTTCTCATCTATCCGTGAGTCCGTAACGTAGTCGGTGCCCCGGTTCATGCCCTAGGCCGTAACTTTGCTCATCTGGACCAACCGTTTAACTCCAACCTATGATTTTGTTAGCAAGAATGTCTGTAAAGATAAGGGGTTTTGACATACCATCCAGTTACCGCATTCCTCCGTCTTGTCTCGTTGAATCTCTACCTGCAAGCGCTGGGCCTCCGGATAATTCTTAGACTCCAATGCATGAGCTAGCTGGGTTAATTCCTCGATGGTGTCCGGTTTCACGAGTTCCTCATTGTTGAGATGATCAAATAGCAGACCTAACCGCTTTTGCGTATCTTTCACCTGAGGAGCAAACGAGGCCGGTGCCTTGGAAGCTACTCGTTGCATATCGCGACTCAGGATATCAACTAACTGTTGGGCATTAGGGGGGATGTGAGAGCGATCACCTGCAGGGTGTCGGGGCTTTGGCGGTGCCGCGGCTCGTGGTGGAGGGGGCGCAGGCGAAGTCGTTGCCGGTGGGGGACCACCGATGCTCGATGGAGGGCCGGTAGAAGGTAGCCCTTGCTGTACCGGTGAAGCACCATACGGGGATTGACCGTATTGATTATGAGAGGGCGCTGCCTGGGGAGGTGGCGCATAAGGGTTTGGCGGCGGCGCTCGACCAGCATGGGGCGGGGGAGCCTGCTGGGAAGGAGTACCGAACGATTGAGGCGCCGGTGCTGGGGCGTACCGGCTTGTAGGCGCAGCTCCTGTCGGTGGCGGGTTGTAAGGTGAAGACATTCTGGGGACAACGTGACCCATTGGGGGTGGAGGCATACCGGGGCCTCCCTGTGCCTGGGCAGGGGGAGGCGGGGCGTAATTTTGTGCCGCAGTTGATCCGGGTCGAGGAGGAGGCGGTAATTGACCAGCTTGGGGAGGGCCACCGAGGGGAGACATTATCCTCCCGGCCGCTGAACCTTTAGGAGGGGGAGGTGGTGGTGTCGCTGTTCCGTGCTGAGAACCGTAGGGACTCTGCGGTGGTGGAGGCATTGCCTGGTTTGCTTGGTTAGGGAATGGTGATGTGATAGCGGCAGTGCTCGGCGTGTTTCTTCGGGGAGGCGCCTTTGTCACTATGGGTACATCATTCCAGTTTCCTGCATCCGAAGCCCTTGGGGGAGGTTTTGTCGATGGGGTTGATGCTCTTGGGGGAGCCCCGAAAGATGTTGGTGGAGGACCATAGCCTTGATGCTGAGATAGTTGAACAGGTTGCGGCTGCGACGGCTGGTATCCTTGCGGGGCGTAGGGGTTACTAGCAATCGGCGGCGCATAGGGATTCGCTGCAGGAGTCTGGACAGCCGGGGGCGCGTAAGGATTAACAGGATTGATACCGGTAGCCGGTTGAGGTGGTTGATATCCTGCAGCTACGGATGGTGCTCGAGAAGACACGTGGGAGGTCGCCGCGGGCCTCTGAATAGGCTGTCTGACAGCAGACTGGGGAGCCACCTTTTTCGTTGCTAATTGCACACGCTCGCGTGCCATGTCGGCAGCATCGTACTTCGACGGTAGAAGGCTTAGGTATTTGTGTGCGATCTCTAATTGGCCGTGGGCTGCGACGATGTTTGCATACTCGATGTATTTGTCGTACAGCGAAGATAACTTCCAGCCTGAGGTTAGACCCGTCTCAGCGTCTTGGAATTTTGCTACGTGGCGGAAAACCGTGACCTTCTCGATGAATTGCTGGAGAGACCTTGCGTGGATAGAGAAGCTGGAATCGTTAGCCTCGGCCAATCCAGCCTTCTCGGCTTCCTCCAGCTCGGCAACCCAGATGTCGATGACCTTCTCGAGCTTGGAGCCAACTAGATAACAGAAGGAGGCATCCTTCCTGGATCCATATTCAAAGATACGGTCTCCCAAGGCTTCGCATAGATCAGGGAACTCGGTCGGGTCCGCATACGTGCAGAGCGTCACCATAGTCTCCTTCCAGTCTGCTAGATCGGCATTATAGACAACATCCCATAGATTCTTAACAATAACAGAACCCAAAAGCCGCAAGTAGCTTGGGATGCCTGTCTTTTGGGATAAATAAGTGGACTGGACCTTGTCGACGAGCTCCTTTCCGCCACAGTTGGCGATAATGAAGGCATCCGCAATGCGACCGTCCTTCAGGGAAATTTCACTTGCTTTCTCAAATTGACCCAACATCAAGGCCTTCGTAATCTGTTTCTCAACACCTGTATCACCCTCGCCAAATAGACGGAAAGGGTTATCTGTTTTAGCACCCTTTGTGGCCGACAGACTTGCTAGGAAGTCTTCACTTTCGCCTTCGCCTCCATCGGAGAAGAAAGTCGAAATACGTTTCTTATGGGTCTTTACTCCTAAGCCGGATTTCTCTGGCTCGGGTTCCTTGGTCTCGGAAGCTTCTTCGGTCACACCATTAGTTGATTCGTCGTTTGCTTCTTCCTCGCTAAATCCCAGATATTCGACAATTTGTTTTCGCGGATTTTCAGTGAGCAGAGTTTCCAAGACACGCCAGTCAGCTTTCTCTTCTTCTGTCTGGGCTTGCTCTATGTGCGATTCACATATAGCCGTAACATCACCAGATTTGAGCGACTCCTCAAACTTCTCAGTCGCGCTGCCAATGTCTGAATCCACAGAAAACTGAGAAATTTCAATTTTAGAAGAGCGCTTATGGCCAGGCTGATGAGGGTTCTGCTTGACGATGACGAGCTTTCCACCAAATCCAAACGAAACTCCAACGGGCCTCTCGAGCCACCTGGGAGCCTTTCCTAAGGAGAAGGCTGCGCCTTGAGGCTGTCTCTGGGCCTGAGTAAAAAAGTCTTCACCATCTAGGCTATTTTGAGTCGCGTTCTGTACAGCCGAAGGATTCGTGTTTTGGAGCGTCTGGATAGTAATCTTTCCATCGAAGGACGCGGTCGCCGAGATACTAGGGTTATGAGGGTGGAATCGGGTAAGGAACGTCCAGTTGGTGACTTCGGGAAACTCTCCGTAACGCTCGCCTGTCTGAGGGTTCCAAACTAACGTCCTATTATCCTTGCCAGACGAAATCAAAATATCGCCATCTTGCTCGCACCAAGACACCGAAAGAACACCTTGCTCGTGACCTTGGAGTGTCCTCTCTGGTGCATTGGAGTTTCGCAGATCCCATAGCAGGATGACTGGAGTAGTATCATCGGGAGTAGCGGTCAATAACTTGGTAGAGTTGTTTGGATCCCATGCAATAGAACTAACGGGCTTTCGGTTATTGTTAAGTGTTAACGAGGCCTTCTTCGTCTTTAAATCCCAAACAGTAACGAAACCACCAGTTCCTCCCGTAGCAAGAATATGGGCTACTTTTGTGTTCCATGCTACACACTCTAAGTCGTCGGAACGAGCCGCAGCAGTGCCCAAGCGGAAAGCATTTTCGGGGTCGTAGACGTCATAAATGAATAGCTCTCCCTTCGCGCCGGCGGTGGCTAGGATCTGGGGTCTCAGAGGGTTGAATTGTAACGACTTAACGGGCCCCGTATGCTTCGTCGTTCGTGATATTAACGCATCGGATTCGCCTGCGATGAGTTTCGCGGCATCCCAGAGATCGAGCGAACCGTTTTCGAGAGCACCGGCGATGATGCCCTGCGGGTAGTCTTCGGAAGGTTGGCCCCAAGCAATATCGTAGAACCTAGTAATCGATTTGTTAGCAAACCCCATAAGTTTATTAAGACTATTGGGAAGTTTATTCACCTAGAGTCGGCAGTGATGCTTGCAATAGGTTGAAGCTCAAGTCCTTGTTCTTGGTTGTCAAGGCTCAGATCCCACAACTCCAACTGCGTCTCGTCGGAGAAGTCGGCGTCAACAGCTCCAGCTCGGGTTCCAGTAACTATTAATGGCTTCGTAGTGCCGGGCGACCAGGCGAAGGCCGCAGTACGCGAGATCTCGCGCAACCTAACCATGTTGTCTTGTCTTGTAGTGACTACTCAGAGGGGTAGTCTGGCCTAAGGTTCAGGTCGGTCTTGTCGAAGAATGAAAGAAAAGGGGGATTCTAAGTGAGATTGGCTTAAATGCCAGTTGGCATTGAGCTCTCTAGGCCAGCTAGGAATGTTGGCAAGGGGTCGAATTATAGAAAGAGAGATTGGTTGACTAAGTTTCTCTATGTTTCCCTATACTAGAGAGCGGTAGAGACTTGCTAATTCATTATGTTGCCAGATAATGCAGTCCAACTGTCCCCAGAGGTGTGGGCGCATGAGCTCACAGGCCAAGCCGAATCAAGATCCTGGACTTAAATCTGTTCCCTTCCTTGGTTGTTGTGGAGACTTCCCTCCTAGAAGGACGCATCAGCCACATTTTAGTTCACGTGATATTTATAAATAACGGGCTTGATGACGAAGATGCCTGGCTCTTATGTAATACATACATACATGCAGATAATTAAATTAATCAAAGCTTCAATTCAACCCCATTGAAGGTTCCATTCAGGTTCAGGTCACATCTTGAATGTACAAAGTACATAAGTACTTAATTTCAGTGAGCCACACTCTCGGTTCAATAAGGCATCAGGTGCCTCTTATTTAATAAAACCTGAGCCTCACGCCAAAACTCACCTATTATATAAGACCAAATTCACTAAAAGTCTGCCTAGGTACCTAATATAACCAAACGGACGCTCAATATGACGGACGCGGCCCGTTGGAAAGCCACTGTATACGTCGGAGGTCTAGCATCTGTTGTCACCACCGTGAATCTTCACGATGCTTTCATACCGTTTGGCGAAATCGTGGATGTAACTCTACCCAAAAATGATGCGCCAAACTCTACCGAGCCGCATAGGGGGTTTGCCTACGTAGAGTATGAGGATGCCGAGGATGCCAAAGAAGCAATCGACAACATGGATCAATCAGAATTATTCGGCAGAGTCTTAAGAGTATCGGCAGCTAAGCCTCCAAAGAGCGCAGAAGAAGGACTAGGTAGTAAGACTGCGATTTGGGAACAGGTATGTTTATATTCTCAACTATATTGCACTATAGCAGGTTTACTAACAAGCAGAATAGGAAAGGTGGCTTGCTGAGAATGCCGTCAGCGAGGAAGATCGAACCGCAGCTACGGGAGCTAGAGCTAGCGAAGATGACAGGCCGGAGGACCCGATGCAAGGACTGGAGGGACTTGACGTTGCTGGACCAAAGCCGGAATGAGCCGGGACTAATAGTATCTACGTGAACTTTCTCGCATAGCGTTGGCGTTAGAAAAAGGATTCCAGGGCACAAAGGGAAGTCTTCAGAATAGGAGCTTGCGACTGAAGTCTATACCATGCTTAGTCTCTCATATTTGACATTTTTCACCCCCGTGGCTACGTGTAACATATACAGTGCTTTGCTTCTCCAAAAACCAGAATGCGCCCTTCCCCAGTGAGCCCATTTCGATTGACCATAGTTCAACCTTGCGCTCATGTCATGTAGACCTTGCTTAGTGTTCCTCGCCGTGCTCCGGGGAGTCCTCCTTACGGTTTTGGCGGCTGAGTCTGAGGTTCTTGTCCACGGTGAACTTGCGAAGGCTGGAATAGGTGGCAGCAAAGACGGCGAAGCCAACGACAACTCCTAGTTGTATAATTAGCACACATGATCCGTCCTATCCTCGTATATAATCCCGGGCCGTGTAGGTTAGACTAACCGAGAGGGATCAATTCTGCCGGAATTTGTCGCAACTTTCGGAGGCGCTGAGAGACGGTATGTGCTAGAATATGCGTTAATATCTATATCTTAATTGATTGCATTCCGACGTAAAGTTCTTCGAAGACAGAATGATAGGTTTGGGGCGTCAATGGTTCGCGACGGGCGAGAACGTACCGCTCTGTTCCTCTTTCTGGTATGGGCCATTAGCAAACGTCATAGGTTTATGCGAAAATAAAAAAGGGTAACTAAAAATTCATACGGGAATAGGAAACATCATGCGCCTAGTAGGCATCATTCTCAAAGCTCGTGTAGCATACATTTCGGCGAGTTGGGAGGAGATTGTTTTGTAACTATAAGGGAAAATGAGTGTAAATCACTGGAGGCCGTAACGGAAGCTAGGATGTGTCAAAGTCAAATGTCAATGGGTGGAATTGATCTTTCGTAGTTGATGGAAGGTTTTGGGGAGGAGTAGCTTCGGTAACTTGATAGGAGCCACAACCAGTAAAAAGAAAGAAAAGAATCATAGTGGGGTCCCTTTCCCCCAAGCATCCACTGTATCATGCACTGTATCATGCCACCAAAGCCTGAGGCAACTAAAATTAACGCTCCATGATTCGATTCGGCAAGAAACCGATGGTCCGAGAAGCTGCGATCTTCTTTAACATACATCACATCACCACTTTTCATTACGAGCCGTCGCCATTGAGTTTGCCAACCAACATCTTTTTCCTGCAAACAAAATCACTTCAACCGCCAACATGTCCGACGAAGAACGCGTAACAAAGCCCTTCAAGTTTGTCACTGGTAAGTCGACTCCCCTCGAATTCCCTCAGACCTTTGACATCCGTCCGTTGTGTCGAATTCTGACAGTAACTAACTAATTAACTTCCGATAGCCGGTAAGAACCCCATCTTCCCCAGATCCGCCGAAGACGATGCGACGATGCGACGATGAGACGATGAGACGATGAGACGATGAGACGATGCGACGCGATTGAGATATGGATTATTGCTTAACCCCTCCGATCTAACCCGCGCCCAGGTGTCGACGCTCGATTCCCCAACGTGAACCAGACCAAGCACTGCTGGCAAAACTACGTCGATTACCACAAGTGCATCAACGCCAAGGGCGAGGACTTTGCCCCGTGCCGTCAGGTAATGCGACCTTTATAATCCTGTCGTCTTACATATATGCTGATTAGCCAAGTTCTTCCTCGCATATCGATCTCTATGCCCGAGCGGATGGTACCAACGATGGGATGAGCAGCGAGGTCAGTAACCTGTCGTCAAGCGTAAGGGACCAATGCTAACATAGCACAGAGGCTGGAAACTTCCCCGCCAAGTTGGATGCTTAAGTGCAACGCTATGGATTTTTATAAGCATCCGTCGAATCAGCAAAGTTGGACTTTTTCAATGTAGTATATTACCTACCTAAGACTTTAAGCCAGCCAACAACTAAAGATTCGCCCCAAGCCTCTCGTTTATTACGCCTATGTTTATATGACTACCTACCTAGTTAACACATTGCCAGTCTTGATTTTCACTATAGGCAGGAAAGCCAAGAGTATCATCTCAGGCATGACTCCTTTATGTATGATACGGGTGCCTAAGTACGTCATAAAACATAGGTAGATATTATCAATATTCGGGCGTTTTACAGGCTTTCTAGTAGCCTTTAAAATCGTATATAGGTCTTGCAATTCATCTTATTTCAGTTACAGTAAATATCATCTTATCATCCGAATCACGTAAGATCCATGCGAATTTCATACGCAATGTCATCATTTCCATTTCCTAAGCTCCCTATCGAGCTTTGCTTTCAGATCTAGGAAGGTTTCCTAGAAACTAAAGAGCGAATAGTAGTCGTAGACGCCGGTAATTAAGCAGTTTATCCCATGAAACGACACATCTCACCCTTCTTGGTCGTCAATCGTGAAAGCCGTCAGGTCGCCAAAGCCTTCTATTCATACATCGTCAAAGTCTACCGCATTTGCGATATAGGCAAAGGGATCCGTCGGGGACAGCCTTTGGAGGTACTGGCAGGAATATTACATCTCAACCTTGATCGAGACGTCGTCATGAGTAGTTCATATTGAGACAAATATTTTAAAACACTAGACGGGCGCGACTTGAAATTAATGCGCGATCATACTACCGACACTCTCCACTATGACCGTCGTCACATAAAAGGCGCGTACACCATTAAGTACTTTTTCGGATTCCATGGACTTAATTTGCCCTGCTTTAGACTTCTGGCTTAGTCGTCTGAATATAGAGCAAGACAAAGAACAAGCGGAACTCTTTTTTAGAGCATCAGCAGTCTTTGGGGCGCGATATTCAATGACTAAGAGAACGGGTATATACTCTCCCAAGTTGACGTTGTCTCCTAAGGCCAACGATTGTGCTCGCTTAATGGTAGGAAGTGAAACGTTCACTCGGGACTAATACATTGCTATTATGCACTTGCCGATACACACATACACACATACACACATACGGAACTCCTTGATGGTATAAGGAACTATCCTTTACTAGCTCTGTAGCACACGCCGCCTAATATATTTATCCTAGAGAATCAGCAGCATATAGTAGTATAGGACAGGGGTTCATGAGAGTGTAAATTGCAAACAGTATATATTATAGTCTTATAATCGTATTAGATATATACGATTAGTTATTCTCGAATTATTAGAGTTAATATCGAATAGCCAAGACTATCTACAGTAGTGATACTAACCATTAGAGAGGACTCTTTTAGGAAGGGGTTGGATCCTGGAACACCCATTGAGTTTGCCATTCAATAGCCCGCCCTCTGCCATGGCATATTGCTGTTATTAACTAAATACGCTATGAAGCTATATTAAGAGTACGTAGGAAAACTAAATTTATATTAATCAAGTCGTCTAATTTCATACATTGCCCAATCATAATAGCATTAAGTGCAAGTCAAATTAACTTTAATACAAATATCATAGAAAGATATACGTGGCTAACCCTGAAATCTTATATATTCTATGAAAAGTAGCAAGGCACCTTAGCTGATGGTTTATACAACTATGTAGGTTATGTTGACACCACAATTTAGCTAAACACAGAGTATACCGCTATGGCCAACTGCTACTCAGCTGATTCAATTACGTATCCAGGCACTTTTCTCGGCGACAAGAAAGTCTCTTGTATGTCAGGACAATCAGAATTAATTATTCTGGGTATCCAGTTTGCCTTGTTTGTTGGGTCTGCCAGTCTCCCCATCTCCTCGTTTAAAAATTGAAGCTGTTGATCGTGTAGGAAATCCGGAGGATCCCACTGAGCATATAGCTTTAAGTGGGATTGCCTCATATTGAATTTAGATGTTATGTTAATTAGAACATGATAACAGAGCCAACAAGGGCATCTACTACATCCAATATAATTGAAAAAATTTGGAATGTTGCGCGGTAGTAGAAACCTTAGCATTTGCATCTCGCAATGTTGCCGAATGCTAACCAAGTTATGATCTACGTGGCACAAATATGTCATTTGGGCAATTGTTTCTTCGTTGAGCATTCTCGTTTCAATAACTGTGTCAGAGATTCCACTCCACTCTAACTCGTAGGGCCCTGATGTTGTAGAGACGTCGCCGAGTTGAAGGTTTATCCGTAAAGTAGCTGAGCTATGCTGGGATTTGAAGTATTATACGATGTCATACCATGCACGGAAATAGTTTGACATGGTGTAAATTAGCCGTCGAATCTTCCATAGCGTAGCCCTTCTGCGTTTCATAGTTTCGCTCCTATGTCTCCGCTGAAATCTTTTATCTAGTATATAAAAGAATTCTCGTATATGCTCTGCACGGGTTTCTGCCGAGTTGAAACATAGCTGCATGAAATTATGAAGGAATTTTACATGTTCCCTATCCAACGGATCATTAGTCACTGGAAGATTCAATATTTCGGAATAGATACTGGAAGGGCCAGAAAAGAACGTTTTCAATGATCCCAAGATATTCAATGTCCCCTCTCGAGCCTCTGGGAGCCCGAATGGGACGGTATTGAACACTATATCTTTAATCCATTCTAAAGTGTCCGATAATTCGTTTTTCTTTTCTTCTTCTGTTCTCCCAGTACATGCCTCATATATGGATTCCGAGATATTATGGTAGCGTTTAAGAAGAATACGCCTCCATAGCGTGCTCTGAAGGCTAAGTGTGACAGTATTTGCAGCGTCTGTAGTTCTATCCGCAAACCATGCTTCGATTTCATGGGCAAGAGGAATAAGTATATCGGTCGAGGGATGGTTCTTAGAGATATGCAGAGTGTAAACAGTATGGTCTTTATTGCTCTCCATCGCTGTTGCTACGACACCCCCGCCCTGGGGTTCAGCGAAGATTAAAGCAAAGGAGTCAAGGAGATTCTTCCCAAGGCGCTCCCTTTTCTCATTCTCTACCTGGCCCCCCTATCAAGTCCTCGATCGGCCTAGGTTCCTCCTGGTCTAGAAATACCCCACAGCGCGTTTGAGACTCATGTTGTTGTATTTGTTTATAGTTGACTACGAAAGCCCTAGCATAGAATTCTTCTTTAGAAACACCAGCTCTATGGAATACCGGATTACTATAACTTGGCATGGTTTAGGCTTCGTTTGTATTGATATTTTAATATGAACTTTGATAATTCGTTGAATTGAGTACCCAGTTTACAAAATAGTGTCAGTGGTAGTGGCATAGATGTAGTTTATATAATATTTGTCTATCATGGTCTTCTGATACACCTACAGGGTTGCTCAACTTGGATCATCTACCTAATTCTCATATGTATTGCCTCTAACCACCTCATGAATGGGGTTGAATCGGAGGTATCAAAGTGATATGTTTGCTGGCATTTTGCGGTGACAACGCATAGCATTAACAGGCCAAAATTTTGATTGTCGTCCGAAGTAGCCTCTGCGTAGATGGCCGCGAAGATTCTGGATGAGTATTACAACGAATTAGATGATGTTGTGATATGACTACTACATATTTATGATGCATATATACTTTGAAGCATTGCGCTGTAAGGTGATCCAACCTCCCTAAGACAAACCGTAAGCTATTGTCAGAGGTTATATAAAATAATAGATTATTGTAGCCATAACATGGAAGTAAACTATGGGGGTAAGTAAGACAATACAACAGAGGTCTCTTATTATGTCATAGTAGCAAAGTAAACATATGCTATTGTGACGTGGTGTCTTTTATCTTGTAGAGGTTTGTGTCGGATCTAGTTTCAGAATATTGTACACTTAAGTCATGTCTGGTCCTTATTAGAAAAATGGTTTCCGGTATTAATAGCTTGTTTATACAGAGCGGACCTATAAGTTCAACCTTGAAGATGGCACCGTGTCTGAAATA
The DNA here is from genome assembly GCF_022478715.1 of Daldinia decipiens. Classification (NCBI taxonomy): domain Eukaryota; kingdom Fungi; phylum Ascomycota; class Sordariomycetes; order Xylariales; family Hypoxylaceae; genus Daldinia; species Daldinia decipiens. The sequence goes on along the minus strand of NW_026054570.1, from coordinate 355,068 downwards.
CTTATTGAAGTTATGGCCCTGTACGAAATAATACGTGCTTGCTATTTCCCCTTTTAATTCATGTGGTGTTCAAAATTCTTGAATCATTATAAGTTCAGAGAAACTCGACCTTACGAGGGAAAACGGTGGAAAAATAAAGTACGAGTGTGGGCGAGAAAGAAAATAGAAGAAAAAAAACGAACCCCCAGAAACCCACCGCCCAGCCCATGACATTTAACGCGTCCGTCTACCGGTCATGGCTACTGCGCGCCCTCCTTTCGTCATTAGGTACTTCTTTGCAATTGCCCGCCCTCGCCTAGAGGCTGGAATCTTTGGCCATCATCGCAGGGGTATCTCGGCAGTATGTGTCTGAACGTGATTGAGGCTGTCGTCAAAGCCCACCCGAGTGGGAATCGAATGGGTAATCTAGGACTTACGTGATTCCGACCTGCCTAGCCACTCGACCAATCCGTTTTGCGGTGGTTGTGTGCTTCTTTTTGTAATTATAAGGTCTCGTTGCCTTGGGGGGTAGAAGTGCGGGCCTACACGTTGCTGTCGTGGTAACCGCCGGACGTGTCTGCATCTGTCGGGCGACATGTTTGCGTTGGTACCAGCTGGTGAATTCTATCTACCTAGAAACGCAATTTCTACAGTACTCCTTGGTTGATTTAAGAGTGTTATCGCACTTAATATAGGTACTTTGCTTGACTGCATCATACTAGCCAGGTCAAGATGACAAATATTTATATTTCTGTATGAGCCCCTAAAATCATTCTTTTAGTCATTGTTGTGTCTGTATATTTACTGTATAGTTAGCTGATGAAACTCTTCGTATCTATTTACAATAGACCATACATAATTCATAACGAATTCATAAGGACTATACTATGTAATGTTTTAACGCCCTTGAAATAAGACCATAGTAGATTTTCCACTTTCCGAAGTAACAGCTTTAATAGTTGAAAAATAGTCCATTTGAAGCAGATGATGTACAGATAGCTGATATCACAATAAACTTACACTCTAAGTTCTATCCCCCCCTTCCCCTTTATTCGGTTCAGGAATTAAAGGGGGGAGGTTAAAGTTATATGGGCCCTATAGTTAATTTAAGAATATCTGATTTAAGAATATCTGATTCAGGAATATCCCCCCAAAATGAATTCGGAGTATTAGCGGCCCGCACTGAACCGGGATCGCTGAACCGCGGGATCCCCAAAATTTCAATGCGCCCACTACGAATACCAACAGTTTCTACCATTTCGACCTTTGCGCCAGCCGAATTGGAAACTTGATAGCGAGCTGAGAGAAGCTCGCAGGACGGTTAATCAAGATGGTGAACCCGGGAAAGCGCATGCACATACTGCAAGCCGTAAGCACATATCCTCAATTATTTATCCATCCTTTTCGAAATTGAAATTGCCTGCTGCTAACACATTAATTCAGAAGGTAAATCGCATAACCAATTAAACTATAAGCCCTCACGTCCTGATACGAAACGTCTCTAGCTACTGGCATTACGGCATGGCCCGGGAGCAGCGATATTACCACCCGAGATCACACGGATACACATGGACTTCGCATTGAAGTGGAATGACGGACACTTGGGACCGAGGTATGCTGGCTTTGCATTGCTGGCTTTGCATTGCTAACCTCCAATTCACTCCCGCGACCGACTGCTTGCTAACTAGAAACTTGTCTTTTCCCTCGATTATAGGAAATTCTGGAGGACCTGCCTCCCACGTCTAAAATTCTGGAACCCCGCGATACCTATGCTCGTAAACCGAACGCCGGACCAGTCAGCCCCGGCCAAGATGTCCATCTACTTCCGACAAGCCTCGCTGGGCTCCGATATCCCTTCCGCTCTAACCACCAAGCTTAGCGAGCTGCCACTAGCACGGCAACCGCACTCGAGCGTATCGAACGAGCACCCAGCACCCGAGCCCGAGGAAGGCGAGCGTGTTGTGACGATAGACATGAAAAACGTGCACTCGGACGACATCCTCAACGAATTCATGACTAAGACGGGTGCTACTCTCATCCACCCGACACCCGACGAGCAGGTTGAGATGCGGCAACTCGAGGAACTTAACGAGAAAGCTGCTATCGACCGATCAATCATGAAGAAGTATATCGACGATTTGAAGCGCGAGGAGCGCATACTGGCTCTAGCTCGCCAAGAAGCCGATGCTATCAAGATGGCCAACGATTAAGATCGCCGGGGGCCACTATGTAATTTCTCTCGGCCATTTCTCTCTCCCCCTGTCTTCTTACCGATCTATTTTAGGCCAGAGAAAATTTTCTGCCCCAATAAATAAAAATGAGGTGGTTGATATATAAAAGCTGGCCGAGAGCAGCTACAACAACAACAACAACAAATCTTTCGAGAGAACCTCTTTTACTACGTTCGACTCGTCGCTCTACCTGTACCAAGACGTGTATCATACGCAGACGATGCTAGGCGCATAAAACTGCAGGGGATATTTATATGTATATCCAGAAAGGAAGTATATACCGCGCCTCTGCAAGAAGGCGACGTCCATGACGGGATGTCTACCTTACTTATCAGGTACTGAATGAATAAAAATAACAATCAGAAGACATGCTGCATAGTCTTTTCTCTCTCTTTTGCTTCCCTTTCCATCCCCCGGTTTTCACTATCACAAACTCCTTGCATACACTCTGAGATATCTGCCCTGATCCCCATGGCTTATCTCAATTTTGCGTCAAGGAAGATCGATCATGACCACATCCTATTCCCCGTGACCTCCTTTGCCCTAAAGGTACATGGTTTATCTTGTTGGCCTACATTTCTCTTACTAGGAACCTGGACTTGCTTGAAAACGTAGTATCAGTTTTTAGTCTTTGAAATGGGTTGTAATTATGTCTCCGTTGTCCCTCAGATCTGGACAACTGTATTTCTTGCCATCATGAGATATGTAATGTGATACTTGTACTAGAACCGTATTGGTTAAATTATACACCAATGGTATCGAATGATGTAAGAGTATGCCTTAATTACCTACTACACTTTCGATTTCGTGTCTTATGCTATCAACTCAACTATGCAAAGTATACAATATTAAAACATCCTCGAAAGCCACGTCCTTTCAAGGTCCCCCCCCCATTCCCTCATCCCCTAAACTATTATCCCCACCTCCCTTCTCTTCTCCCCCAATAAAAGAAAACAATACACCTCAAACTTCCGTCTCAACATCCGGCTGCCGTCCGTTCAACGCCCCCATCCTCGTAACCCTCCTAACCGCAAACTTGGCCTCGTCCTTGGCAAACTGCGCATTGCGCAACGGCCGCCACTGCATCAGCCCCCGGTGCTGCCGATGCAGATCCCGGCTCCGGTCCCGGTATTCTTTGTACTGGGTAATCGGGTTCCGACTGCTTCGACTGTGCCCCGAGTCGTTCGTGCTCTGGCTCGCCATGCTGCTGGTGCTGGTGCTGGGCCGGCCGGGTATGTCGTCGCTGGCGCGGGGGGACGCGGTCGTGGCGTCTTGGATGCCTAGGTCGGTTTTTCTGTGCAGGAGCTCGGCGGAGCCGATGGGGTTGGTGGAGAGGGGCATAGGGGTTGCTTCGTCGGTTGTGTCGGGGATGTCTGGCGCGTCGGACGTGTCTGGTATATCCTCTGAGGTCGCGTCAGTTTCGTATTCCGTCTCGTCGCGGCCATCGCGACCGGTCATTATGGCCGTGGGATCCTGGCCGAAGGCGCCGGTCCAGTCTGTGCCGTCTCTCGCGAGCCACTTGCGCCGGTCTTCCTCGGAGACTGTAGCCAGGACGTCGCGGTCTTTGGTTAACGAGTCCTCGTGCAGCTTCTGGACGGCCGGGGGCAGTTCCTTGGTGACTTCTTCCTGGCGCACGCCCTCCGCGAAGCAGGCTTCCCATGTCTCGATGGTCTCGCGAGAGTCGTTGTCGCTGACGAAGCGCAGATGATCACGGTCTGTGCCGGCCTTGAAGCGCCCGCGGAATTGCAGACGTCCGACCTCTTCGATCTTGAGGTCTGGGATTAAGTAGAAGTTCTCCTGCGTGATATAGTTTTGCGATAGTCGCGTTGCGTTGTTGCACCTCCAGACGGGGATATCGAAGTCCGTGTCTTCGCTATCGACGAGCTCCGGTAGCCATATCGCTGCGAAATATTCCAAGTGCCGCTTCCCGGGTAGGTGGAATTCGAAGAATATAGGTGATCGGTAGCGGTATCGAACAGGAAGACGAGGACGACCGTTATTAGTCACGCCGTTGATGTTCCAGTCTACGATATCGCCTTCGGCAGAGCATTGCTCGCGCTTGACGGTTGCGGAGCTGCCTCCTGTCCTGAGCTTCAGCTTTATCTTGCCCTTGCCTGAACCTGTAAAGGTCGAAGTAATCTTGTCCGAAGTAAATTCGAATGTGCCGACATCCCAGCCCAGTTGTGAAGGTGGAAGCTTCAGTTCAACGGACCGGAATAGTAGGGAAATGCGGATTCTGCCAAAGCCAATTCCACCGTCCAATGGGTACCATCGAGTGACCTAGTTCTTAATATTAGCCCGCAGCCTAAAGGGTGACATATACAATGCGCTCGACCTACCTGGCTACTAGTCTGCATAAGGTCAGAGATCTTCAAAGGAACGACACCGATGATAGGATCGTGCTGCCTATTGCGCGAGTCACGAACCGTGACCGTAAGAATAGCAGACCTCCAATCCCGAACGAATCTTTCGGTACCGGCGTTGAAGATGGGCTTCGAGGAGGCCACCTTAGTACGAGTCTTGTAGACCTGCGCGATATTAGCAGCAGCATAGTTGGCGCCGACTGGAAAGCCTACCAGTTCGTCATTGAGCAAAATAGTGCAGTAAGCACTCGGCAGCTTCTTGCTGGATTCCTCCTTAATTTCACCAGCATCACGAGCGGGCTCGTACTCTCGCCCTCCCTTCCGCTTTCCGCCTTCTGAGCCTTTCACATTGGCTAGCTCGAGGTTAACGATTTGGTGGACGACAACGCTAAGAATACCAGTGGGCCAGAGAGGATCCGGAGGTGTATGCACAACAGCGTCTTCCTCGTTGTTCTGAATGGCACCCTTGTCATCTTGTAACTCCTTATTATCTCGGATTTCCTTCGGTAAGGTGACGTCCTTGCCGTCCGTTCGCAGACCGGCGCGGAATTGCGTCTTGGTAAAATAGCCCACTTCCCAGTGTAGCTCACCCGGCATGCTGCTGTCGGCCTTAACGCCACGCAGCTTAGAGACTTGCTGGTACATCTTACCAGGGTGCTGGATTAGCTTCTGGAGCGAAAGCTCGACCTTGCCGACGACATCATCGGCGCTCGAACGGTCACTGTCCCAAAGCTCCATAGATAGCTGCTCATCCGCCTTGATGAGGTCAGGGGTTACGGAAAGAGCGCAACTCTCTTCGAACACGGGGTTAAGATCGTCTTGAATGACGCGAGTGCAGTACATAGGCTTGCCGAACTTGGAGAAGCTAACGGTGATATAGGGGTCAGAGCCACCACCCTCGGAGCCTCGGCGGTCCTGCTTCGATAGCCCAACAGCCTTATGGATGCGAATGAAGAGTAAACCCAAAGCCTGGGTTTCCTTCTGGATGTCGTCTCCCGATAGCATCTTGCCAAGGTCGAGCGTCAGGGACTTTGGCGCGACATACATGCTAGCAGCGGCCTTGATGGCCCAGTTGACGAAGTTGGAGATCACCGGTAGGTTGAGAATGTTAACTCCATGCTCCATCATCGGCGTACAACCGGCTTCGACCTTGGGAATTCCCATGAGCGTCATAGTAACTGCTTTTAGGAATGGCGGCTCGGGGGCCATCTGGAGTCTTAGTCGCACAGTTCCCACCAATCCGGTCAATTCAACCCCTAAATATGGTCAGCAATTGAATCAGACTTGAATAACACGAAGACTTACAAATCGGCAAGGGGATGCCGAATAGTCCCTTGATACCAAGATAAAATACCAACTGCATGCCCATGTTCTGAGCCTTTGCCGAAACAGCGCCACTCGTGGGCTTCGCATGGTAAGCAAAGGAGGCTTCCAAGTTGTAATAGTCACCACCCTCTTCATCGGCGGCAAGCTCCTGCGGATCCTTGACCTTCTCATTCTCCTTGTGTATCTCGTCCTTGATATCCTTCATGTGGCTGTCGGGAAGAGCCCGCAGACTGAGGATCCGGATCGGGTTGTTACCCTGGTTGATATCGGCTACCTTGACGTTCTCAATGATTCCTGGTACGGAAGCTTGCATAACATCCTGCTTCTGTTAATATTCCCTATGTTCGACACACATGAATGAGACTTACTTCGAGGGTGTCGGCTACTGCGGAGAACATATCAGGGTTAATGAGACCCCAGACGATGCCAAGGAGCGTGTTCATCCACTCGACAGACTCGGGAATCAGGTTGGCAACGGCCGTCTCGCCGCGCTTCTGCTCGCTCGACCATTCGATGTCCCGACCTCGCCTAACCAAATCCTTCATCCATAGGAAAACACCGGAAGCCACACCGATAGCCAAGGGAATTAGACCCAGCAGTCTGCCTCCGAAGAACTTGCCCATGAAGATGATGCCAAGTACGAGACCGACGCATAACACTGTTGCTCGCTGTTCGATAATGGCGTACATTGGCTCATAGCTTACCGACGGCGTCGGGTGGAAGAGGATATTCGTCTTCTCACCATGGATCGGCACATCTGAAGTAGCCCCTGTAGCTACCGGGTCTGGCGGCGCTGTTATATCCTGGGCTTTCCTGTATTCCTCTCCCGACTGTGTCGGATCTGTCTTTACCGGCGTATCCTTCCCTAGATTTGCATTTGGCACTGATAGCTAACATGTGATATTAGTTACGTCGCCAGTGTTTTTTTCTCCCTGGCTTACGCGACTTACATGAGGATCCTGTACGGCCTTCATAAAATTAGAATTGACGTCGTCGATAGTGACCTGGTTGCCCGTGACGGGATCCGTAACCACTCTGCCCTTGCCCCTGTACTGTTCAACATCGTTCTCATGTTCTAGGACATCTCCATTATTTCCGGTCGTTTTATTTTGGGCGTCGATTTTTGCATCTCGTTCCTTCTTGTCCTTATCGAGAGAAGCGACGAATTGCTTTATGTTGGGGACTCTATTGAGCCCCGAGTAGTGGCCCCCTGGGGCGTGGTGTTGCTGTTCGGAAGCCATGACATGTGCTACCTATCTGTATTATAGAGACGGAAAAGTTCTATGATGCGGGCATGGAATAGCTTCTCCAGGGGAGTATAATAATAATAATAATAATAATAATAATAGTTAACTAGTTATAGGAAATATAAGAAGGAGATGCCTTCTACTACTCGTTTGTCCAACTACCAGAGAGCAGTAAGAAGGGAGATCTCTGTTAGATATGCTATTAAATTATAAATTACATAGGTAGGTAGCTAGCTACAACTACTAAATCAAAGTAGACTTGTCTTTAGACTGGCAGGTTTACATCATCCTGTCAAACGCCTTTTCTTTCAGCTGCAGAATGTGTAAGATTGAATCGTAGCGCGGGAGTGTATGACGTCGGTGGATGCAGCTAGGTTAAGTCTTTGTAACCTTGTATACCGTCTCTTACTAATTCTTGGACGGCGGGGAGCTTGTATGCCCCACTCCGGTCTAGCCCGTTGCAGCCGTTGTGGCCGTATCGCATATCGGGTTTGCGATACTATGTACTTCGACCCAGGTGTTATAGGGTTTCTTGGCCATGCGAACCACCGGACCGGGACGAGTCCATGCTATCTGTTTCGATTATTTGTTTCTATTACATCTTGCGTTGATCGTCGAGGCTCGTGTTGCATACCCCGTCATTGGACTTGTCTTTAGAACTATCTATCATAATCCACTTATACATACCTATGTACATTAACACTATCAAAATACCTGTCAAGGAAGATAGATTAGCAAGCGAAAACCATGGCGCATCTTCTGCAACGTGGGCGGGTTGGGGGGGAGCAGCACTGACAAGATCTACAGCAAGGATTAAGACAGGCTTGCGTCATTCGCCCTCTAGGCCTACAACATAATCAAGATTGATACATACTTCCAGTGCCGTAGCCTCGCAAGCTGTTCCTGATCAGGGATGATATGTTTATTTCTCTGGACCCAGACTCGGCAATGCGGCCCTCAAGGACTACGTTTGATATATGAATTTTAGGTGCATTTGCTGTTTGACGGATAGTATGTTGATATACCAATTTTCGACAAGCCATAACAGCACACACACTTTGAGTTAAATCATATTTATATCTTTATATTCGTATTCTCATATAACCAACCATTTTGCCATGCCAAACCGTGAAACACACAATGCAATGGTATCGAAAAACGCCTATGCTGATTCAATCAGGTCGCCCAATGCGCTCGTATTCCTTGCAGTATGCGTTTAATCCCCTCTGTTCTCCTATACTATAGTTTCATACCGATCCTCAGGCTTAGGGCTTGCCTATAACCAATCTTCATCAACAGCTGAAATATCCCAATGCCTCTTGGCCTCATAAATTATGACTGCTCACTGCTCACTAAATCAGGCGGTATTGGTGTATCCCTCCTACTTCCCGTCTCAAGGTTGACTAGGTCCACAACCCCAAGGTTTTCTATAGCTACAGTTGGTGTCTTCGTCTCCAACTCGATATCAGGAGGCGTAGTAGCTCTGCTCGACGATATGCTACTCGCGTCAGACATCTCAACATCCACCCCATCCCTTGCTAGGTCTGAACTTGATTCTGAAGACTCAAAGCTAATTTGAAACGCTGTTCGTGGTTCCGACGTGGTTGCTTTCGCATGTCTAGCCGTAGGTACAGAGAGTAACAGTGGCGCCGAGGACCTAGGGGTGGATGCTTCTGCGGCAGCCTTGAGAGCAGCTATAGCACCACTTTCATTCTCCTCGTCATCCTGGCCGATAGTCCAAACCCACCTTCGCTTCTTCTCCTTTCTCTTACGCTTACGGATTCCATCTGGTCTTGGGGAGTGAATCGGCGTCTCCGTGCCTAATCCCGTCATACGCCTTCGCATTTCCTCAAAAGGCCCAGGTGTCTCCCCGCCATCACGTGTTTCATCCCCTGTATATGCCATTGCAAGATCAAGTATCATGTCGGAGTCCTCGGCAGCCGGCGAAGGCGTATAGGGAGATGCATCGTCCGCGAGGAGTTCAACATGGGACTTAATGTACTTCTCAGTTGTGATAGTCTGCGTCAGCGGAGATACGTATCCTACGTGCCTGGCCGCGTTTTCCTGTAGTCGAAGGGACTGTCTCCGCTGGGTTATAGGTGATATGGCACTTGGAGGCGGTAGAGGTGAGTTGCGTAATATGCTATGAAGAGATTTATCGCGGCTATATGGCGCTTTTGCAGGAGATGCAAAGGGTGCATAAATCACTCGACGCCGGGTTTGAGCAGGAGAATATAGAGGTTCCTGTTTATTTACCTCGGTGGGTGCGAATGTGTAATTATTAGATGGCTCGACGGCCCCAGCGGACAGCGGAGGGGTCGATGTTATGGTACTTGGAAATACCATGTCCATCTGCTGAGCCGGCGAGACAGGATTAGCAGACAGAGGTGTGTCCGGCAACGCTGCGGTGTAAGGCGTCTCTGCCCTCGACTTGTGAGCCCTGAGAGATTCGGTGTCGGTTTGAAGCTTTAATGGTTGAAGAAGATTAATAGCTGTTAAAGGAGTCGACTGGGTCGGCGTCGACCTCTCAATAGCAGTGACGTATAAGTTGGTGAGAGTATTGAAAGCCGTCGGTGATTTAGGATTGATATTAGGCAAGGTAGCTTTCGACCTGCTGGGTCCCTGCGAAGGTTTGGTTTGAAGAGACAGTCGGGGTCTCTTCGATGACTCGGTACCTGCCATGGCGATGAAGATTTCACGAACTGGGTTCGTTTAGATTCAACCTCTATTATGATCCACGAACGACGACACGGGAATATATGGAATATGGAAAGGTCGTCGAGTATGCCACTTCGTCTGAGTTACCAGCAGGCGAGGACGCCCAAACAACCTTCCCACCAGCCGGGGTGTATTGAAAGCAATAAGTGTTAAACTCAACGTAAGATAAACGCTGGTAGAGGGGGTACGGCGGCTATAAAATACCCCTTGGCCTCAAGAGACCGATGGGTCCGGTAATGTGGGAATGGAGGGTCAGTTTAGCCAGTAAACTGTTCAAGAATAGAACTAATGCAAAATGCAGTGTGAAGCAACAATACCCCGGAAGCGAGAAGGGGGTGAAAGAGGGAATTGCGGAAGCGGTATAGACAACTATAGGATCTCAGGGCAGTGTGATCAGTGAAACTAGACGGTAAACGGAACGTGGAGTTAACCACTCGCAGGTCGATTGCAACAGTAAAATGCAGTCACTTCTACGTCTGGGCTGCTGGTTGGCTATAAAAAGTGACGAGGACTTAAGAAGGGAGGGATGACTGAAGACGCAAGCGCCAACGTATCCCTGCTTACTGCGCGATCCTAGCTAAGTATAGCCAATGGTGAAGATGGCGAGGTCGGCTAATGGGCCACATCGCGTATACGATTGCCGCCTCTGGCTTCTTCCGGCGCCTATTCCTTTCCATGTCGACAGCCATGTTTCCCCCGCACCTCGGAGTAAAAGGTTGTTTCGCAGATAGTTGAATTAGTTAGAACCTGCTAAAGCGGTGAAAGTAAAACACGCAGCTTGGAGATGCAATAGACCAATAGTATATTCGATACTTGGTCTAGTCGACTTTGTCCACGTATATTCTGAGAAGAGCAGGTGACTCTACATCGGGCTCAGAGGATCCTATCCTTTTCCAGGAGAATTCTGAGCCCTTGCTAATCTCCTGATTGCATAAGCCACGTTCCCACGAACCCATGAACCCATCGGTGCGGGTAGAAATAATAATAGTAAACTCCCCCGGAGAATAGAAATAAAGATGGAACTCGTTCGGGCATGATGGGCATGCTCTCGGCATTTTTCCATCTCGGAACAATCTGGTTGTAACGCTGGAGCGGATGGTCTGTGCCGTCCCGCTTACCAACCTAGAAGGAGATCTCTTGGGGATCTCAATCCTACCTATATTAAGAAGCCAACTTGTTTTAAAACATGTAAAACTTCTCTTGGGAAGTCCTTCACTTCTCATGTCGCAGAAACATTGTTTCGCCTGTCTAGATTAGGTTGTTGTAGCACTATGTTTTTGCAGGCTTGCCACATTTAGACCAGCACTCCCTCGGTCGGTAGCCAGCTATATTACTACATAGGACAGGATAAAACATGGCGACGTAGGAATTTCCTATAAGGACTCGAAAAGGCGACGGGGAAGCCGTTTAAAATGGACCTAGGAGAAAATCACCAGGGATGAGAGAGAAAATAGAAGCAACATAGTCAATGTGTTCTAGAATATGACGTTTAATCATTCATCGGGTCATGGGGAATTGTGGATGTTGTGGGGAGGTTTGAGAATACTAAGGTAGGATCCATTGAAACTTTGCGTAGGTAGGTACCTAGGTACCTACCTCTTCATAGGTAGTGTGCCACATTGAGTCTCTGCCACATTACTAGGTTAAGAGGTAACCTAGCTCGGGCAGTTATGGATGTCATGTGGCTCGTGGCTGATGCTTACCTAAGGCAGCGTGCTTCGGTTCCTTATTGTATAATCCGACATTCAGGTCACTCTACACAACACACTCTCCATTAAGCCGAGACATGCTGAGGTAGTTCGCGTATGACCACGCGCCACACTATCGAACAGACTAGTATCATCAATTGATATTCCCCGATTGCGTGGTCATCGTCTAAAAATGGAACAAGATGAAGACAGCAGCGCTGATGTCGGGACGAGCCAAGACGATCGCCGCCAAAGCCCCTAAGAGGAACGACGACCGCGTCATTCTACACTTCGTAGGCCAATCTTTAGCTCTTATCTTCCTTCCAGGAGTCACGAGCTAAGAGCTCATTTGGTCTCATTTCACAAGCAATTCACTAACCAGGGCGCGCAGGACTACGACTGCTTCTACGCCAGCGTTCTCGAGAATGCAAACCCCGGCCTCAAGGGTCAGCCGCTAGGCGTCAAGCAGAAGAGCATCCTAGCGACGTGCAACTACGCCGCACGTGCCCATGGCGTTAAGAAGCTGATGTCTATCTCTGAGGCCCACAAGATCTGCCCGGGCCTCGTTGTTATCAGCGGTGAGGACCTGACGCCGTTCCGTGACGCTTCTAAGAGGCTTTGGTCCTTCCTTAGGAGCCATTCTTGGAGTAATCGTGCGGAGCGCCTGGGGCTCGACGAGGTCTTCCTTGATGTTACTGAGGTCATTGCGTATAACCAGGAGCTGCTGAATCGCAATGCTTTGCAAGACTCGTTCTTCCAGCTTTCTCGGCACGACCCTGAAAAGGGGTTCGGTTTTGATGCCACGCAATTCTTTGGATGTGTACAGCCGTCGGTAGACCCGACTGATTTGGTGCTACTTCTAGACAATCCATTATGCGTTCGCCTACTGCTCGCATCCCACCTAGCCGGCTACTTGCGCCTCAAACTAGAGGAAGACTTCGGGTATACCTCTAGTGGTGGCGTCTCAACTAACAAGACCCTTGCCAAGCTCGCCGGCAGCATAAACAAGCCGCAGAACCAAACCACGCTTCTCAGTCTCCGTGAATATGACGTTCAGGACTTCATGGACGGCCACAAGCTGCGACAAATCCCAGGCATCGGTTCTCGCATTGCGCAGCTAATCCAAGATCATGTCCTATCCATCAAGACAACCCCAGACCCGCATGGCTTAGAGATAGGGGCCAAGGTAACAGCCCGCGAAGTTCGGCAGTTCGCATCCATGTCCGCCGACCTCCTAGAGCGAATCCTTAACCGTCCCGGCGCCGAGCGTGGTAGCGGTGAAAAGGTATGGAATCTCCTCCATGGCGTAGACAGCTCCGAGGTCAAGGAAGCGAGCGACGTGCCGACGCAGATCAGCATTGAGGACACATACATGGCGCGGCCACTAAATACTCCCTCTGAGCTAATGAGAGAGCTACGTGCCTTGGCCACGTCTCTCATACGACGAATGCGCGTCGATCTCGTCGTAACATATGATCCTGATCCCTCAGATCTCTCATCGCAACAAAATACCCAGCAGCATCTACGCTGGGCCGCATATCCTAAGACCCTACGCCTATCCACACGTGCGCGCCCAAAGCCCAACGGAACTTCCACCCCAACCCCTGAGATCTTCAGCCGCAACTCCCGTAGCCAGCCACTCCCGAGTTTCGCACTAAACCTTAAAGACGCAAGCATCGAGGCCGTCGCCGAGCGGCTAGCATCTGAAGCCCTGCTCCCCTTATTCCGGCGTCTGCACCCGGAGCGGCAAGGGTGGAATCTAGCTCTGATTAATGTCTGCGTGGCGAACATGGTGATGGTAGCGGGACCCGGTGAGACGGGGAGTGGTGCGGGAGCAAGAGCAGCGCGAGATATTGGGCGCATGTTCCGCACGCAGGAGGATAAATTGCGCGAGTGGACTATTTACGATAATACGCCTGTAGCGTCTGTCCTCGATACCGCATTTTCCTCTGCGAATGTCGCAGATATCGTCAAGAGTATCCCTCAAAGTGAAGAGGAAGAGAAAAGGGAAGATACCATAGACGCTATGGACGAATTGGTGGAAGCATCCGAACCGATAGCAGTATTATTAGACTCAGACGTAGATGCTTGGGAGGACTCAGACGAGGATGAGTCCCAGAGGTGTCATCTCTGCGGACACATCATCCCAATATTTGCAATATCGGCGCACGAGAGGTTTCATAGCATTGGGGATTGATATAGACTTGCCAATTATTAGCGTTTGATCTTTATTTCATATACTACTAGGTTAGTTAGGTAGTTACCGATACCCCTTTTTGAATTGAACAAGATACCCCAACACACCAAGCCGCACCTACTCCTATATTCTACGTCTTCCCCCCCTCTAAAGTAATATAATAAACGTATATACCCATCCACAACATATCGAACGTAGCAAATTAGTATTTAAATTTGTCTGGCAGTAGTAGTAGTAGTAGTAGTAGTAGTAGTAGTAAGAGGTATGTATGCAAATCGGCCGTAAACCTCATAACTTCATATTGTCTTTCCTACGCCCTTTCTCACAAGACATGACAAAAATCCCGCCTGCAAAAAAAGATCCAGTCTCTGTAGTCCATACCTATATAACAACTCCGGAGGTATCAATAAAATAACCGAAGGGATGCACCCAAACAAGGTGCGAATCTAAATCAGAATACCACCGTAACCACGGCTAACCCGCCTAGAAAAACTTTTCTCGTCACCCGGCCTGCTACGACCCGAAACAAAAGGCCTGGCCAGGTTAAACTCCGACGTAATAAAAAAGATCGCGAGCTCACTAAAAGTCGTAGTTCCCCTGACAGCTTGACCTCTCGCGCATTCATGAAAACATAATAGGGGAATCGGCCACACAGATGATTATAATCGTTCCAGCTCCTCGTTGCCTTTCAATAGAGCCTCGAGCCATTCTCCCGCTATCGAGAGCATGGTACTTTTACTATAGCCGCCTCCCCTAAGATTTGGAACAATCTCGCTCAGATCGTCGAACCCCTCTTTTATTGCACCTCTTCTTTTTTGCTCACTCTTAATGTGGTTTTCTCTCTTCTGAGCATCCGTAAGATTTTCTCGTGCCGCTTTCGCCGCGCTTATAGTAGATTTCCTCCGCTTGCCGGGCGTCTCTTGGCCTGTCGAAGATGCATCTGACGTTCCTCTTAGGTCTGGTTTCGATTTGCGCTTCCTCGCCACGGACCTCGGTGGTATAGATGATAAGTCTTCCGCCTCTTCCTCAATTTCTTCTTTTGCTTTGCTCTTGCTCTTACGTCGCTTTGCAGGTGGACCTTCTCCGTCGAGTTCTTCCTTAACGTGACCATTCGTATTACCATCACGCAAAGGATTGGACGAACTTTCCCCGTTACCTACGGGGGTTGGGGGTCTAGTCGTCGCTGCACTTTCACTAATTGAGAGAACTTTCAAAACGCCCAGTCGCTTCTGTTCAAGCAGCTCGCTGGATTCATGCTCGGGTGGAATGTAGCCTTGGGCTCTGGCAAAACTCGAGTCGGAACCCCACTGTAATTCGGGCGGCTCGATCGGTCGTTGGCTTGGTAATCCCTGAGAGGATCCGAACATCATGTCCGTAAAGAGCGTATCGATCTCGCCAGGCGGAGCGTGCCTAGGCCGAATGGAGCTATTCCGTTCGGGGCCAATGTGGTTTCGAACCGATTGTCTTACTTGATCGACGGCGGTTCCATGTTGGGAGGGTACAATAGGTGTGCGATTTATGCCATTGACACTGGATGGATACCCATTCTGGTGACCATGGTGAAGGGATGTTAAGACGGCGGCCACGTCGGCGTGTGTGTTCTGCTCGATCGGTGTATGGGGGGTTGGTGTGCTGTGGTGTTGATGCTGAAGTTGTGGGGGATGTTGAAGTTGTAGAAGCGGTTGCGGCGGAGGTGGTACTGGTGGCGGCATCATGTTTTGGCCAAAAGTAAACACATCTTGGTATGTAGTTGCGGGCATTCCGTTCATGGAAGAAGCTGACGGCTGCTGCGGTTGCTGCCCGAAGGATGTCGCATGACCCAGGAAAGCTGGTGGAAGCTGGCTTATCCACTGGTCACTAAAGTTGAGACCTTCGCCGTACGATGTGGGATATTGATTAGACGTCATGTCCTCGAAAAAAGAATTCAATAGTCTAGAGTCGTCGTGACTGAGTAAAGGGTCTCCCGGGGGAGGCGTAGGGGCTCTAAGAAATAGGAAGTCTTCGGAAACATGATCTATCGAAGAGTTAGCTTGCTAATAACGGGTTGTATATAAACACGGCAAAAGACGTACAGCCAAACGGCGCATTGCCGTCAGGCGGTTGCGAAGAACCCATTTTGGGACGTTGTATACACGCGGCGCTCATGGATGCTTCTGATCGGGGTTGGCCGCAAAACTAGAGGTATACAAATACGTTCAGATCAGATTAGAGCGACGGAGCTTGGAGCGGAAGGCGTAAGTCGTGTTTCGTTCTCTGTTCTAGTTGTACTCGCGAGGGATTCGTGATAGTCGCATAGAAGTTTACGAAATAGGCGCGGTGTGGATGTCGTGACTTCATAGGTAGGCATACGTGATATAGAGAGGGTCCGTAAGATAGTATAATTCGTAGAATACCGTACGTATCAGAGCGGGGAGAATCGGCTTGGTATATGGAGTAGTGAGTTTATAATTAATTGTCGTTAAAACAAAATGCGGTTCAACGTCGCGACAAGGCGGTTCGACTGCAAGGCGGATCAATGGTTAAAATAGGAATAGTAGCGGAGTCGTTAGAGAGTCATGTACATGGTCGGGCTGGAATTGTTTCTTATAGTGGCCCCTTAAGTGTAAGGGTAGAGGATGGAGTCGACATCGATTAAACTAGAAGAGTAGTATCTCCAGCCGTCGGGTCGTTCAAGCTTTTGGGATGATCGACAATGCTCCATGGATACCTAAAGGTAGGTAAGTGTAGGTGGAGGTAAAAGGTATTGCTTGTGGATAAGTCGATGCGGCCCAGTGGCTTTTGAGAATAATCTAGTTGGAAGTCAACGGCTCGGCCTCTGGTGTGGTTGTGTGCATGTTGCAATTAAGGGAAAGACGCTTAAAAGGTGATGTAACACGTCAAGAGTAGATGTATAGATGTTAATTGGACAGTAATTGGACAGTAGTTGGACAGTAATTGGACAATAATTGGACGAAGGGAAAGAATGACGAGCAGGAAGTATTCGGAGTCGGCCACTATTCGCTGGAGAAAACCGAGTAATCGATTAGAGAAGCTACCATCACTTATTCCTTTACTCCGCAAAGAAGTAGCAGTCACCTAATTGCAGTCACCTAATTGCAGTCACCTGCCAGCAATAAGTACCGATATGTAGTAATTATAGCAAGCATCAAGTAACGAGTAACGACTAGAAGTAAGGAGCAAAGCTCAACAAGCCACCTTCTTTCTATAAATCTTTTTTTCTCTTGCCTTTTTCTTTCCTTCCACACTAAGCTAATATAAGGCAATGGCATCCATGCTTACATGCATAGTACATTAATAGTACGGAATTAAGTACCGATAGTAAAATGAGATGAGGGGTAGAAGAGGAGAACTTGAAGCTATGAGTCTATCGATGATCGCCTTCTATCTTCTATCGGCCCATTGACTTTTACAAGTTGGGATATTTACATAGTACTATTGTCTGGTACTATGTAGGAGGCTAGGAGTCGCTTTTCCCTACAAAGACTATTTGATAGTACATAGTTTCTCAATTGGTAATAGGTCACGGTATGTTGCTGGAGTCTAAACTAGTGCAGAACTCTTCTCCACGCTCCGTTCTTGTCTTGCAACCTGCACGTTTAGGATCTGGAGTTATGTTATATTTTATGTTGTATAAAAAATGAAAAACACCGAATGTACGGATTACCTACCTGGGCATGTACCTAAGGCAAGAACGGGGTAAGGTGACCTTCAATGTTCTTACATAACATCATAGCCGAGGTGTCTAGGTACAGCAATAATTTCCCTTGCAGCTGCCTTTTAATGCAAGTTTACATACCGACATCATGTAAGATGGAGGTAGCTTATGTACATACATACCTACCTTATGTAGTTAGGTATGTACAAAGTTACTTAGGTACTTAGATACTTGTGCTTGACTCGAAGTGCCAGAGTGCCCAGGTCCTGCATTGCATAGACGTCTCTTGACTTCCATCATCCAAAAGTTATTCTTAGCTTGGCAGGGGAAACGCCCCGAGGCTCAATCACATGTCAATTTGTTTCTCTTGGAGCATCCAGCTTCTCTTGCCAGCTTGCCCACAGACGGGTAATCCTAACATCGCCAAGCCGAGTCAAGCTGTTTTTCAGCTGTTTTTCTCAAAAAAAAGAGCAACGCAAGATATTCCGTTATAAATTGACTCATCATCATCTAGTTGCCACATTGTTGTCGGCTTGCACGTTATATTCTCGCTCCCCATGAGCGAAGACCGGAGCTGTCTCCGACTGCGTCCAGTTGTTTACGTCCGTTCCTTGCCTTGACCATGCTTTGTTTGCAGACTGCAGATAACATAGTTAGGAATTATTGTATGTATATTCTTTCTATCACCCCAGCATCCCATCAGTCCATACATACGCAGGACAATCCAGTCCGTCCATCGCGGTCATCGTTGCAGTAGCAAACGCGCTCGTCACAAATCAAACCGGTAGCACGTCGCCCAAGATGTGTCTCTCTATCCTTAAACTCAATTGCATATAAATGCGAATATTCGGCCGAGATACATAGCGTTGGACGATCCCAGATCTTGGCCCCGGAATTCCGGGGTTCGCCCAGCACAAGAAATATTCGGTGACCGATTTGGTTACTAACTTCTGCTTCTTTAGGCCAGTTTATGTCCCTTTTATTAATCTAATTCCACAGCTTTATATGATCACTACATAGTACAGCTCGCAGCGCAGGTTACATGCAAGCATGCATGCATGAACTTCACTCCGGTTTTCTATTTTATAATTTATATGTGGCTCAGTCAAGATATTCATTTTATTTCCTCGGGCACCATCGCCAATGCACCTCGGCTGAATCGCCAAAAGAGACTAGTGAGAGCCAACCTTACGTTTAGCAGTGTTCGCTGTCCGGTACGGCATGGTGCGGCTTTGCTTCATCAGCTAGCTCATTACACGGTCTATCAGTTAAAGTCTTTAACTTCAAGTCGATTACCTCATGGTTGGTCTTCTAGTATCGATATTTCTCTTCGGCGCCCATAGCTTCCGCATTTCCTCATCAGACCCAGTTTCCGGTTTCCGGTTACTTGTTGCGCAAATCGACATACCTAGGTAGACTACATAGACTAGACGTCAATTGTCTTACCAAGGTCTTCTCCGGAAACCATTGGCAGATCTAAAACACCGACGCGGAAGCTCATATCCCTCCGAATGCAAACCCCGTTGTTCGGTTGCTCGGCCCCTTGTCAAAGTATTGAACCAAAAACAAACTATCTTGATTAAAGCTTCTCATTCTAAACCGACGGCATGTCTCAAACATTATAAGAGCACAGCAAAACTATCTTAACATATTCTTTTCATGGACAATCCATAAGTATAAACTGACAAACACTAAGACCTCTCGTCCGCAAGTCGCGTTGTCGCGTAGTTCAACGCGTTAGTCGTGAGCATTGTAACCATGACATCGCCTCTACTTCCACCAAGAAACCGAAAGAGACTGGATGAATCTATACCACCTCTCCTAAGACCTCTTATTCGGGCCTATGTCTTAGGCTACACTTCTGCTGTTGCACCAAGGCTCCTCACGTTGATTCTCCAGCATGTAACTAGAAGGCGGAGAGACAAGGGTGCTGCTGTCACGCAGCCCCACGACTCCTTCATCTCATCCCTGCAACGTATCGTGCGTGGGGGGCTAGAACTTCAAGGATTTCCAACATTCTGTGCGGCCCTCGTAGGCGGAACTACGTTACTAGAGGCAAGATTTCCCACAACTAGCTCATATATGCTCGAGTGAGGTCTATAGACAATGCTACGTTAAATAATAAGAAAGTCTAAGGCTAACTTGCTCGTTGAAGGTTTTACTTAGTAGAGCTTTGAGTCGTCTATGGGAGGGCCAGCTTCCTACCCCGATCCTAAAAAGGCAAGTCGACAGCTCTATGACAACTGTGGATGTTTCATTGGGGGAGCTTGGCACCAGTATACTGCCTTAGCGCATATCCCAACCCATCTTCACTTGACGTTCAACTAACCTTCATTCAATTCAACTAGATTTTCGAGATGGTTATCGACGTTTGTTGCTGCCTGGCTTAGCCTCCGGTTACTACAGTCAAAGAAGAGTGATAGCTTTTCAGAAACGATCACTGCCAACCCAGATGATCCGCAAAGCGCCAAGCAAGAAACGGTACGATACGCTGGACGAACTCTAGACTTGACCTTATTCGCAGTTACCAGAGCTCTTGATGTGATAGTCAGTGAGGCATGGTCCCGGAGAGGACAACGCAAGGTTGCCACAAGCCAGTGGACTTGGGTATGACAAAGCTGCTATTAAGCCAACGGAAACTTGCATCGCTAATAGTTTTTAGGTTGAATCTTTGATATCGAAGTTAGCTGATCCAATTATCTTCGCCACATCTTCCGCCCTTATTATGTGGGCATGGTTCTACTCACCTTCACAACTACCTAAAGCATATACGAAATGGATCAGCTCGGCCGCGGCGGTAGACTCCCGCCTTATCGAAGCACTTCGGCGTTGCCACAATGGGGATCTCCAATATGGCGAGGAAACGGGACAAGCACCGCTCCTCCAATCAATGTGTGTCGACTATAAATTGCCGCCGGCGTGGGGCGATCCTACTAAGTCCATCCCGTTTCCGTGCGAAGTCGTGCATATGGGTTGCGGGTCGTCTTGCGAACACCATGCCCTATCCCGTTTCTACCGATCCTTTAAGTGGTCTATGATCACGTATCTACCCCTGAACTTACTAGCCCGGAAGAAGAATCTTAAGGGGGTTCGAACCGCGCTCCTATCTGCAGCACGCTCGTCGTCATTCTTAGCCGCATTTATCACCCTTTTCTACTACGGAGTGTGCCTAGCGCGGACGAGGCTCGGCCCGCACATCATCGGGAAGGATACGCAGTCTAGACAGGTTATCGACGGGGGTGTCTGCGTCGGATCTGGCTGCTTCCTATGTGGATGGAGTGTCCTCATAGAGAAAGCGGCCCGCAGAAAAGAGCTAGCACTTTTCGTTGCGCCCAGAGCTATGGCAACGCTCTTACCAAGACGGTATTCCCTTGACAAGCAATGGCGGGAGACATTCATCTTCGCTCTTAGTACAGCAGTGGTGTTCACGTCCGTAAAAGAAAATCGAGAGAGCGTTCGCGGTATGTTTGGGAAATTTCTCGTGGCAGTTTTAGAGCCATGACGGGTTATTCGGCGCCCATCTAAACCATACATCTAGCTTTGGAGGTTCTTACTGTTTTCATTTACTTAAATGTTGTAATCTTACCCGGCTAAGGGAGTGGTGTTCTTCTAAGGCAATCTTGCATTGGATAGAGGGAAAGCATTAAATGGAATACATAGAGCTTAAAAGGGGGGCATTAGCACGTTGTACAACTGATCCAAGTACGATAATCGTATTTAATCTATCTAAAGGGGGAAAGCAAGCTGCACATGAGAAAATGGTCACGATAAAAAAGAATTAAACTAACTAGTTAACGAAAGACTCGGAAGTAATCTCAGATCTACTACCTCCATGATTGACGAACGAGTTCGCGTGAGTTGGCTTCTTATAAAGTCATACATGTCTATGTTAGACACTCAGACACGGACGAAAAAAGAAAGACAAAAAAGTAACTGAGCCTTGACAAGCAAATAGAGATGAAGATCGCCGAAAATACCTCAGCATCCACTACTTTCACTACCAGTTCGTAGATGTTCATCTTGATATTTAGGTCATATCAATGCAATATTATATAGATGTAGACATTGCTGTGTGCATACTCGATACAACGTCTAAAGTAGGATCAAACACCGTAACCTCGACGGAGGGAAACAAGCAGGCATGGCTATGATACCAACCCAACGTCATCATTTAAAGGAGCCAGTCAACACCGTTCCAGTGTCCTTCCACACATGATTTCATGTCGTATTACTACCCACCGCGTATAATGCCCAGTTCTCATCATCTATCCCATAATCCCCACCCCAGCAACTAGACAACCAGTCCCCCCCCCCCACCCTCACGATCTCAACCACGAACAAACCCCCAGCACAAACACACAAACCAGCGCATCGCTTCTAACCGTGCCCAGCATCTGCCCATAGCGCAGCGCATGCTGGGTATACGTCCTCGCGCGCCCGGGCAGAAACCCGCTCGCAGTCCACATCCAGCCCTTGGGCGATTCCCGCCCCTTATCCAAGAAATACCGCGTCGTCAGCAGCAGGGCCTCGACCGAGGCGAACACGGCGAAGAAGTACGCGCGCGCGCGCTCTACGCTGTCTGTTTCCGCGCCGTCGGAGTTAGTAGTGTTGGTGTTGGTGTTGGTGTTGGTGTTGGTGTTGATGGCCGAGTGCTCGCGCTCCGTCAGCGTGCCGGAGAAGGTGGTGGATAGCGCGACGTAGAGGCCGAGGCCGAGCGCGAATACGGCGTGCAGAATGCGCCAGAGGTTAGCGCTCTTGTCGGCGGGGGGTTGTTGCGCTTGCTGCGTGGGGTTGTTGGGGCCGGCGCTGGCGTTGGGGTTCATGCCGCCTAGGCTGCTGAGGAGGCCCTCCATAGGCGTCCCGGCGAAGGGGTTACCGCCTGCACCGCCGGGCATGCCGCCGGACATCATTTGCGAGAGCATCTTCATCATGGGGTCTTCGTCGACGCCTTCTGCGCCGGGGATTGGCGGTAGGGGGCCATCGAGCGGGTTCCGGCCCGGCTGTGGTGGAGTACCGGAGGACTGGCGATCGAGGCCGAGGATCATCTGCCGCAGTTGAGCTTCGGAGATGTCATTGGGCGGGGTGGCGCTTGGTGGCGGACGGGCGGTTGCATTCGGCTCGTAGTAGTGCTGTGATATGTCGACTTCGTCTGGGTCTCCATGCTGTTCCGAAGCCTGTGTGGGTTTCGTGATTGGCGTTGATGTGGTTGAGGTTTCTTGTGGCGTGCTAGTTTCTGATGACAGCTGTGGTACTGGATCTACATACACTAGTTAGATCATTGGGGGTTTCAGTTGGGAGACTAGAGGTTTTACCTCGTTGTATGCCTCCTCCTAGTCCTGTGATCTTGTTTAGTCGTGCGGCTCCTCCAGCTTTGATCTTAGCTTCTCGGCGTTCCTTGCGCAGACGTGCTTGCTCTGCAGCTCGCGCCGCCGCTGGATCATCTGTAGCTTGGGGGTTTTCTGTCATTGTTAAAGTGAGACTTGAGTGTTTGGTGTGAGTATGTTGGGCTTAGATAGCTGCTGTGCGATGAAAAGATGTACCTAGAAGAAATATGCAGGGGTGAGCTGAGCTGAGCTGAGTTGAGTTGAGTTGAGTTGAGTTGTACATAAAGGACAGAAAGAAGGACAGCTGGATCCAATAATTGACGTAGCAGCTGACACCTGTACAAAGTACATACATAGGTACATAACTCGGGACTTTCATATCGATAACCTTATCGCTCGTGGTAACAGGGGTAAAGAGTACATACAGGGGTTCTTTTAGCTCTAACGTCACTGGCTTGATGCGACCAAAAATTTCTAAAAAAGATTTCGGTTAAACCTTTTTTTACTACAGACCCTCCAGTCTTCTCCCATTGTACGATAAGATGCACCGCGCCTTGTCGTCAAGATGGCTCAATACCGCACTTAACCTTGCGGAACACCCAAGAAGAATCGAGTTGCCTCTGTTTTTATGTCCGTCCCTAAATCCTGCGTCGTATCACCAGAGACTTGGCGCTGCCGCATCGTCTTCTCGAGTACGGCCTTCACGATGGAGGGTACAGCATCGTTGTTTGCACATGCAAGCTGATGCGTTTCCAGAGGATTCCCCACTTCCTGAAAGTGACTCCCAGAAGGGTATTCGTGTTCAAAGGCTGCCAAAACAATGCCGGGGTTGTGGTGCCTTGTCGCAAACCACTTTTCCTAACCAACCTGGATATTATGATCTGAGTCGCAAAGCTGTTCGAAACTGGATCCGGCCTGAGGTGGCGAACCGTTCTCGCCGTGAGGATAAAGTCTACGAAGATGCGCTTAAACACTTCGATCACGAGGAGCTGAAAAAGAAGGGAGTTGACGTGGAAGCGCTTATGCTAAGTATAGTTCCTCCAGAGGCAAGCCAACGACCACCCCCAAAGGTACCCTTATGTGATAGATGCCATTCGTTACTACATAATCATTCTGGAGAGTCGATATATCACCCTTCGATCGAATCTATTAGGGATACTATCCTCGAATCCCCGTATAAATATAACCACGTCTATCATGTTCTCGACGCTGCCGATTTCCCCATGTCCCTACTACCGCAACTTTCGCACCTGCTCGATACTATGCCTCTAAGGACCAAGAACCGCCGTGCTAGTACGGGAAAATTCTATAGCAATCAGAAGATGGAGCTAAGCTTCGTGGTAACGAGATGCGATTTACTCGCGCCGACGAAAGTTCAGGTAGACAAGATGTTTCCATGGTTGCAGGAGGTACTTCGGGAGGCTCTTGGACGGACGGGACGTAATGTACGTCTGGGTAATCTAATAGCCCTTAGCGCAAAACGGAGTTGGTGGACTAAGGAGCTCAAAGAAGATGTATGGAAACGGGGTGGTGCTGGTTGGATGGTCGGCAAGGCAAACGTTGGCAAGAGTCAACTTTTCGAAGCTATCTTTCCCAAAGGCAGAATGAATCTAACCCCTTCGAGACATCAAATCACAGTTGAAATGCACGCAAGGGCACCAAGCAAGGACGCAACTTCAATGGAGAAGGCCGGGACCCAGCCAGAACTAGCCCAGGAAGACTTGGCAGCTCGGGAGATAGAAGATATGGAAGAAGAGGAGCTTGACGAATACGCCCTTTTGCCGCCCGCAATCAAGGAGACTAATTACCCAGAAATGCCGCTAGTTTCCGACCTACCAGGGACAACAGCATCGCCAATCCGGATTCCATTCGGCAACGGCCGAGGAGAGCTAATCGACCTTCCTGGTTTAGAACGCACTGGTCTTGAGAAGTATGTCAAGGAGGAACACCGCTTATCTTTGGTTATGCGCTCTCGAGTCACACCAGAACAAATGACGCTTACACCAAGTCGGTCCTTACTTCTTGGTGGCTTCATCCGCATTACCCCGAGAGAGCCAGCACCAATCATGCTGGCATATGCATTCACGCCAATCGAGGCGCATGTTTCAAGGACGGAGAAGGCGATTT
This sequence comes from Daldinia decipiens, assembly GCF_022478715.1. Classification (NCBI taxonomy): domain Eukaryota; kingdom Fungi; phylum Ascomycota; class Sordariomycetes; order Xylariales; family Hypoxylaceae; genus Daldinia; species Daldinia decipiens. Next base: position 330,213 of record NW_026054570.1, on the reverse strand, counting down.
CAATCCAGAACCAGAGAGGCGAGGTCAACGTTGAAAATATAGCAGTACCAGGGACTGGCGAGAAGACCAAACTAGCAGGCTCTTTCGAGCTCAAATGGGACATAACAAAGAACCGAACTGGACCGTTGATGAGAAAAGAAGCCGTTGGTTTAAGCATAGACCGGCTACCGTACCGAGTTCTATCTACTGACATCCTAATTGAAGGTGTCGGGTGGGTAGAAATCACTGCTCAGGTGCGCACGAGGGACCTTTTCAGGGAAAGACCAGTATCGGAAGTGGACACGCCGCCTGTTGAGAAACCTGAAGAGAAAAGAGAACTTTCAGCATTAGAAAGGCTAGAAGCTCTTGTCGATGGTCCTAAAAAGAAGGCTCCCCCTCCTCCCCCTGTTGAAGAGCAAGGCGAGAATGCCGAACCCAACTGGCCTATCGTGGACGTGTATACTCCCGATGGCAAGTTTATCTCTTCTCGTAGGCCCATGAACGGCTGGATGTTAAACAAGCCAAAGGTTACTGCAGCGTCGCGGAGATCCCGGCCCCGAAGGAGTATGAAGGGCAGGAAGAAACTTGAGAAGCATCGGAGGCGGGAGAGAGAGGCTACTGCTGCCGCTTCGTTTTAACACCATGACATCTCGACTCCAACTATTGTACGTCTAGTTAAAGGAAATAAATATGCACCAATATAAAAATATATAGATTGTATAAATCCTGTACCATGCGTGTATTAGTTAAGAAAGCCGACATACGATGATGAGATTTGAAGATGCAACTCTTTCTCACGTGAAATTGACTTTTGAACTTTAAATCAATTACGTAAGATGGGTCGGACCCTGAACCGGGATCCTGGGTTAGGTGTGTACACTGTGCAGTACAGTATGTACAATACATAAGCTTTGATGAGTAAGCAAACTACGACGCGGGGCAGTGGTGGGGTGATGCTTTGAACGGTAACAACCTGATTGTTCTCCTTTTGGTCCATTTTGTCCATTTTGTCCATTTTGTCCATTTTGTCCATTTTGTCCATTTTGTCCATTTTGTCCATTTTGTCCATTTTCCCCACGACATGCACCACTCCCACCCATTGTCTAGAAACTTCAAGACTAGAATGCAACATTCCTTAGTGACATTATTTAGTATGTTTATTATAAATTGGGGTTATATGAAGCTTAAGGCGGAATAAGCCAATAATCTAAATCCCCTCTTCATTATTACTGGTTAAGCCTCTTGTCGGGTTACCCGTTCCTCTGTCTCGTGCTTCTAAAAGTGCCCAGTCAGCGTTGTTATTCTAGTATTACCCCAAGCTTTTTCTTATTATTACATATTACATATTACATATTACATATTACATATTACATAGTGTACACACATACACACATACACACACATACACTCGGGTGTACCTCGTGCGCGACTTCCTGAGCGAGGGAGAGGACAGACAAGAGGCTGCGAGACAAAAAAAAAAGAAGCGGGGGACAGAGCAGAGTTGACGGCGCGGGGGCGAAAAACAAATCAATACGAAACTTTTTGGAGACTTTCTGAAATCTCATATAATCGCTCATTCTAGAAAATCCAACCCGCCTGCATACAAAAACGCGCACCCCTCGGGGCGTCCGAAACGTTACAGACAAGAACAAACAAACAAACAAACAAACATACAAACAAAAAATAAAAATAAAATAATACTGCCGAACAACTAGAAGCCCTAGAATCAAATCGACTGCGGGTGAAGCCGAGAAAGCAGGCCGTTGTTGATCCTTCGATATCCCTCGACCGTTCCAAGGCCTACACGTATGCATACATAGACGATCGTTACTCCTCCCTGCTCCGCAGAAATCTGCACGTAGGAGCAGCAGCAGAAAAGCAGCAACGCGCCGCAGGTAACGTAGCGGGAACACAGATGCAGTATACCGTCTTCATTCGACATATTCCCCATCCTCGGTCGTAGGGAGAGAGAGCAGTAAATACCAGGAAACGAGTCGTAGAAGTTTCTTGCTCGACCTACGTACACACATCCATCCATACATTATCTCTACTCGTCTCTTATTATTATCTACTTACCCCTACGATTTTCCACACCACTCCACTTATACGTAAGGTACACACAGAAATACACGCGTAAGCAATGTCTGCGCAAAATTCCCAACGCCAGCGCGACCGCCCCCAGGGCTCCCAGACCCAGGTCCAGACGGAAGCGCCCACCAGCTCTAGAACACAGACCGGCACCCAAGCCCCGGCGTCGGCAGCCCCCGCTATCCTGCGGCTTCGCGGCGCGCACCCGGCTTCCGATCACCGCGTCCAATGGGCCGAGTCCGTAGTTGATAATGAGGGACTGGGACGAAAGCGGTCAAAAGGTAAATTTATATCCCTCATTTTTACTCTTCCCCTAAGCACTCGACTCCTGAATTTCAATTTTTCTAACGGGTAGTGATAATAGTATGCTGCATATACCACCCACCCAGCCAGGTAGGCGAGTCTTCCGACGAGTCTTCATCAGACGATGACTCGTCGTCATCGGACTCGGATTCAGACCGCGGCATGCCAGACGATCCCCGGGAGAGGGCACTAGCAGCGCGACGGCGTCAACAACACGCCCATAATCACAATCACAATCACGACCACGACCATAGCCATGGAAACGGAGGCGGAGGCGGAGGAGCCCAGCGCAGGCGCAGACCGAGTCCTAACGCCTATGAACGACAACCGAAACCAAAGCCTAGATCTAATCCAGGAGGCGACGGTCGTAATTCGGGTAACCGAGGGAACCCTGGTGCCGGGGGCGGGACTCGATGATGAACAGCTCGACTTAGAGTCTAGTCTAGCCCATCAGGGCTTTCGCTCAAGACGACAGTTACTAGGACACCTACGCATTGGATACGACAAACGGATTGCCTTGGTCCAGAAAACCAGGGCAGAAAACGCAAAGACGAGGAGGCTGCAGCAGCTAGAAAGGGGCTAACCTCGCCGCTGAGCGAAGCAAACGAAGTGGAGTATAACAATCCCGGATCCGCGTTCTGAAAGGGGGTGAGGGGGAAAGGAGAGGAGAGGAGAGGAGGGGAGACAAATACGACGTTCTCATTCGGGTAATCAGCCAATCGTCAGTCCGGTCAACCTAATGCGAAGGACAGAGAATAACTGCATACATACGTGTGAGAGGAACTGCTGTTGCTACTAGGGGAGTTGGCCATACACAGAGTGGGTAAGCAGGTAGTGAGTGTCAAAGTCGAAGTTATACCCAGGTCGTAGAAAAAAGGGGGAGGCTTGGCGCCGCAACAACGAACACAAAACACAACGACAAGTTCAAGATAGTCCGAGAAGAAAAGGTTACATGCAAATCATAGCCCAATTGAATATTACGTGCATGCCGTGCCATAGTACACATAACTCACAGTAACACCTGTTCATCTTAAATCGCCTGTCTGCCTTTCAGAGGTTCTTTTTGTAAATTGAACGCGATCTGCCTGCCTATCTCTGCAATAAGCCCAACGACATATTCAAGCTGGTCTTTTTTCCACAGTGATTCTTTCCACTTCTCTCTCTCATCATCAACCTCCCCTCTTCACCATTTTCCATCCTCGCCTTCATCTCTCTCCTCAACTAGGCTAAGCCATCTCAGCTAGTTCGTCTAATAAGCAAATTTTAGCTAGACATTATTCCTCCTAATTTTTTCATTCGTCTAATGCTGTTAAAAAAAAAAGGTCGCCATCAGATGCTAGTTCGGAACGGGAACGGAATATAGACGGCAATCTTAGGATCTCTTTTTCAGATGAATACGACTCCGGGGACCTTCCGCTCGTCCCCTATGTTTCCTATGTCCCCTCGCAGAGCTATAGTACATGACTGGGCTGGGCTGAAAGCCCTCGGCCGGGTTAATATTACATTCTAGCAAGTTGCTGGATTCAACTTGTGGTTGTGGGCACGTAGTCGGCACAGCCAACTCGAACTACTGAAATATTTAGGGAGAGTTAGGGATCAGCATGCTGGGGACCTGCTTCCTCATGACGCCTCTTCTGCGTTGTTCAGGATGCGGTACGCCTTGGATAGCCCGAGGTTCCTTCATCAGTGAAGGGTCCAACCGAGCCGGCATTCTCGTTGTCACTGAATGATAATCTCCCTGAAACTTCGAGCTTGGTACAGGAACGCTGGCAGTTCTCCATATGTGATCAGATGTGTCAGTTAGAAAAGACGTTGGTTTCATGTGTCTAGATGGTATCTGTAGGCCGGGTAGGGATGCCGAGACGCCATGCGAGGCCCTTATCGTTGAGAGGCGTGATAATCCCGAAGACAGGCTGGTTTTGCCGCGAGCTTTCTTGGCGAGAATTATGTCATCAAAAAGCCGAATCTCTGGGTTGGTAGCAGGCTTTATCTCGCGCTCGTGGATGAATTCATTGAATGCTAATGCATGATTAGCAAATACCATAAGATAGGAGCTAAGAATAGTAACATACCTTGTGTCTCCTTCATCATCGTTACGTACTCTTGATGGTCATGCGGCAAGCTTTTGATGAAGCCATTCATGTCGAATCCATAAAGTTGGCCGTTGTTCTTTTGTTCTTTTGTTGGCCGACCGAGATACTTGCGGTACGTATAAAGGACACTCGCAAGACAACGAACGAAAGAAGCCCGGACCTTATCGGCATTGAAAGCAACTGGACACACGAGACAAACACATCCAAGACAACGTCCGTGCGAAATTGCTCCACAACCAGAGCACTTATACCATCCGTCGCCTTCACAACGCTCATCGCAAATCGTACAGGTCGAGGTTGAATCGTTACCACTATAATTGAAGCAATGCCCTTCGACCCACATTGTAGAGTCGGTGTTCTCCACAGGCTGAACAAGCATGTTAGGCATCACCGTAGATGCTGCTAGGGTTGACTGGGCGTAGGTTGATGGAGCGTAACCACCATAAGACGACTGCGAATCGATCGAAATGGCTGAGATGGACAGGTTTGACTGATGGCCGTTAAAGAATGGCGCGTGGGGTCGGTGGACCGGGGCGTGGCCAAATGACGAACTGCGTCGGCCTTCCTTCTCGAAATGACCTGATCTCTTTTCTCTCAGCGTGGACGATAATGCGTATCCAGAATCACTTCTAGAAACTGGTGTAGCAGGCATAGGCGGGAAATTCACAGAGACTGGTGACACTGATGACGGTGGGCTCGTCTTATTCGATTTGCTGGTGGTAGGCCGGTCAGCCCCAGGCTTTGCGTGCAAGAACGCATTAAAAACAGGTGGCTTGACGGTATCTGCGGGCTCGGCTTCCCCAAAAGAAGACGAATTCTGTGCGACCCATTTGTACAGCATACTTGGCGAGGCTTTCTCGTTGACAAGAGCACTATTCTCGACGGAGAAGGAGTCATAGGGGAAAGACTCAATTGCATAGGGAGGCGGCCCCGTCGTGACGCCATAACGCAAGCTATGCGGCGCCGCAAATTGCAAGAGTGAAAGAAGCTTCCGACGATGTTGTTTTGGGAGGCGGATTGGTAATGCCGTTGCATCAATTGTGTCCTTGTCGAGATCAACCAAGACATAATCGTCATCTGGAAGCACAATATTGTCGTATCTTCGCTCAATACCGACGATATAAGGGCAAGGTGCGTCAAGAGCAGATATAAGTCGTGCCGGTAGGATAGGTATAAAAATACTTGCCCACGCTAACGGATATAATAAGCTGACCAGAGCGTGGGAGGCTAGGTGCAGCATCGCGGTATGCGAAGAGAGCAAGATAATCCGAGATTCTGACATGGCATACTCGAAAAGGGCGACAATATTCTCGAGGGAGAGAGACCTGAACAGGGCATAAAGATCAGTATTGCGAGAACCCGGAAGCTCGTTGATGGCCTCCTTCCGCGCATACAGGCGTAGCTCACGTACACCGATCTCAACCTGGGTCTTAGAACCGAGAGGGCTGAATGCTTCGGTGCATAGGTTAACCACGTATCGTTCCAGTGGTTGCCAACGGCCGACTCGCGGAGAGCTTGGCGGTATGCGTAGAAGCCCGCCGTCCGACATTGGCACAATGACAGCCCGAAGCCAATCCTTCCAGAAGCCCACTCTCGTAACATCTCTGCCAAGAATGCCATACGCTCGAGGTGTCCAGAGGCCACTCTCACCAGCCGTCAAACCATCTATCTTGGACGCGGCACCATGTCTCAGGGGTCGCAACATTTCAGTCATCAGACTAATTTTCTCCTCTACCGCACTAATTTGATCATCAAGTGTCTCACGAGCGTGGGACCCAGACGGTATGGTCGGAAGCTTGGCAAGTAATTGCGATAGATGCGCACGTTCTGCAGCGAGACGTGCCCCAAGGCTGCCCGCAAGCTCCCTCTCCTCCTCGGACATATGCCTCTGCCTCCAACGCTCGCAACGCCTCTCGATGTCCTCCGCAACATCCATCGTGAGTGCCGTCCATACAATAACGGTTACGCCGTAGATCTTAGAGTTGTCATCCGATGTCATTGTGAACCCATGCCAAGTCGACCTTGGCCTGTCATCTGACGACACGATATGAATGTCGTTAGGGAATGCGAACATAGGCACATAATCTGGAAACCTCCCCCTCTTACTTAAACCCTCCAAATCATCTCGGGGAGGGTACCGATCTAGGAGCTCGGGTTCAAAGCGTCGCTTCAGAGGGTGCATATCCGGATCGAGGTTAAGAGGTTCGGGTGGAGGGATGACGGAGTTGTAGCTACTCATCCTCCTCGTAGTCCGAATTGAAGCTAGTTTGCAGAAGTCAGTACAGAACGTCGAATCTCTGTTGCAGTTATGATCGAAAATTTCCGCAGGTAATCCTTCTACCAGCTCATTTAAGAAAGTCCTTCGGTCTAGGTTGCTAAAAGGGGCCATACCAGGTCTCGGAGTTGTTGGCTGCTTTCGCACGCTATTCATGTCCTTGAAGCTTATTTTCCGTCTTATGCTACCACGGATGCTCCCCCTGATGCTCTTCATAGGACTCATCCTTCCACTTGACTCGTCAGCTTTTATCCTCTCTGCGCGCGGGTTCACCATCGGCGGCCGCGATTGCGTTTTGGCACCGGCCGAGAAGCTCAGATCTTCTAAGAAGTTTTCCCTTTCGGCTGCGAACTTAACGAGGGCCTTGTCGAAGTCGAAATCGCCAAGGAGGTTTTCATGGCCGGCGGCCCCAGGAAGAGGGATGGGCCTGATAGTAGCACTGCTCCTATTACTCCTCGTATTCCCATCTACTTCTTCGAGGGTGTGGATCGAACTAGTAGATATCTTGGAGAGCCTGTTGTTAGAGTTTTGGCGGGAGTGTCTAGCACTGGACTTGTTGGCCGGGGAGGCGGCCGGGTCGGGCAGGTCCTCGTCGGGCTCGCAATCCTCGGTAATGGTGGCTTCTACCTGAGTGGCAGAAGCTGGAGGTGGGAGATCATGGTAGGACACGGATGCGAGGCCCGCAATCCAGAAGTAGTCCGCGAGCGGTGCCGAAGGGCTCTCCATGACATCTCAGGTCTATAGCTTTCCCCTTTTTTTTCTTAGTCCAAATTGAACAATGCTAGGTTAAGTGAAAACTGTAATAAATTTGGAAAAGTCAAACTAATTTTTTAAAGCAAGCTTTGCCAGGGGCCCCCTAGATATCAATCAACAGGTTGAACTGCGTCAGTTTGTTCCTTTCTTGTTTCTCAGACCCGGTTTGTGGGTATCAGTGGCTTGGATACCAGTGTCCGATGCATATATTTTGTCGTACAAGCAAAGTGACGAGAGAGGTTGCGATTGAATGACTGGTCAGATATGACAAGGTAGTGTTGAGCAGCAGGATCTGTGATGCGGAGCGTGCTCGAGGGGATATCGATATATCGTCTTTACTGAAGCAAACTACCGTAATAGACCAAAGCCAAAACGGCCATTGACATGAGATGGGTATCGACAGATCAAATATTGCTTTTCACTTAACGACCTGTCAGTTAGTTGATCCGTCCTCCGAAAGGAGCTTGGTAGCCGCAAGACACTTTTCAGTTGTCGTCTAGTGCCCGGTCGTAAATTTGTTTCGACGGTTATCTTGTTTTTCGGGCAGAAGCAGCCGATGTGCTGTTTATCTGCCCTGTTATTTTTTGCTTGGATCTATTTTGGCGCCGGGTAGACACGCACGATTTATTGGTATGCAATGCTTCTAAAACAGCCTTAGACAATCATGCAGTGCTTTAATGCAGCTGCATGCCCCTATGCGGCGTTATCGTTCGGGTGGGTGGTCAACGGGATGCGGGCGGGCAGTTCGAGGTATGTAAGAGTTTGTTGGATTGGATGGGATGGAATAAGGATGGGCGGATGAAATGGGAATTTGACTGGATAAGGAGAGAAAACAGCTTCCTAAGCTGGCAGGCTGGCAGGCCGGTAGGCTGGATGATCTCCAAAAGGATGTGTGTTCAAGAAACGAGTGTTTTCAGCAATGCAAAAGATCGATCCCCAGGTTCGTGGAGCACTCTGGAGCAACTTCGGAACCTCCAATGACGGACTAGTTGAACGAGTGGTGGTGAAAAGAGGGAAAACAAACCCAGAACTACCTTTGAATTAAACCCTTACATAGGTTTAGGTAGGTAGGTAGGAAGGGGCAGAGGGGCCTGGGTGACATTGGATGTGGCACTTGGATGTGCGCGCAGTGAAGATGGTTGATGAACGAAATGAAGGAAAAGATGCAGTTGGACAGTCGGGGGGCTACGTACCCGCTAACTAACCCCACCATCTTTTCCTATCTAGGTCTAGTTGTACATAGTGGGATTTTTTACGTATCACGTATCGCACAACATACTATTATGTAGGTAGCTCCAGCACCAGACCCTGAACCCCTGTCCCGCCCCCCTCTTACAGTCTTACAGGGGTAAGAGCACTGCTTTAGTTAGTCTGGCAGTTGGGAAAGCCACATTTTAGGGGGTTATCCGAATCGCCTGCAAGATATATTTTGTAGGCAGCTGCATGCATAGGTACATACCTGTAACCTAGGTTAGGTTGTTAGCAGTTTCCGATCCAAAGGTCATTAATGGTATAGGTTGTACATAGCATGTTCCATGCAGGTGTATTTGAATGTGCAAAGTTGAGTTGTAGAAGGCTCGTGTCTATTCCATACGGTCATTCCATAACCCTTTTTCACGTCTAGCGTCTAGCGTCTAGCGTCTAGCGTACAATGTTTTTCTTTTTTTCTTTCATCATCATTGAACACATGCATCTGAACCTCAAAAGGTTAGGTACCTGCATATAATATCAGGAGTCAGGTCCTCGAAAAGAAAAGACATCCTTGACTGGACAATTCACCTACGACAGACAGAATAGCATGGATGCTTGCCTCATGCGGTGAAACGCTATCTTGAACAACACATCTTCAACAAGCTGTGCATTCGGACATACATCCAGCCCTCTCATCATCCGTCATCCTACCTGCGTAATATCTGGCTATTGAAGAATACAACATTCTCTAGTGCGCATCTTGAAACCACAAAATGATAAAGATGCAACTATTCTTAGCGAGATGATTAGTGCGTCTTTATGCCACTATGCTACATACGCCGTTCAATACAAGGTCGAATACCCATAGCTTAGGGCAATAATAAAAGCCGTTAGAGATGCGACCAATTCTTTAGCCAGTATCCGGCGTCAAAGAAATACTCGCAACTACTGGTCCGGATATTTGGTCTTGCGTACCTTGCAGATACATACACTACATAGGCGATGGTCATCTATTAGTGTCTACAGTATCCGGACCGTTGCTTCTCAATGTCTTTATTTCCCCTATTTTTAATATTTCCCTTCCCTTCTAAGTGGAGGGGAGACGTGCTCAACTAATAAGGGTCGTCGGAGGAATTGGAGGAATATTCGCATGTAGGTATCTAATGGTTCCTGCATAGCCTACCATCCAGGGGCATTACACCCTCTTCAACGCGTCTTGACGAGTTGAGAAATCTCCTCTACCCCTATTAGTCCCAGATTGAAAGATACGGCTCGTATCTGAACATCAGCAGAAACTTTTACATACATACCTACATCGAATGCCACAGAAGGCCACTATCTATTTCGAGTATGGCCTGGCCTGTTATGTGGTCTTTCAGATGCAGACATGCTCCACTGGATCCTGTCTGGGAGCCTGTGGGCTAGCGATGGTCTGCTGCTTTTCTAGTGTAGGCTTGCTAGAAACTAGTGGCTAAGACATGCCCCCATTATGGTGCATACAGAGGGGCCAGAGCTTCCTACATATCCAGGGGTTCATATCGAGATCATTAAGTAAAGAAGCCCACAGTCTTAGCCGGGATTAGCGCACGGTTGTAATCGTCTGTGGTATTCGTTCCTTTTGTCTTTTTTCGAGGCTACTTATTTACACCCAGGCGAGCCTAAGCACGATATATTATCAGCGACGCATCTCGCCCGATCTTGTCGTCCAATCTGACCCAATAGATACGTGATTCTCGGGTAGAGAGCCAACGTGTCAGATCAACAATAATAAGGCGGCGGTAGCACTGATTCATATCACATAATTTATTCGGGTTACAGTCAGGCACATACATACCATATTATGGCCTCTGGCCCCGGTGAACAACATCCTATCAGTCAAAGCTAGTTAAAGCCGATGGTTATTTGACGCCGCTGCAGATATCCAGACGGAAATCGGCCAGTATTTGTTTCAGGCGTGTGGAGTTTTGTCATGGATCTAGCGGCCAGGCTACACAGTAGACAGCCGAAAATATGGGAAGATGAGAAGATGGGAAATCTATCGAGGCTCAATAGCACCCAGCTATTACTTTTTTTTTCAGAAATCGAAAGAGGGCGGTCGACCCCGAGAGCCGTGCCATCAATCCGACCTTACAAACAACGGTGAGGTGACCGCTCTTCGCGGTTCCTGGTCTACGCCGATCCTGGGCGTTCCGCATACCAAATTCTTTTAGAACCTGTTTGGAGATGTTTGGAGATACTCAGCTCTTAAGCTAAGCTTCCTCTTGTCTTGGACATCCAAGTGGGTTTCATACATATATACAGAAACTTGAAATTCCGGGGTGGGAAGGCCGAGGACATGCAAATCTGAAGCTTGTCATATTCTCGTCAGAGAGTTCCGATCCTTGTACCTGCCTGACCTTGTATGGACCTGTCATCTTCTTACAGGATTTGTATTCGCGATTGACAAGCTCGTGGGATCCTTGCAACCGTTCATGGAGGCCATGGAGGCCATGGAGGCACCAATCCACTTGATCCATGGATCCATGCTTACGTCCTAACCTAGTAACCTAGCATCAGGTACAGCATTGCCGTGCCGCACAAGTGACGTAGCTGGAACAAACGCTCGTCAGAGCGGATTCGTAACTTAGGTAGCTGACTTGGTCACTTACATACTATGTATGTACTGACATTCAGTTGAGGTCAGGTATGTTACATTGTCACGCCATAACAGTCAAGTAACGATCATGGCAATTTCGGTATTACGAGAGCCTGTCAGCAATACGGGCCGTTAACCGCGTTGCTGAACTGCCCGCGTATCACCTAAAGCCAATGGCTACGTTTGAAGTTGATCGCCAGCATTCAAATGGGGTTGCAATTCACGACTTCCAAAATAGGCCACACACCCCAAGCTATTCATCCTGTTCACTACCTAATTAGTGATTGATCGTCGGCCAAGCTTATATGAAATTATCGAGATCCTCTGGTCCTTCGCCTGTTCCGGAGATTCGGTTATCTGGTTGCTGCCCACTTTCAAGTCTGACGATGGACAATGCTGGAATAATACGCTATAGAAGGATTCAATATTGTCCTGGTGTCCGATGAAACCTTCCGGACCGGAAAGGATATTTAGCAGCCGCACACTTAATAATAGCACGCAAAGGGCAGCATCGTAGGAGTTTTCCGGGAATCCCCAACACTTGCGAGGTGTGCTATATCATGAATGAAATCATATACCTAATTTATTTTTCGATGTCGTGCCCAGAGAATGGGAGCCGCTCATCCGCTGCGCTTGGGCCTCGGAAATCCATACAGCCCGATTCTCTCGCCCGAGATTTTTGAACGATTGTGATGGTGCTATTATTGTTGGAACTGGTTTGGTGCAACTACATAGTAGAAGATCGGCTTCTTCTTCACCGCTCATGAACTAGGACGCAAGACACTTCTCTACGCCCACCTACGTCCTCTCCAGGAAATAAAAACCCGGGTGTGCATAATGCATCTGCATGCGTACCTGGACTCGTGTATGCGTCAAGAGCTTAGCCTTAGGCACTCGGTACGCTTCTGGTTGGTCAATGGGATAGATACTAGGTTAGGATCCTTCAAGTCTGAGCGCCGCCGCCATTACGCCAGCTAGCTAATCCATGAGTCGATCTAAGGACACGAACATGCGGCCGTTTTAGTGGCGTACATGGACGTGGTGTATGGTACGTATGTAGGCAGAACGGTGCTACGTAGGAGAATTTCTATCTGACAGCTCATTTTCCCAAATATCCGGATAGGTGTAACTGGAGAAGCTTGCGTGTCGTCGCGAATATGCTACGATATTTATAACATCGTAGTATATCATGTCCTGTATACATACGGCTCATAGGGCGGTGATTCTATGCAGAAGGGACTGGTTGGGGATACTTCATCGTTAATTGGGTAAAATGTTCAGATAGGTAATATAGGGGACTGTTGGTTTTCCGGGATCATCCCAACCCCAAAGACCCGGATTATACCATGATAGATATTAGTGGCAATAAATCTTTCGGGTGCATGCTGGTAGAATGGCGATGACACGCCTATCCTACACCATCCTGCCACAAACATGTCGTGATCCCGATGTAGTTCAACCCATTAGTTTCATACCTCGTAAGCCGCGTAAACATCGCCTTGATAACCAGTCATGCCCCGTGTGTGTAGCACCTGATGCGAATACTAGAACCTACGGGTCGTTGCGGCCAAATATCGTAGTCTCTCCTCGTTGTAACCAGTGAAGCCCGGATTTGTACCAAGTCTGTTCACATCCCGTCGACAACCAGCCAACCCGCTCACTTGACAATCCTCGTGCCCAGCTTCCCCGTAGACAAGAACCCCTTATTCCCCATCTCGCTCCGCCAGCTTATCCCCAACACCCCAAACACTATCCTCCCATCCTCATCAATCTCCAACTTCGTCCCATCCGCCCCCGGCCCCCCCTCCTCCTCCACCTCCTCCTCCACCACAAAGCAGCACTGCTCAACCTCCCCCGGACGCAACACCGGCTTCCCCCCCGCACCGCCCGCAATCTCCCAATTGCAATCCCGGTACCGCAGCCCGGGCTCCAGATCCAAGCCCACGCGGGACAGCTGCATGACGTCCTCGCTGCAATTCTCAAGCTGCGCTTCCATCACCCATTTCCTCCTATCCCGTCCCCTTTTCTTCTTCTTCTCCTCCTCCTCCTGCAGCCCATCCGACTGCGACGGCAGCGGCGGCGGCGCCACCAACGCGCCGACTTTGGTGCGCACGATCAGCGACCCCTTACATATGAACTGGTACAGCTTCCTAAAGGTGCGCGTGCGCCCCGAGGTCTCCGTCGCTTCGTAGTAGCTGACCGTCACGGCGAGCACGTGGTTGCCCTCTTCCTTGAGGTCGAAGTTGACGATGCGCTGGAGCGTGTCGCCGGGCTCGAGGTCTGTGCCTTTGCTATGGCTATGGCTGTGACTTTTGCCGTCATTAGTGTCGTTACTGTCCGCGATGCCGTCGGCACCCAGCAGGGGCAATTTCAGCGCCGTGCTGGACCCGGGCGTTTTCATCTCGGCCTCGATGCGCACGTCGCGGGTGAATTTGCGCTTGGGCGGGTGTAATGGGCTCGTCGGGGCTAAGTTGGCTGCGGGTGGCGCCGCGGCTGCGGGGAGTTCGCCCGGGAGCGGGACATCGTGGTTGGCGCAGAGCGTGCAGCTGAATGTCTCGCCGACGTATGCGGAGCCGAAAGAAGGCGGCAACTGTAAGATTGGTGCGAGGAGGAATGGGTCTGGGTTTGTGTCGCCGTTTGTGTTGTAGGCGAGGGAGGCGGGGATTGGAGGTCCCTGCTGGGCCGATGCAGGTAGGGAGATAGGTGTTGGTAAGGGGTGTTGGACTACGAGGGAGGGCCTAGATAGTCTAGTTTATAGTAATATAATATTAGAACCTATTGCCAACAAAGTAAGGATATGTGCAGCGTTGGTGGGTTACCTGAGGACCTTCAAGGAGACGGAATGAGGTTCCTTGGGATCTATCGACGGATAGCGTTGGTGACTCATTGTGTAAGAAGTATCAAGGGAAGAGACTCATGAATGGTCCCTAAACGAAATCGGAATATATCCCTGAGCTTGAGCATGAATCGTTTAGGTTACATGGTCATGGAATCAAGCTAATAGAGTTAATTAATGGAGCGTTGCGACTCTTTGGCGGTCCAGATAAACTGACGTACAATGGCCTTATCGATAAGTCGTCTATATTAAGCTTATGCTCCACTGAAGCATAGGCGTCTGGGCGTATCACACTAATGAATGTGATGAGACCTACCTAATTTACATAAGCAAGCGATATAACAAACTTGTAGAGCTATGGTTTACGTACACGGAGGTATTTCGGTACATACCTGCTCAAAAACAAAGAATGTACTGTTCAGAGAATAAATGTCAAATAATACTATCTAGACTGCTGTACGGGGCGAGCTACCTCTGATAGAGCCTTAAACCCCGTTATGATGTCCCTTTTTGACCGCATTCTTGAATATCTCATTATCTCCTTCAATACCACGAACCCTTCTGCTAAGGTACAGAAGATGCGTCCTGTAGGTCTCCAAACTTAAGTCTTGATCATAGCCCGGGGGGAGGGGGGACCTAGACACGACCAATTAGCTTGCATACACGAACATCTCTTGGTACGATGACTTACAGCGCCATAGCTTCCAGCTCCAGGTGGAGGGGGAGGGGGAGGTGGTGCAGATCCTCCAGGAGGCGGTGGCGGAGGGGCTTCGCTAGGTGGAGGAGGTGGAGGGGAGACGGCAGCACCAGGAACTGGCGGTGTTGGTGAGCCTTGCTGAGCGGCTTGCGCAGCAGCATAGTAGTGCTGATAATACTGCACGTATCTGGAATGGCGTTAGCGATCTTGCATTTCCTCGTGGGCACATTACTTACGCTGCGTAACCACCGTATGCCGCATAGGGGTCTTGGCCGCCGTAGTACTGGGCGTACTGGGCAGCATAGTCGCTGTTAGCATTATGTGGGCTGCCTTGACCGGGAGGCGCAGGGGAAGCCGAGCTTGCAGCAGGATTGGGCGAATTATTGTAACCAGCGTATCCACCATAAGAGCCCGAGCCACTCCCTTGTCTATCTCCATATCTATCACCGCCGTAAGATCGATCGCCATAAGACCTCTCGCCGCCGTAACCACCACCATTGCCATTATGGCTACCATGACCACCGTAGTGCTGGCGCGGTGGTCGGCTCTTGAATTCTTCGTACTGCTCCTTAACATTGGTGATCAGATCTTCGCATAGCTCCTTGGCTTTCTCGACCATCTTAGGATCGGGACCACTATATATATCGTTAGATAACTAGGACAGGGGGACGTGCACCATATACTTACGCAACATGAAGGTACATGTCGTCATCGCTTTCACGGTTAGTCGAGGCTTCAAGGTAGCCTGACCCGCGTCCTTTGATTTGGACACGACATCCGGTCTCCTGTTGAATATGCTTCACGTAAGAACCGCCGTGTCCGACAATCTGCGCTCTAAGGTTAAAACCTCGAATCTCTTCGAGACCAATCGGGATTTTCGCCTCTGGCCATTTACGCTGCTCGACATTAGTAAACGTCTACTATAGAAGAAGTATAATTAGCTGACCCTTCCAAACTCATCACGTTCGACTTGTTCCTGGTCTCTCCGTCGGAACCGTCGCTCGTCAACCAGATTTGGGAGTTCTTGCTTCATCAATTCTTCGATCTTGGTAACAGCAGCTTCCAGCCCTGTCTTGGAGGTGCTGGTGATGTGAAGGAATAAAGGGGGGTTCTAAGTCATCTTTAGTCCCATGAGCTTTCTTAAGTTGATCGAGGAGTTTCTCTTACCGATGGCGTGGCCATGCTTTTATCCGGGTAATAATTGCCTCGGGTTGTGACATCTTTCAAAGTCAACTATGGTTCTAACAATAAATCAATAAACGGCTAGGAGGTATCGTACCAGCTCCGGTTTCTTCTTTAATCTAAATCAAGCAGCGGAGGTCAGCAGATGCCACAGAGGGGATTCGTGTGCGAGCTAGCACGCTTCCATGTAAGCAGAACTCTTCGCACACGATGATAATACACTGGAAAAGAACCACCAAGCTAGGACTGAACTCTGGTGCAAATCAGTAGGAATTAACCAAGGGTATTATTTACCATCTTCTGTGTGGAACTCTTCGTGAGCAGGTATCGGTTTCGCAGGTCGTTCACTTCGATGTCCTTGATATAATCGCCGTCGGCAATGTACATTTCGCCATTGATATTATTAGTGTTGATGGCGCCCGGCGTGCCCTCAGCATTCGGACCGGGAGATGCTGACGAAGCTGATTTGATCGGGGGTACGTCTACGTGTTGGATTCCTTTCTTCGCCTGGATCTGTGCATTGATCTTAGCGGCGGCGGCAGCTAGAAACGGACAGTTAGTTCGACGAAGTTATGAAGCTCCATTCCGGGGAATAAATGCATACCTGCAGCAGCTGCCGGGTCGACAGGACTCTTCTTAGACTCATGCGAGTTGTTTTCTCCATCCTTACCCAGTGGACTACGTTCGCGACCATCGCGGCCATGGTCAGATCTCTTCGCTGGTGGGGAACGCGACCTGCGATCGAATCGAGAACGGCGCGGTTCGGGTTCGGTCTGGTCGAACCGAGATCGTTTCGCGGTGCGTCGTTCCGTGTCGTCCATTTTTACTAAATATTTTTTTTTATAAATATCGCGATGGTTGAGAAATGTAATGTTGAATTCAATCGAGTATCAGAGCTTACGGGAGCCTGCAATCGGATTCTGCGCAGAAGGTAGAAAGCTGCGCAATGCAGGAATTGCTAGTTTGGATAAAGAATGGAATGGTTGGTCGAAAATTAAGGTTGAATAAGGTATAGGCAGTAATAATTCTCGAGATTTCCGTCTAGCTCAATGTTTGAATTAGACGGAACCGTACTATGTAAGAAAAGGAATAAGCAATACCTGGTATAGAACGCGACGGAAAAGGGAACATACATAATCCGAACCCAGATTTCTGGGCCGTGGATCCCGCCCTTTGTAACCGTGCAGGTTAAGGTGGGGTCAAGTTCCAAGGTTGCATAGGTACCTAGGTACGTAATCCGTACATACCCTAGATTTATTTCGGTCACCTTCACCAGCCAACATTTTCAAGGCATTTTTAATGGCCACAATTTTCCACTAAGTGGTGAGTCAAGTTGGTGGAAACTTTTACCAATTGAGCCCCGCCAGACTTCTGTCAGGCTTCGTGGACTGCCATTTTGATCAGAGGACTTTTCGAGTTCTCGTTTACGATCAGAAATTATGGCGTCCCGTACACTTGTTCAAGCCAATTGCTTCAAGGCCATCTCCTCGAGCGTACGAGCCATTCCTCACACTCACACATCCTCAAGATGGGGCTCAAGTAGAAGTTCTACTTCGGCCATTGCCTACAAAGCTCTTCGCCGCCGTCAAGCTCCTCTCCCTACCAATGACATACCGTCATCGTGGTCTGCGCAAGCAGCCGTCTCTAATATTCTCTACGAAACCCCGACACCCTCGATGGCCCCACCGAAACGTCATGTTCTCAACTGCTTAGTGCAGAACGAGCCTGGTGTCTTGTCCCGAGTTTCTGGTATTCTAGCAGCGCGCGGTTTCAACATCGACTCTCTGGTTGTGTGCAGTACCGAGGTTGAGGACCTCTCCCGCATGACAATTGTTCTTACCGGGCAAGACGGCGTGGTTGAGCAGGCGCGACGGCAATTAGAGGATCTAGTACCCGTCTGGGCTGTCTTAGACTACACAAACGCCGCTCTAGTCCAAAGAGAATTGCTGCTTGCCAAGGTTAACATCTTGGGGCCGGAATACTTCGAGGAGTTGTTAGCGCATCACCGCGAAATTACAGCCGAGTCTGACCAAGCAGAGGCGGGTGACAGGACCCTGGAAGATATCTCTGAAGACTTCCATCCCAGCAGAATGGTGGCTAGTCAGGCCCTGCGACTTAAGCATGAGCATCTCAGATCCATAACTTACTTTGCTCACCAGTTTGGAGGCAAGGTGTTGGATATCAGCACAAGCAGCTGCATTGTTGAAGTGTAAGTACACAGGCCTCATCGAGTCACTAGAATTCATACTAATAGTTCATAGGTCTGCCAAGCCAGTCAGGATTGATTCATTCCTAAAACTAATTGCACCATTCGGAATTCTAGAATCGTCACGGACAGGTCTCATGGCATTGCCTCGATCGCCTCTATATGGCCCAGACGAGGATAGCATTGTTAAAGAGGCAGACGAGATCGTAGATGCCAGCCAGTTACCTCCTGGATAACCTAGAAGTCTGGCGGGGATTAGGCGTTGGTGGTCAGAAAACATTTGCACTGGCTTACTTTGATATTATTACTTCGTAGAAAAGATCATACAAGTGCGAACTACTTGAACCATCATATACAGAGCGTGAAGTTTTCTCATTGTGATCCCCTTTTTTGACCATGCCAACCGAAATTGATACACGTATCAGACTAGAAAGCATTTTTAAACACCGCCTTATTTACCCCGAAGCTGTTAGATCAATCTCGCATAACTAAACCAGTATATGCTGCTCCATAATAGGCAATGCCACCCTCTCCAGAACTACGCATAGGAAGTTGGGGATATTTCCCCGTTGTTTACCACAAACCCTTCGAGTGCCGCTATACATGAGTCAGCATTGAGATGAACAAGCTCAGAAGGAGACGTCACTTACCAACAGCCGCCCAGAGCCTATTTTCTGCTTCGGGGAAGACGAGGGACCGGGGAGAGTAGAAAACCTCATCGGCTACCTCCTCGGCGTGACGAGGTAAGCAATGCATAAATTTCCAGTCCGGCTTTGCTCCACCTCGCTTAGCCAGCTCGTTGCTAACCTGGAAACCAGCGAAATCTTTCAGTCGTTTCTTGGACTCCTCTTCTTGGCCCATGGAAATCCAGGTATCAGTTACTATGATATCGGCATCCTTCACGGCCTCCTCCGGAACATAAGTTTGGTTTAGGACACCTGGTGTGTGTGTGGACTTGGCTTGACTTGTGATCAACTCTACTTTGTCCTGAGGGATGCTGTAACCCCGAGGCGTGGCGACTGATATCTCGACGCCTAATTTTAGACAAGCGATGGCGAAATCGAATAATACGTTGTTTGCGTCTCCAACCCAAGCCACCTTCAACCCCTTTGGTATGACACTTTCTGTAGGAGCCCTGGGAATGGATTCGTGGATCGTAAGAAAATCAGCAATTATTTGAAGGGGATGGAAATCATTAGACAGCGCGTTGATGACCGGAACGCTCGAGTACTTCGCTAAGTCCGCAACATCACTATGAGGCCCGACTCGAGCCACCATGCCGGATGTCATGGATGAGATAACCTTGGATGTATCCTTTAATGACTCATTTACCTGGAGGAATTAGTTGATTAGCTAGCAGCTTTCGCCGACCTAAGACGCCCTGAATATACTCACTCCTAGTTGAATGTCGTTTTTCCCAAGGAACATAGGGTGACCTCCTAACATAGCCACGGCAGCTTCCGTCGAGACTCTGGTACGGGTGCTCAGCTTGCTGAACATCATGGCCACCGCCTGCCCCGTTAACTTTCTGTTTAGGTCTGCCGGAATGCCTCCGGACTTAACGACCTTTTTGTAAGCCGCAGCATTTAACACCAGCTGTGAAAATTCAGCACCCGTCAGGTCGCTGATTGACATAAGATGTCGAACCCGGGTGGAGTAATTCCTTGTTGCATAAGGAAGTGCGCCTTTAGCTGACCGAAGAGCTGACCGAAGAGCTGATGACCGCATCTTCGCAGTAACTTGATGTGTTTTCCTAATCAGGAAATATGCATGCACTTGGGGTCGAGTATATCGTTGTCATCAACTGACTGTTGAGATTCTAGAAGTATGAGGTTGCCAAGGCGTAAAGCTCTTAAGTGTAAGTGAAGATAAGCTAGCTTGGCTTTTAAGAAATTTGGTATTGATGAGGTGCGGTTTACTATTAAAGAATGGGATGTCTGTTTAATGACTGTGAAGCTTACGAAAAGTTCGATTCAAGGTCCGAAGCAAGATATTTCTAGGTTAGTTGCTTCATTTAAAAATTACGAGAAAAGAGTCACGATTGAATCCGCTCTTCGTCGTGACACCAACGCAACTTTGTGGAGATATCGAGATACAATAGGTACATGTAGTCTACCTAGTTCAGGGCAAACAGGTGCCTGTCAGCTGGCCGATTTCGGGAAGTTGCATGGTAGGTACCTGCAGGCGCCCTGGCAGGGCTGCCTTGCAGGTTTTCCCCGGACTGCACTTTACATAGTATGTATATTGGATCGTTAGTGGAAATCACGGCCCTGCTATTCCCTTTAGTTTGATTGGCCTTAACGGCGGAAGGTTGAGTTGGCTTCGCCCCAGCACCTGCCCAGCCGAAGGGCCTCGTTTCATAATGTGGACCGTCGAGTTGTCTGTTGATGACGACTACTTCACGCCTTCCCAGTTCATACCCATAACCTTATTTTATTCTATAAACGTGCCTTTTTGTTGACATCAATTTAACCATCATCTTACAGTACCTAACATCACTAGTCGTAGTCTATCAAATATAGCACATTTCTAGACTCGATGATGTCTACACCATTCTGTTAGTTAGCACACATTCATCAACTACCCGCGATTGATCTATTGTTCAAATAGTGATCCGTCAATACCACCCCAGCCGTCACCATGTCGGAAGAAGCATCGCCTTTGCTCTCGGCCGCGACGAAGGGAAAATCCAAGGCCCGCGAGCAGGATGATTCCGGCGAATCGACGCCGCTTCTCTCGGGTTCGACAGCAACGCCACGTTACGATGGAGAAGAAGATGAGCATCATGTAGACAATGAGGATTCGAGTCCAGCTCACCCCGTCGATGCGTCCCCCGCTTCCAGTTCGACTAAGAAGTCTAGGAGATGGGCGTCGTTTATCGCAATGTTCATACTGGCAGTGCTCATCATCGTCATCATTGTTCTCGCCTTCGTCGTTCCCCAAGCTATTCAAGAGTACGCTCAACAAGCCGCCGTTATTGAGCCTACCAACCTCTCCCTCGAATCCATTACGACGGACGGCGTTCGAGCTCGGATACAAGCCAACTTTCATCTGGATGGGTCCAGAGTTGGCAGCAATCATGTGCGAAGAGTAGGAAGGGCTGTTACATGGGTGGCAGCTCAGCTTGAAAGCGAGCAGACGAAGGTCGATGTGCGCATTCCCAAATATGACAACGTGTTACTTGGAAGCGCAATCGTCCCGCCCCTATTGATTAACTTGCGGGATGGCGACGTAACACAGTTTGACATCGTCGCGGATATACTGCCGGGCGATCCAGAAGGCATTCGCATAATCGCGAATGAATGGTTCGAAGGCAGATTAGACGAACTGCTTCTAAACGGACAGGCTGATCTCAGTCTCAAATCTGGGATCTTCCCTCTAGGGACACACGCCATCTCGGAATCGATTGTATTTGAAGGTCAATCACTCTACCGCTCCTTTGCTTCCCTCTACTTTGGGAAGAAGTCCTTATTCTAGCATATCCAGATAAAGCTAGGCATATAATTACTTAAACAATATACTAATTTTCTGAACAGCTAACAAAGTCCCTGCGATACCAAAATATAATATTACTCGTTTTAAAGTCGATGATGGCCCGATGAATGGGACAATGCTAGCCGATGTAGCACTGGCGGCGTTCAACGAGTATCCGGTCGAACTTAATATTCCCGAGCTCGCGTTTGATATTTTAGTACCCGGTTGCGCTAGTTCAGACCCCTTCATCCTAGTAGCGGAAGCGGCTACGAGCGAGGTTCACGTAGAACCACGCTCTGATGTCGTGGTCGATGTTAATGGAGTTATCCGCGAATTACCTCACTCTTTGACTCACATTTGCCCGGACTCTACTTCCTCACCTTTAGATAACATCCTTCGACAATATATGCATGGCGACCCCGCCACACTCTTCGTCCGTGGGAGTCGTCATCCCGATGGCGACACGCCGAAGTGGATTGCAGACATACTATCTAGCGTAACAGTACCTGTCTTATTTCCCGGACGTACGTTAGACGGTCTGCTTAGGAACTTCTCTTTAACCGACGTCAATTTTGCTCTACCAGATCCCAACTCCCCAGACTCCAACCCGACAGTCTCAGGAACCATTTTAGTCACCGCAAGCATTCCTTCTGATATGAACTTTGGTATAGACGTGACAAACGTCCGCGCTACGGCGGACGTGCTTTATAAGTCAAATAAAATGGGAGAACTAAATCTACGAGAATGGCAACACGCTAATTCTACTAGGGTTGAAGGCGAGGGGGACGATGGGCCTATGCTCAAAATCCAGTCCCGCGTCATCGATGCACCCCTCAACATCACCGACAGTACGGTCTTTGCCGAAGTTGTCACTGCCTTGTTGTTTGGCATGGAGACAGTTCGTCTACATGTTGACGCTTTAGTGGATATCAAAGTGCACACCACGTTAGGAAACCTTACTCTAAAGGAGGTTCCTGCGGAGGGCAAAATTCCAGTAAAACGTCCGTCTTCGCTGTCCTAATCTGTCAGTCGCTCTCAGATAGTCCGCCTAGTAGGGCGGCTCATTCTTAGAGGTGCAATTCCTTGCCCTTCCGCCAGTCCTGTATATAGTAGCATGTGCTAACTTACCCTCAGCCCTTCCCAAGGGTGCTGTTGGCAGTATTGAACCAAAGGTCGGGTCTCTCAGGATTTTGGACACGACATCAGATTCGATAACGTTGCAAGCCTTAGTTAATGTTACCAATCCGACGCCTTATACAGCTCATGTACCATATGCGAACATCCACGTCCTGAATAATGGTTCGATCATCGGGAGTGCTACAGTAGAGGACCTATATATCGACAAAGGTCCAAACTCAAATATACTTGTTACCGCAAAATGGAATCCACCAATGGGTGGCGCCCACGGTCGAAAGGTTGGGCGGGAATTAATATCACAGTACCTGTCAGGCTGGAACACGAGCATCACCGTAAAAGCACATCGAAATAGCATTCCTGGCCAACCCATCATCTGCGAAGCCTTATCGAAATTCAATATGACCCTCTCCGCTCCCAAGCTGAGTTTGCCTGGGGATACCCCTGAAGAGAGGTCTCGCTTCATTAGAGATGCTACTTTCCATGTCTTTTCATCGACGGCCACATTTACTCTTGTATCACCATTGCATTACAACACATTATATATAGATGCTGTCAACGCTACCGCGTTGTATAACCACACCGAGCCGGTAGGGCAGATTGTCTATGACTTACCGTTCTCAGCACCACCTGGCAAATCCCAAACGCCGAAACTACCAGTAACGTGGTCCCTGGACTCGGTTGGCTACGATGCTGTGAAGAAAGCGATAGGCGGAAAACTCAAGCTGGATGCATATGCTAATGTAGAGGTGCGGCTGGGGAACTGGAAGGAATCGCTTTGGTATCAAGGTAAAGGGATTGGTGCGAGTGTACAGATATGATGCTTTGACAAATTGCGGGTTGGCGTTATTAGGGAGTTGGGAAGGTTGAGGGACACACTCAAAGAGGGACAGCGTAATTGATTACTTGATTATCAAGACATGGGATGAGAATGGTATATTCAGTACATTTATATCACGTTACTGTGCTGATAATTTGCTTGGGATACCCAAAAGGATCTGGACCATTGTGTGATTTGAAGGGGTGATTTGACGTTCAGAATAATGAAGGTCTTATAGATGGATAGGAGACTATCAGTCTACCACCTATGTAGTTTTTATTCTAATATCCCGTCATCGCCATGATAAGTAAGGCCTTTAACTTCAAAAATTGGAGTTAGATGTTACCCGAGATATTTGATGACTAAGGGACTAAGGGGGTATGACATAATTTTATATATCGATCGGCCTTGAGCTTGAACTTAGAAGCTTCAACTCAATTATCTTCAACAACATCACCTAGAAATCTGAAACTGAAGACAAATATAAACATATTAAACAAACATATTAAACAACCGGTTGGGATTTAAGGCTCGAAATAACAATTGCGTTCTTTCAATTGTTTTGTATCATATCAAGACCTAAGTCCCAGCTATCTTAGGTACCTAACCTATCCATCAGCACCTCAGCTTAGTCACTCAATTAGGCATATTTGCTACTCATATTCATATTCACATACCTTACACACCTGCACCACACTATACATACACACATACATAATGCCTAAGATGCCCAAGCTCTACTCGCCCTACGGCCCGCGGCCGAAGCGCTCAGCCCAGCTCATCGTCATCTGGATAGTGATCCTGGTGTTTGCGCTGATGGTGACGTTTTACCTTACGACCAGGGAGCGCGGGGCGACGACTTCGTCGTATGCGGGTATGAGGTTGGCGGATGAGGTGGGTAAGGGGAAGGATGCGATTAGGGGACGGAAGTGGTCGAAGGTGGTGCCGTGATTGGGAGTGGGAGTGGGAGTGTTAAATCTCTGATTCTTTTTCTTTCTAGTTATTGTGGAAGTTGAATTGTGTATAACTAAGGGAACTTAGGTTTAGGATATGCTTTAGGTAACGGGAGAGCTGGGTATAAAAGTTTCTTGGGGGTGGATTTTGAGCTGCGCTGGGTGGCAGAAGAACCTAACAGCTTTGCGTTTGCTTGGACGTTTCTGCGATAAAATGAATAAGAGGGAAATAAAAGCAAGGGATATAGGAATTGATGATGTCGAGGTAATTCAATATATTAACCAAGTCATATGGGATAGCTTAAATACTTACGCCACCATCCAACCAGACATGCATTTTCACATGCAAGACCTTTTACAAGCTAAAATAGCACAGCAAACCACTACGGATCCGTACGCTAACCAGCAGCCAATAATTTGCTCACCTACGCACGCCAACTGATATAATATCTAACAAGACAGCAAAAAATCATGTAGCATTGGAAACAAAACAATGACGATCAAAAAAAGTCCGGTATAGTGTAACGGCTAACATACCTCGTTTTCACCGAGGAGCTCGGGGTTCGATTCCCCGTACCGGAGGTATTTTTTTTCTTGCATTTGTTTCATTTTCGTTTAGTTATTCGTTATTATTTTTATTTTCACTTCAGTTCAGCATCGTGTTTTTTCAGTAGACTTGTCAATTACAGCAAATGGTGGTGAATTAATTAGAAACTTGAATCTCTAACGGAAGCGCAAGCTAGCTTAAAGGCATTAACTATCTCCTAATTTGCTACAGTACAATACACAAACAGTAAAAGAGTCCTTCTGCAAGTAGCAAAGGTGCCATGTGACGTCACGTCAGTAAGCAGCAAATTATAAGCGATCAATGTTACATGCAAGTCTCTCCTCTGTCATCTGTCAACTGTCAACTGTCAACTGTCAACCGCCAACCGCCAACTGTTAATGCAAGTCTCAACCCCATGCAAGGCCATAGGTTTCAATCGCATCATCACATCATCACATCATCAACACACTCGACACTCAACACTCAACACTCCGCATTCATTTCTCTATGCATATAGCATAAGCTGCCATGTCAGGCCTCTTGTCAGAAACATCATTCCTAATCCGGACCCTTTTCAGTTACCATTAGTTAGACGCGCCCTCATCCTCACCCTCATCACATCCTCATCACCCCCCTCACTTCCGTTCTCATTCTCACTCTCACCGTCACCCTCTCCTTCGTTCTCATTCTCGCCCTTGCTCTCATACTAATAATACTCGTCCTCATCCTCAAACTCCTCCTGTCGACACATTTTTTCATGTCTCATCCATTCCATAAAGCCCATGGTTGAGGAACTGCTGCTCCAACGGGCCCATAACTCCCCGCCAAGCTCCCAATCGCTCACTGAGTCGAATTCATAATTGTCTGAGTCATACACCAGTCTGTCGTTGGGCTCGTACTCACCCTCGGACTCAGACTCGGACTCAGGCTCGGACTCGGGCTCGGGCTCAGGCTCGGGCTCAGACTCGGATTCATCCTCAGTCGGATCGCTCCACGTATGAAGTCTCATTTCTCTTGCCTGCTGTTGCCAGGCTGTGAAGGTATCCTGGTCCCAGAAAATCTGGCATTCGAGATGCTTTTCCAGATCAGAGCAAATGAAGTAGTTGCTCCTTATACCATACTGGTCCGTTTCGAGGAATTCCTTGCGAGTGGTTAGATTGATTGCTTTCGGGTCCCGCTGGAATGGGAGTTGGGCGAAGACCGTGTTCGCGTCCTCTAGAAATTCATCGAAATGCTGATATCCTTCATTCTGCCCACTTCTGTCGGACTTGAAGCTGTGGAATGAGGCATGCGGGCTGAGCTCTTTGGTATACCACTTGCCTATCTGGACCAACCCAGCTTCTATTGCAAACACCCGGGCGAGGGAACGAGTTTCTGCATTGGAGAAATGCTGCCTCTCAATATCCCTCTCCCTAACGCAACACCCGCTCCAGCCACCCTGTTCGCATTTGAGAGCTGCCAGTTCTGATTAGTACACGTTAACTCATAGGGCTATACCTTGTGACACACCTTCGAATACGCATTGCTCATAACTGTCAAACATGGCTCTTGCCGCTTGCACTTCGACTTTAGAGAAAGCCTTCCAGAATACGCGCTTCCTCTCCCCGAACGTCTCCTCATCTGAATCCTCTTGAGAGCCGTCGAAAAGATTTCTTGCCGTTTCTATCATGAAACATGCTCGCAGCTCTCGCGCATATTCCGCTGGCGTCGAGTCACCACTGGGATAGCGGTCTGGATAAGGAGTTCTGTTAAGTTTTGTCTGCATGACTATCTCCGCCGCCCGCAGGAGATCTGGTAAAGCAAAAGCCATTTCCATACTTGCATGCACCCGTTGATCGTCGTCCTTACGTGACATGTATTGCTCGATGAACCCCTCCACATTATGATGGTTGAACTTGCGGGAGGCGACGGCCATGATTCCGAGCTTTTGGACGGAAGGGGGCAGCATATAGTCGATCCGCGCGTGCGCGATAAACTGCTCGTTCGTTTGGGTTATCATTTGTGCTTTTTTGCACGTGGCTGCTGCTGCCTTGAAATCTTCCCGAGTGGCCATGTTGGCAAAGATCAAGGATATGACCTCCCTGGGAAAGCGGTCGAACAGGTTTGTTCGTTTTCCATTGCGGCCGGGGATAAAATCCAAGGCAGATTCTAATAGATGATTAGCATCGTTATATACAAGGCAGACATAGCAATAGAGACAAGAGTTGTAAGAATCAGTCCGAATGGAAGGTTATCAGAACCGTAGCAAGTCAGGACATTCTCCAAGCTTATCGAAAGGTAGATGATGAATGTGAGTAGTGAAAGAGAGAATAACTTACCGGGCAGGGGAGATCGAGGCTGCTGAGTGGCCGACATCTTGTATATTGTTTGACTTGTATGTTGTTTGACTTCAAATAGGCTATAGAGCTCGACGAGCCTAGTAGTAGGATTTAGTAATGAAGAATAGTAAGGCGAAGAAGGAGGGGATTTGCAACATAGTAAATGAAGGTTCCAAGGAATAGGTAACACGAATGGAAGAAGGCATCCGATTTGATGAATGTAGATAAGAGATAGCATAGTAGTGGGTGGTAATAGCAATAGTGATGGTAGCGACAGTATATGATAGAGTGGTAATGAAAGGGATTCTGCGATAGGGTGCAATTATGCTACTTATATAGTAGAGCCAGACATCCATGATGATGATGAGGGTAGGTGAGGGTAGGTTAAGGCGTGTCAAGGCGTGTCAAGGCGTGTCAGGGTAGGTCAGGGTAGGTCAGGGTAGGTCAGGGTAGAGATGCGGTATCAAGAGCGGCACCAATAGAGCAGAGAGATATGGATAGTGCGCAGAGCTACTCACAGGTAAGGCTGTATGAGGAAAGAAAATCCTCTATGGTGAAGACGTGTTATTGAAACGAAACCGAAAGAATATGTCGCGAAGACTTGATTAAGAACGATGTATGATCAATAACTATGATCAAGAAGAAGAACTATTAAGATGTATGATTGAGAAGACTGTATGGTCAAGAGAGATAGATGACCAGGAAAGTTGGATGGTCTGGAAAGTTGCATGTATGATCAAGACTGATGTGTGATGGAGATGTGCGATGGGGGAAGATGGGAAAAAGTGCGTTGGGGGTGGGATGTTTATATATAAAAATGTCCCGGAGCACAATCAGTAAAGGTGCAAACCTAGAGTGCACCTCATATGATTTATTAGGTACGTACGCAGGAGGATTGTTAAAATCGTGGAAGCCACACTATGTACAATCAAGTGCAAACAGGGAAGGAATTAAGTATTATTATGGTTGATTTTATTATATTAGGCTTAGCAACCGGGTCTATTTTGAAAAAATCATAATATCGGAGCCTGATTCTACGGGATTTTGCTATGGCGACCCCCGGGGCCGGCCCCGGGTGAGGTTGGGTGGCTCCGGATGGCTCCGGTTTTTTGGAAAAAAAAAATCAGCCCCGAAAACCTCTCTTCCTAAACCCCTTTTGGGCAACTCGGTTTTTGATTCAATAAAAAACAGATCAAGGAATTTTACTATTGACCAGATATTACACAATAGCTATATAGTGAATAAAAGTAAAACGTTCACGTGTAATCAAGTATTATTAAACATCCACTCCAAGTTTAAACTAATTTTCTACTATGCTTTATTAATTAAATATTAATTATCGACTAATTTATGAGGGTAGACAAAGAAGGTAAATAGCTAATTAAAAATGGGAGTTCTTATGGCGTATATCTCGAAATTAGTAATTAAACCCAAGTATTAAACAATGGAATTCTAACCCGAGAATTTTTGATATTGATCATATGGATTTAACCACGGAAGAACACCTAATCCGAATCCCAAGTAACGTAGACAAAGAGCGTCTCTGATGTTGTTTTGGTGAAAGGATCGGTAATTCGTAGGCTATTAATCGTGTCTTGACGAACAAAGCCGTTAGGCAAGAAAGAGGAATACAATGCTATTGAAGGAAATTAGAATATACCATAATACCTTCATTGTTTCCGAAAGGTCATACTAGCATATATAAGACAAATCGAGAACAACTTTACTTCTAGGTATCAACTCATCTCCAGTCGAGCTTTCTTTAGCATCATCTCTATCGAGACTTGAACGCAGTAAGTCCATCTTCGGAATTCGTTGCTCACAGCCGATCTCGTAGAATAGCTTATCAAAAATCCTCGAGGACATCTGCCCATCATGCCTCACAACAGTAAACGTCCCTCCTCTAGTTCTAAGCCGGGAGCGAGCGATGAATATCCCTCCACCATTATCTCCTCCGTTCCTCATAATGCAGCTTACACAGGTGACAACCGTGTCCCTTACAACGAGCGTATTCGATCTCTGCGTCGATCACCAAGCGGGCATAAGAACGAGACCACGCCGGACGGTAGCCTTGCTTCGGTACCACCAACGTCGGACCCAAGAGAGCCGAGACCTCCTGTCTCCCATCCTCCTCTAACGCTTTCTACGCTAGCTAACTCTACTCAGGTCACAGAAACCGCGGAAAGCCTTCGCAGCCTACGGTTGTCCCTGGCTGGATTAGAGAGCAACGGGAAGAACGACGACCGCCTCTTCGATCGTCGGGTACATGACGCGAAGGAGGCCTCAGCCAAGAAGAAGTCTATCGACACAGCCGACGAGAGGCGTCATAAGCGTACTGGTCAACCCCCCGCCCCTTTGTCTCGAAAAATTGCTGTGCCCATATCTGCTGAAATGGCTGAGGCATTAATGGATGGCCTTGACGAGCTATTTGGGAGGGGCTCGAAGAAGAGCGATGGGAAAAAGAAGGACGACGGCAAGAAGAAGCATGACGGCAAGGACAAGAAGCATCACAAGAGGGATGACAAGAAGGATGATGACCACAAATCCAGAAAAGACGGCCAGACGCAGACTTAAGCATCGAGCTTATGGATTTGCTTGTTCCAACTGTTTTTCGTGTTCATTATAGGTAAGATAGAGATGACTTAGACGCCATTTCTTACCCCTTTACCTATCATATGGACTTCGAGAGCAGGATCAACACTGCAATGATCATATGGAGATGCTTAAACACGTCAACCACGGAGATATATAGGATGTCTTGAGGTCTCACGCGTTGAACGGCACGTACAAAGTCAAGTAGGATTGGAGCCACCGTTGATCTGGCTTCCCTGAAGCGATGTTCGGCCTAAAACGTATACCCTCATGAACTCTTGAATATCCCTATGGTGTCTTGTTCCTTACCCCTTACCCCTTACCCCTTATGTTTCCTATACAGTTTCTTCCATGCATGTGCACACACATACACACACAGGCAAATCAAATTAGAAAACAAATCTTAGCATAAGTAATAAATAACAAAAAAAAAATTGTTTCTGCAAAAACATATGGCGCAAATGCTACGTGACTCTAAGCGGCTTTCTGATTTCATGCCCCTATGTTGATTTCAATGCTGTTGGTACTTGGGTACATAGATAGGCCTTGTAATCAAGATCAAGTAGCGGTTGATTAAATTGAATTAATAGGTAACAGTACGTAGGTACTTAGTACGTCTCCTGACCAGAATAAATAAATCGAAATTCAATCAACGTTAGGTAGGTAGGTACATAGGTACCTGATTCAGAATCACAGGATCACACCGAGGTAGGTTATTTTCTTCAAAGGCGGGCAGTAGGTATGTAGGTCGCCGTCAGGGTTTGTACCGTAGTACCCGGGCCGTGCGCACCTTCCTTCCTCACATCACGGATTGGAACTTGACAACCGCGCGGCGCACCGTGCACGATATCATGTACCCCCGTACCAGGTGCACTCCCCACACATAGGTAGGTACACAAATACATAGAACCTCAACCGGCCAAACTCCGGCCACAAAAAACCACACGCAGCGCATTATAAATCCCGACAGCACGCCAATTCTTCAACAGCTGTCCCTCGGGAGGAAGTCCACTTCCTCTCAGAGCAAGCATAAAACCCCACCCGCCCTTGGTGGTCTAGTTGGTTATGGCGTTCGGCTGTAATTGTGAGAACATTGTTACCGAAATGTCGCTGGTTCGATTCCGGCCCGAGGGATCCTTTCTTTTTGCACTTTTTTATTTATCAACATTTTGCAGTTTAGCAATTGCTGTTGGTCTGGTTGGGTCGAACACTGCCTGGTTTCTTTTTTTCATATTTTCGTTGTTGGCAGGGATATGTAGTGGAAGAATGTGTATGCATGTAGCCGTTTTGGTAACCACATATAATCAGGCTTGCCATGTCTTAGGTACCTAAGGTATTGTTCCTGCTTCCATACAACCACCGCAGGTCTATAGATACTTTGCTAGCACTTGTTATACACATTTTCCCTCAAGGTTTAGGCCACTTTACTTAAGCTTGAGATGTTATTCGCATATGCATTCTTTGTATTCATCAAGTGCTATTCAATCTAGACTTTTTACTGATATGTTCAACTACCTAGATATGGATATGTATCAAGTATCTAGCATTAGATATGTCTCACCATACTGCTTTATACCTAACTGCTATATTGACATGACTGGACCTACCTTGCATCTGTATTACGAGGGGCTAGATTACAATCTGCAATACAAGTATTCAGTCTATAGCATAGAATCCACGAGATTCAAACGATTTTCCAATCCAGAGTACTTTCAAGTCAGAGGAAAAAAGGGGTATAGCTTCACAATCACAATCACCGGTCACGGCACCGCGTCGCTTGAGCGCAAACATCATCGTAGCACATCATAGAACATCAGACTTGAAAAGACCAGTGTCAGCTCTGAATTACTAACTGATAAGTGTACAAGTAAGGGAATAAGCACCTTTTAACGCAGTCTGTCCGTATATAGCGCCATCACGCAAGTCGGACACCAGCCTCCTTCCGCTTCTTCGTCTGCTGTGTCATGGCTGAGCTCATGCCGACGTTCTGGCTGGCATCCAGCATGCTCTGGGACTCTCGTCGCTTCTCGTCCTCGATCTTCTTGAGTCGCTTGTCTGTCTTGCCCTTGCCGCTTCCCTTGCCGTGGAACTGGTGGCTGAGGTGCTTGAATGCCTCCTTCTGGTCGAGCGACCGCCCGTATTCGTCGTGGTACTTGAGCTCTACGTTGGGTTTATATCCTTTGTTAAAGAGGTCGACTAGCTGTCGTGATGTCTGCTGGTCGCGCATATTGTTCTGCTGCCGAGCCCACTCTTCTCTCTCTCGTACTGACATTTTGTCGAGCCTGCCGCTGTTACGATCACGCTCACGCTGGTTGCGGGCGTCTTGCTCAATCTCTGCCAATTTTCGTTTCTTCTCGGCGACGAATAGTTGATGCTGACGCTGCGTTTCGTTTAATTCAGCAGCACCAGAGTCCTTCAGGAGCTGTCGTTCTCTTAGAAGCTGCAATGTTGCGCCGATGCCAGACCCTATGGTCTTCTCTTCATCAACGCCGATGATGGCCGTCTCTGCTGGGGCTGACGTCTCGCGCTTAACTCTATCATGTTCGTCGTCCCCATCCTTCATCGGCTCGTCTTCATCAGAGTCATCCTCCATGGCTGTGACCGGAGCATCTTTAGGTGACTTCGGTTTACGAGGTTTGCGGTCCTCGATATCTTCCTTCTTTAGCCCCGAAACAAATTCGGAGATCTCATCAAGAACGAGGCCACCCTCCTGAGCACCGTTGGCGTCATTATCAACTTCTGGCGTCTGTGCTTCCTCTCGTAGTTGCCGCGCTATATCTTCGGGGCGTGTCCTCTTGCGCTTCTTTAGGGCGTCTCTTCTTTGAGCAGCCAAAGTAGCCTGGAGATCTTCGTCATCAGCGAATGTTGTGTCGTCTGTCTTACGCTTCTTGTTGACGAAACCGGCACCCGAATCTATGTCCATCGACTGATCTGGCTCTGCTGGCGGTAACGGAAAGATATCGTCCTCGTCTACTGGGCGCTGTCTTGTCGACTTCGACTTCTTCTTCTTGGGCTTCTTGATTTTGATTTCTGAAATGTCCAAGTAATCCGAAGCCGGTTTGTCCTCTGTAAAAAGATCGAGGTTGATCTTTTGTCGTTGTCCACCGTATGCTTGATTATCCAGATCATCGCTCAACACAGTATTCCCTAATCCATCTAATGTAAACTTCTTGCTTCTTTTGCCATCGATTTCCTCGTCGTACTGGGCTAGGAGGCTACGCTCGCCGTTCTCGTCGTTTGCAAGGGGATCGTATACGGGCTTCTTCTTTTTCAATTCGAGCTTCTTGTCAAGCTTCTCTCGCTCTCTAAGATTGATGTTTTCGAGCTCGTCACCTTCCTCCTCCTCTCCCAAAACGTCGGTATCCTTGAGTGTTAATATTTGCTCTTCACCATCCTCAAATAATCCGATTTCGTGTCCGACCTTGACACCAGCAAGATCCTTGGACGTGTACTTAATCGCTGCTGCTGCTTCAGCTTCGGCAGCCGCCAGTTCCTCCTCTAGCTTCCGCGCCTTTTCGATCTGCTTTTGGCGCTTCTTTTGACTGATCAACCACGACTTGGTATCAACCTCATCGTCATCAGCCTCGCCTAGCCCCTTGCCTTGTAAATTCTCGAAACGTTTTGCGGCGTCACGGGCTCTTTTGATGGCAGCAGTTTTCTCTTCACGCTTCTTCTTGGCCTCTTCAGCATCTCTGCTCTTTTTGTAGTTATCGTACGCGGCTGCTTCTCGGATCTCAAGGGTGCTTCCGACGTCTTCGTCGGGCGTGGATGTCTTTTCTTTGAACTGAGGACCGCTTGCGCCAGGAACGGGCAAAGGTTTCATGCCCAGAGAAACGCGGAGGCGATTCGTCTCCTCTATCGCTGCGGCATCCATGATGGATGGTGGTGACTTGAGCGCGCGTCGATAGCTATTTTTCGATTATCGAGAATGAAAAAATACGTGAGGCTAGGATTTTAAACGGGACGAGGTTGTCTACGGTTATTGCGATTATTGCGATTGCTTATTTGAAGTTAGGAAATTGTGATAAGGACACCGGATAAGATATCGGATTACAAAGTACAGAGCTACAGAAGTCATTGCAATTGAATACCTAACCTAAAAGACTCTTTGTCGCAACACAAAGCCGGCACTTACACTAATGCAAGTGGTCAGTGCGCGAAATCTTAGTCTGCCCCACTTTCTCATCAGCCTCTGCACAATAAATTTCAAATTTTTCTGTCTGAAATTTCTTCTTCTTTCTTTTTACACAATCACGGATCTGTGCCCGATCGTCCTCTGTTCGCTCGCGAATCCAGAGTTGATGGCCGAGGCAGCTCGAATCACATATGGAATCATCCTTCTTTTTATGATGTCAATCCAATCGACAGGTCCTAGAGTAAGGAGCATTTCTGGGAAGCCTGAGTTCGCCGTAAAGGCTGCAACTCGGTGGACTGGTCTTGCTCCAAGAGTTATATTCCACCCCTTTTTTCCGAGATCATTGATCTATGAGGTTGAGGAAAACCATAAGATATCTTACATACCATTGTCGATCTAAACCTTGGCTATTCGTTTAACTCTGCCCTTTCAAGTGCTAGCGGACGAATCGCCTTGGTCTGGAAATGTCGATATTATTAGTATTCATGTCGCGTGCTAAGTTTCGTAGAATCAAATGCCAATAACATAATCGGCTCTACCTCGGACGTGTAATGCGATTCTATGCGCTCTTTTGCTCTAGCGAAGCTGCGACGATGCGCTATGGTATTTAGAAGGTATATCGTCCGTGATGATGGGAGGTTGGAGTATTCTTGTTCGGCCTCATCGCGGGCAGACTAGTCTATAGGCCAGAGTCGATGCTGTGATTACCTACTAGGACGAGCTAAAGCTGAACCGATGGTCCTGTAATAAGTCGATATAGTAACAAGTTTAGTTGGCAAGTTGGTTAAGCGGATATTAGATGTGCATAAATAGGGCTCTTAGCTTGTTTCCAAGTTTTCAGCCACCATCAGGGTCTTATACATATGACGATTCTAACTGACAAGCCGAGGGAAGTCATAATGCCTGCATCTATGTAGAACGGCATGTCCCGTGGTCACGCTTGGGTTACGAGCTAGATAGGAATAGGTGGTGTGACGAGGTATATCACGGGTCGATATAGAAAAGTACAACGCGTACCTGACCTGTCCATGTACCTACCTAGGTTTAGGGGTATGGTCACGCATGTGATATTGAGCAAGGCTGTTTAGGTACCTACTTACATCTTATTGGTTTAATTATGGTAATATGGATGTACCTTACTAAATAGGTACTGAAATACTCTGATGTGTTTGGTTAGGTACCTATAGGTTTATTAGGTAAACAATCCATGCAGATCAAATAAATTATTGAAGTTAATATTGCTTTTTAATAACCTCATCCAATTGGACATTTTTATTAGTCTTCTGTTGTGAAGTGTCTAAGTGTCCGTACCGCAAAAAACGGTCAGCAGCTACACTGGCTCAAGTCGGCATCGCACACGTATCTTAAAAAAAGCCTTAGCATCCACCGGAGGACCTCCGAGAGCAATGGATTGTGGACTCCCTTGCAACTCCTTGCAACTCCTTCCCCTTTATTCTTCGCATTCTACTCATTCTACTCCAACTTCTAATAATGCGGGGAGCATTGTCCCCGCATGAAAGACATTTAAATGTATGGGGTTAGCATTGGCGCTGGTGTATTTTTTTTTATATATTTACTTCTATTCTAGCCTCATAGTCCGTCCCTGTTAACGCTTTAGACTATCTAGGCATCTAGGGGTCTATTACCGAATTCGTCGAAGCCGCCGATCCCGTATGCACGGTACTGACGATTCCTGGAGACATCCCCCCCCTAGAGCGGCCCGATTCTAGATCCCCCAGGTTGCCCCAGGTTGCCCCAGGTTGCCCCAGGTTGAATCTTGGTTGGCTGTTGCTTACCACCAAATTCTAGAACTGAGCTTATTTTGTATTCACGTCGTCTAATTTCGAGGCGGAGTTTGCTTTCGCGCCGTCGCATTGACCCCATTAAACACCGCCAGGCCAATTTACCTGGTTACGGTCCTATTGACCGAGAAGTATCACCGGGGGGACCCAGAGATTCGGTCCTACAGCCGTTCTAGAGTAGTATCCGATCAGGTATCCGAAAGAGGCAAGGGGCCTCTTCACGATGCTGCTGAAAAGCTTCGTATATAAAAGCAGTAAAAGATGGACGTCTTACAGAGCTCAAGTCAAGGGCTTCTCGCAAGCAACAGCACCTCGTTAATCGAACCCATCATGCAGGGCCTCACTTCTCTATTCCTCTTGGGCACTTTTGCCTTCCAAACCATCCTCGGCTTTCCCGGTTCTTCTCGGGCACGACGAGAGGGCGTCATCGTTAAGAGGGCGGTGGACAGCTTCATAGCCACCGAGGAGCCTATTGCCTTACAAAAGCTTCTTGGTAACATCGGATCGGCTGGGGCCAGCGCCCAAGGTGCCAGCTCAGGCGTCGTTATAGCCTCCCCGTCTAAGTCCGACCCTGATTGTATGTAAACTTCTCTCTCGAACTTTCACAATATGCTAATTATTTAGATTTCTACACCTGGACTAGAGATGCCGCTCTTGTCTTCAAGGCTATAGTCGAGAGATTCACTAACAGCTACGATGCGAGCCTGCAAACCCAGATACAGAACTATATCATCGCCCAAGCCAAGCTACAAACTGTATCCAACCCGTCAGGTTCTCTATCCGATGGAACGGGTTTGGGAGAAGCCAAGTACCATGTCGACCTCACCGCTTTCACTGATGGCTGGGGCCGTCCGCAACGCGATGGTCCCGCTCTGAGGGCCATTGCTCTGATTAGCTATTCCAACTGGCTTATTGCAAACGGGTATAATTCAACGGTTACTAACAACATTTGGCCCATAATCCGCAACGATCTCACCTACGTCGCCCAGTACTGGAACCAGACCGGCTTCGATCTCTGGGAGGAAGTTAACGGAAGTTCTTTCTTTACAGTTGCTGCCCAGCACCGATCTCTAGTCGAAGGAAGCGCCTTAGCAAAAACCCTTGGTATAAATCATGACTCTTACGATGCTATTGCGCCTCACGTCCTCTGCTTCTTGCAGACCTTCTGGTCATCTTCGAGCGGTTATGCTTTGGCCAATATCAACGTCAACAACGGTCGATCTGCTAAGGACGGCAACGTAATCCTCGCTTCGATTCACAACTTCGACGCCGCTCTAGGCTGCGACGCCGCGACTTTCCAACCCTGCAGTGACAAGGCTCTTTCCAGCCACAAGGTCGTTGTAGACTCATTCCGTAGCATTTACGGCCTTAACTCAGGAATCCCCAGCGGGTCAGCTGTTGCTGTAGGACGATACCCCGAAGATGTCTATTACAACGGTAACCCGTAAGTATCTCTCTAGGCTAGTTTTCTAAGTTCACCCACGGCTAACGACTATGCTAGATGGTATCTTCTTACGCTCGCAGCCGCAGAACAGCTCTATGATGCCCTCTACGTGTGGCAGACTACTGGATCTATCACGGTCACCTCCACTTCGCTGCCGTTCTTCCAGGACCTCGTCTCTGGTGTTTCAGCTGGCACGTACAAGTCCGGCACAGATACCTACACCGCGATCTACAATGCCGTATTCCTCTATGCCGATGGCTTCTTCAACGTTGTCTCCCAATACACGGGATCCGACGGTGCTCTTGCCGAGCAATACAACCGCGACAGTGGCACACCGCTATCTGCTAAGGACCTTACTTGGTCGTACGCCTCCTTTTTGACCGCCGCTGCACGACGAGCTGGTGTAGTCCCCCCTAGCTGGGCAGGCGCAGGTTCCACTGCTACTTCGGTTCCCGGTGTCTGCAAGGCGACGTCTCAGGGCGGATCATACTCTACGGCTACGGTTTCGTCTTTCCCAGCCAACCAAACTCCCATCACCACCACCGTGCCGACTACCACCATCACCCGTCCCACAGTCACCCCCACCACTACTAGCTGCACTGTCGCTACCGCCGTCGCGGTCACATTCAACGAGCTCAAGACTACGACCTACGGCCAGACTGTCAAGATAGTAGGCAACGTCGCCGCCCTCGGCAACTGGGACACCAGCCAGGCGGTTGCTCTCAGCGCTTCGCAGTATACCTCCAGCAACCCCCTCTGGAAGGGAACTGTCACCCTCCCCGCCGGACAGGCCATCCAGTACAAGTACATCGTAGTCAACACCGACGGCTCCGTATCATGGGAAGCCGATCCGAACCGTTCTTACACCGTCCCCAAGACCTGCGCGACCTCGTCGTCCCAGAGCGATACGTGGCGGTGATCTGGAATCTAGTTGTTTAAGTCGCATCTCAAGAATGTTGAAATAGTAGGGAAATTGCGCTGCTAGGCTGGAATATCTTGGTTGTATGATATTGACTAATGCCCCTAAAGGAGTTATGATGATGCTGGTAGACCGCTTCTCCTGAGGATGAGACCATGAAGGAAAGAATATGGGATAGAAATAAAAAATCGAAATATATTTTCATCATATCTTAATTTATCGTCAAGTGATACGTCTTGATCTGATAGTAAGCGTTCTTTGCTCTGAAGCCAACTTAGATATCAGCATTGATCATATCTCACCTTATTTCTATTCATCTACCCATCCATCACTTCTTCTCCTCCCCCTTCCCCAACACCCCCTCCAACTCCCTCATCAAAGTATCCACCGCCCAATTAAACGTAACCTCCATATCAACATCCAACCCAGCACCGTCCTGCGCCAAAATCCCCTTCTCCCGCAACACCCCGCCATCCAGCCTCCCCTCCACATCCCCGTCTACAAACAACCCCCTATGCGCCGCCGCATAGTTCGGCCACACGACCTTCTCCACGTACCCCGGGGGATCGGCCCAGAACCCTTCGAGGGTGACGTACCCGTCGCGCCGCTCGCGGCGCTGGGTCGCGCGCGCTCGGCTGACGAGCAGGAAGAGCTTGACGTCGAGGAGGGCGGGGATGCGGCCGCGTTCTAGCTGGGGCGAGTACAGCAGGAAGCCGTCTAGCAGGCAGATGCGCAGGTTGGCGGCGTGCAGGATGGAGTGGCCGGGCTGGCCCGGCTGCAGCCAGGAGGATACTTTGGATTTGGCGGCGGATATGGCGGCGGCGGAGACGGGGCAGGCGCCGATGGTGTTTTGGTCTTCTTTGGAGTCGACGAAGGGCTGGGACGGGACGGACGGTGGGTTAGTATGTGGTTGGTTTTGGTCTGGGGTGGTGAGAAAGTGGCTTGGGGAAGTTAGGTGGTTATGCGTGACTTGTGCGGATATATGAGACTTGAAGTCATCCTTGTAAAGAATAGAACCGAGCACCGGTATACCCAGTCCCTCCCCAATCAAAACTTACAGGAAAAGTGCCATGGGCGTGGATATGCTCCAACGCGCGCTTCATATCCGGGATGTTAATCGCCTCGGCGCAGTCCCAGTCCAAGAGGCCCTCTTTGTAAGGCAGTCTAGATACCAACTGGTCAGCATTGAGCTTTTTCATAAACCCGTTTAGATAGGGGGGAACAATGGAATTTCAAAATACTCAGCCTCGGGTCTATAAAAATCATCCTCGTGCAGGACAAACGTATTCGGAAACACATCGCGCAGCAGCCGCGCAAGCGTCGTCTTCCCGCTAGACGAGGCCCCGCTGATGCCGACTACGAAGGCCTTTCTGTCCTCCATGCCGACCCTCTCTCCTGGATAGCCTCGCGGTAAACTGTACTTGTATTTTTGAACGTGTCATGGAGTGGATTGAGAAGAGGGTAGGAGGGTTAGCTCTCGGTTTGCAAGCAAAGGTTGAAATGGTGCAATGGTGCAATGGTGCAATTGCGCCGTTAGCCGACGGAAGACTGCTTAAAGTAAATTCAAAATTCGGAGGCGCCCGGGATGAGTCAGCCGGCTCCCCGAGTCTTTCTTTTTCTCCGAATGCTATGAAGTTCCGCCGAGGTGTACAAGTATATGATTTTAAGTAGTCTGATGTCACTATGCCGTATAGCTTGCTGCATTTTTTCTTTTTCTTTTTCTTTTCTTTCTTTTTTTTTTTTTAAAAAAAAAAGAATGGTTTTAGGTAGTTAGTTAAATTTAAATAATTCACACGATCATAATCTATTCTAATATACATGCTATCCATCCCATTGGAAAATTAGTAGGTGGACTATTCTAACATCGAGTCAACTCCCAACTATAGATATAGATAGGGGTGACGATAAATATAACAATACAGCGATCTAACAGATGAAAATATATCCAACCTTCACCCGTATTTCGTGTTGAGCTTCTTCATAATCGACATCGCTCCACTCCTGTACCCACCACCAAACAACGCCCAGTGGTTCAGATGATGATATCTGCATAGTTGTTAGCCTCGCAAAATCCGAACAATAGGACATCAATATGGAAAAAAGCACAACTTACAACTCATACAACAGCACCCTATCCTCCCACTCCTCCTTCGGTTCAGCCTTCGGCACCAACCCCTCATACTCCTTCCAGAAACTCGTCCCAAACCCTCCAAACATACGCATAATACCCAACTCGTACTCCGAGTGCCCATACACAGCCGACGGATCGAACAAAACCTCCTCGACACCCCCCTCGCCCGCAATCCTCCCTCGCCCGTGATTCCCACTCCACAAATCCCCATGCACAACAACCGGATAAACACCCTTAACATGGCCATCCCCAATCAGCCTCGGCACCACCGCACCAGCCGTCCTCTCCACCGCCTTCCCCAGCTCCAGATCCTCGCCATTCGCCTCGACGCCCTGCTTCAGGATCGCGCGCAACCGGTTATTAGCGTAGAAGTCCGCCCAGGAGCTCTTCCACGAGTTATCCTGCGGCGAGGACCCGCAGCACGTCGTGACCGGGAACCCGAACACGGGCTTGTCGAAGCCGTCTGGGATCGGCGCGGGCGTCGTGTGCAGCTTTGCCAGTTTCTTGGCGAGGGAGTCTCCCGACCCGTTCGGGCGCGATGACCCTAGCTCGAGGAAATCTGTCACGAGGAAGAACCGGTTGGGGTTCTCTTGGCAGACGCCGTTGGCGTGGGATTGGGGGCAGAGGTTGGGGACGACGGAGCGGATGGCGTTGAGAGAGACGTGTTCTCCTGTGTTGTATCAGCTTCTCATCAAGTGCGTATTATCTAGGTATCATATCATGGCATAGAGACATCCCACCCTAACCTTTAAACATGAGTTCAGAATCGGCTCCTGTTCCGGTCTTAACGAAGTAGTTCTTCTCCTTCCCTTCTACCGTTGAGCTTAGTTTGAAAGTCGAAGCGAACCCTGAGCCGCCATGTGAGGTGATCTTGGTGACTTGCGCGTCTAGACCCAACGCTTCTAGGATCGCTGGATCGACCTTGGAGGCCATGGTGGTTGCGTTTCTAGTGGCAAGAGATTTGCGCAGATTAGTTGGTATGCACTTCAAGCTTGTTAGGACCTTCATGCAATATCACCTCCAAGTGAGATCTTAGAGACGAAGATGAAGCTGCTGATCGTCTGATAGATAGTTTATATGAATGACGTCACTTTTCTTGATTGGCGTAGCACTTCCAAGCAATCAAGCAATCAATCGAAGTAAGGGCCGGAGACGCACAGTAAAGCTTCGTCTATATCAAACAAAGAAAATATCTATGTAGAGTGGTGTAAATTCAGCTCTAATTTGGGGTATCGTCGTCCTCGGAACTCCCCGTACAAACGCGATGAGCGAATAAGTGAATCTGCCAAGTCGCATGCCGCATGCCGATGATGTACAATAGGATCGACAAGCGCATCTAGTGACCCCGTCCGCCCTATAACCTACATAGGTACCTAACCTAACAAATCCATCTTTTAGGGTATCGATAAGCCACTAAGCACCCTAAGAAGAGCCCCGACAGAACGGGTAAGCCCGCACAAAACTCGGCAACTAGTCCAGGGGCCTAATCTACCTGGTTACCCACACCTTTCCCTTTTCTCCCATGATAACGCCACACACTAATACCTAACAGAAGCCTTAAAGCCAAGCTAACCAGCGGCTAGATTTTTCACCTAGTTGCCGCAGCCACAGCTGAACGCTAACAAAATAAACTCCCTTGCGCCGAAAAGCTTATACGCGGGTATTCTTCATTCCTTCGTCCCCTTATGAGGCCTTGTTGTTGCAAGGGTGCTCGGGATTCTTCCGTCTTCGCAATTATTCAGCATCCTTGCTGATCAACTCAAAATCGAATTTTAAGCCTTGGTTTCCGAACTAACTCGCCGAGTTGAAGTTGTTGGTGCCGAGCATAAGGGAACTAAGTCTGAAGCTACACTTGCCATGCTTGACTTATGGGCTAGACTGTTTGCCTGCTTATACCACGGTTTCTTCACGGGTTTCGATTTAGACCCTTCCTCCTTCGACTTCTCGACAACGGCAGCGTTCGTATTACTTCTCGGTGGTAGAACCTCGCCGGGATCTATAGGATCCCTAAAGACTTCTTGACCGTGTCCCGTGCCGTTGAAGCAAGCTGCGCATGGGCAGATAGGTACTATGGGCTGGAGACGAGATGGATGGGCCGTCTGGCTCCGCCACCAGTTTTGGAATTCGGTCTTCATTGTAGTGTGATGTGCTTGAAGTAGGTAGATAGCCTTCTATGTGTTTCCGTTCGCAATGCCTTCGTAATATGTAGAGATGGTATGTGTATCGAGCTGGGAGCTTAGTTGAGAACAAAGGGTAAAACACAGCTACGATTGTCTAGAGATCTGAAGCTGTTTAAGTACTTAAGAGCCAAGCACTCCTTGCATTCGGCCTTGTCCAGAGGACACTAGCAGAAGCAGGCGGAAAATAAAACTCGCTATATAGGTAGGTACCTAATGTATCTGCTGCACCATGAGGCTCCGTGTCGTTACATGGCATCCCCGAATCATCCCGCGTGTCGCCACTCCGGAATGCCAAGGTATTTTTAGTCTGAATCAGTCTGCTTAACATGCGCATATGGCCGACACGGCTGCACGGCAAAGGCGCCGCTGATGCTTTGACCCGGTAGGTATGCGGCTACGCACGATTGCTCCCAGCTTATAAATTAAGACATGCGGGCAAACTCGCAAGGGATTGTCCAAGGTATGTGACAAGGTGACGAGTCACCGCCTCTCGTTTACACGTATGTATTTAGGGGGTTAGATATGAATAGCTTTCTTCACCGGTTTTTAAATGGAGTCTTGTGCCTCGAAGACGTTGTATGTTACCACCTTCAAGGTCCTAATTCGTTGGACACGATGAGTGCGATGAGTGCGATGAGTGCCGTGGGTTACACGAATTGTTCCTGAGCGGCCCCCACGTATGATATACGTAGGTTCCGGTGCGGCGATGTCCAACGTATTGCATTGGACGCCTTATTCATAGTCGATGTTACCTATCTGCATCTAAGATCACCACTTGTCCAATTTGTACCAGATTGACCGCGAGGCTAATATTGGGGTGCTTCGTCTACAGAAAACTTGATTGCGGTCAAGCACAAGAGGTGTAGGGCAAGAGAAAAATAAGGAAAGAAGGAAAAAGTTGATTTACAATGGAAGTCGGCGATTCTGCGGACTTAATTCGGAAACCTTATCCTGTGCCTCTTACTCAACATTACTAAGGATGCACGTGATTTATAGAACTTCATAGTCCGGGTGACTAACATTCATGACTCAGCAAGGAGGAAAAAAGTTGAAGATAGATTATTTATTACCAGATGGAGATAATATAGCCTCTTTTCACTGTTAATTATGACCTTAGGATTTATCACCCTTTTTTATTTTTTATTTTTTTCAATTTTTTTTTTCATAGTGGGCGATGGTAGTTAAGGTACGGGGTAAGACTCTAATCGCATATATTGTTGGCTGCCGCCATAGGTAGCGTACAAATTTATCAGACGCTTCCACCAATTAATTGATCAATTGGAGTGATTTGCCTTTTAGCGAATCAAACAAATTCCGATATGATGGGATGCAATTTACTTTAGCACTAGAAATGATTCTGCGCGAGGTTTCTTCTACGTAGCGAGGAAGTACAATTTAGACGGGATGGTATTTAGATCACTCCCTTATATATATTTAAAATAAATGTCTACGACTTTCGTAAAGTTAAAATATTGCTAATGACTACCTAATCGAAGTAAACATCTTCTCATGTCTTGTCTACTAAAAAATGGAGGATCATACTCTGTCTAATTCCAAGGGGCTTACAACAAGAATTTTGAGATTCCCGAAACAGATCTGGGCTGGAAGTTTCCTGGAAAATCTGATTCGCAATGATACCATATCATTGATGTAGACTTTGAAATATCCATAGCTGTCTCATGTGTAGGATCTATAGTGAGACACAAATAATGACTTTAGAAATGTTGAGTTGGAGGGTAGGATAATGACAACCAAGACAAATGTGGTGTTGTTCAACCCACCTACCTTTGATTATCATAAGCAACATATAACAAAGTACCTAGGTAGGCAGCAGTGTAGAAACAAGGAGGCTGATTCTGCGATAATGGTACAGCATCAAATTGTGCATGGACCA
Source organism: Daldinia decipiens (assembly GCF_022478715.1). Taxonomy (NCBI): domain Eukaryota; kingdom Fungi; phylum Ascomycota; class Sordariomycetes; order Xylariales; family Hypoxylaceae; genus Daldinia; species Daldinia decipiens. The sequence goes on along the minus strand of NW_026054570.1, from coordinate 285,632 downwards.
TTTTTAGGAGTGATTCTAGGGAAAATAGGAAGTGAGGCCCTAATGATTGTAATTGAACAGAAGGATCAAGAAATTAATCAACTTGCTGTCTGTGCATCAACAACTGATTCTACAATTAATTTTTACAACTGATGCCTTAGTACCCTAACTTTATCACTACCCTTCAGTCTTCCAAATTTGCACATCTTAACCTCAGGTACTCAAAGCCAACCAACCAACCAGTCATCTAGCCATCCTAATTTGGTGATTTCCCTTAACTCTACCACTTCTAGAGAGAGTCGACGCATCACACAAATTATTCTCCCTCTTCTTTCTCTACAAATTGAGAGAAAACTTTTCCATATAAACCCACGACTTCTACAGCTGCAATTACACCCAAACCAGGTGGCACCTTACACCCAACCACCAACCACCCACACAATTCTCTCCCAACTTCTCTTACGAATTCCCATTCGCATTCCTAGGTATTCTTGAGAGGCGCAGCTTCAACTTCATATCGCAACCCTAACTGTCGACCTTCAATCTGGTCTGCAAGACATACACCTGCCCAGAAGAACATCGACTGCAATAGCAACACCCCACACCTTAGATTCCCAAGACTAACCACCTACACCACAATGTAAGTAAAGCCCCCCCCCCCCCCCCAATATCATCAAGATACCATCCCCCAGCGCAATTACTAACCAAGCCCCCCCAGCCCCAACCAACCAACCAACCAACCAGCAACCATGTCCTCATCCCACGTCTACACCGTCCCCGGCGCCTACGGCCAGCCCATCCCGTGGTACATGCTCAGCCCGGACAACACCATGCACCGGCCCTTCGGCGCCTTCTCGCGCGGACACGCCGTGGCCCCGCGGCCCTTTATCTTCGGGGTCCCGCCCGAGGAGCTCGCGCGGCGCCGAGCCGACGCCGCCTTCGAGGAGCGCATGGCGCAGCTAGCGCGGTCTCCGGGCCAGCCCGCGCCCGCGCCCCGCCGCCCGTTCCCCGAGCCGCAGATGCCAGTTCTCGGGCGCGCGGTCCTGCGGGTCGGCGCCGCGCTGGGCCGCTGCGCGGCGCGGGTGCGCGCCTGGAGCGCCTGGGGCGCGCGCACCAGCGAGCAGGTGAAGCAGGACTACGCCCGCGTCATGTTCGTCGCCGAGAGGAAGTATTGGCTGGCGCTGACCGCGTACCGGAAGAGCCCGTGGCCGAACACCCTGCGCCAGCTGTGGTATCTGCTGCTGATGCTGCTGGGGCTTGTGCTCGTGGTGTGGGTTGGCTGGTTGAAGATTCTCGCGGTGATGGAGGAGCGAGGACGGAGAGAGGTTTATCTACGCGGGATCCCGGAGTACAGGGTGTGGTCTGTTACCCAGCCGCGATGTACTGGCTAGATGAGTGAGTTGAGGGGAGTGAAGTAAGAGGAGTGAGTGAACTGAGAGGAGTGGGAGTTTGGGTCTTGGGATGAAATGAGAGCGTTGGAAAAGAAAAGAAAACGATAAAAAAAAGGGAACGCATAGGAGTAGGATAGGCTTCTAGGTTATTAGAGGAATCCAAGGGCATCTGGAGTAGCCCAGTTCTATCTTCATATCAGCGCGTCATTACTGGTTATTACACGTGTATAGCTCAAGGCTTAGACACCTAAGCTAGACAGATCGAATTAGCATAGCGGTTTCGCAAAGTTGAAAGTTTAGCCGTCACGAATTCGAAAAGGGGGCAAGACGTCAGGGTCTAGATTAGGAAAAGCAATTCCATTGAGAATCAAGAGGGCGAGGGAAAATATCAAAATGCATGCAATAGTGACAAACCCGCCCTAGCTCTATTTCACAACACCTCTCCCGTTATTCTCACGCACCCCGGAGGTCCAACCCTGAAAAAGTTAGTACAGTCTATCGGACTAGTGTCTATCGTCCTTAGATACCCAAGCTGAATTCGACGCCGACATCAATGTCCCGAGCTAGGTGAGTGTTAGCATTATCCATCTCACTCTGGAATATTAGTCTAGTAAAAAAAAAAAAAAAAAACATACCCAACTTCACAACCTTGGACAGTTGTACAGACTTCTCCGCGGCGCTTTGGAGGTCGTCGATGGAGAAGATCTTCATTCCAGAGTCGTTGATTAGTTGGTGGGCTTGCTCCACGTTGGTGCCTTGTAGTCGAGCAATGATAGGGACCTTAAGGTTCAAGGTCTTGACGGTGTTGATGAGACCGTGGGCGATGGCGTCGCATCGCACGATACCGCCGAAGATGTTGACGAAGACGGCAGTAACCTTAGCGTCGCTAGTAATGAGCTCAAAAGCCTCCTTGATAGCGGCAGGGGTAGCACCACCACCGACGTCAAGGAAGTTGGCGGGCTGGCCACCGTTCAGCTTGATGATGTCCATGGTAGCCATGGCCAAACCGGCACCGTTGACGAGGCAGCCAATGTCACCGTCGAGCTTGATGAAGTTCAGGCCAGACTCGGCGGCGCGAACTTCCTCGGGGTCTTCTTGAGTGGTATCGCGCCACGAGAAGATATCCTTTTGTCGGTAGTCGGCGTTGTCGTCGAATCCGAATTTAGCGTCCATGCACATAACCTGGTGGTCAGAGGTCTCGGACAGGGGGTTGATCTCGATCTGGGTGGCATCCTTCTCGAGGAAGATCTTGTATAGCTTTTGGATGGTGTCCTTAGCATCCTCGATGCACTGCTCGCTGAAGCCAAGCTTGGTCGCAATATCCCGCGCAATCTCGTCGGTTACACCAACCTTGATGTCGATGTAATTAGTGTTGATAGCTTCGGGATTCTCCTTGGCGACGCCCTCGATATCCATACCACCCTGAGAAGAGGAGACGATGACGGGACCCTGCGAAGACCGGTCCATGAGAATGGCCAGGTAGAACTCTCGGCGAGCGAACTTGCGCTCGCAGATATAAACCGAGTTGCAGAGGCGGCCAGCCGCACCAGTCTGCTTGGTAATGAGTTTGTGGCCGATCATCTGCTCGGCGAACATCTTGGCCTCTGTGGGAGAGTAGATGACACGGACACCTCCCTTCAGGCCGTTGTCGAAGCTACCCTTTCCACGGCCACCAGCCAAGACCTGGGCCTTGATAACCATATCCTCACCACCGATCTCCTTCGCTACCTTCTCGGCCTCGGCGGCAGACTTCGCATTGCGACCTTTCGGGACGCTGACGCCATACTAGAATAACGTGTTAGGATATATTTGAATGTAATAGTTGAGCGCTAATTTCTACCTGTCGCAATAGGTCGGCTGAGAGATATTCGTGAATGCTCAGATTTCTTCGCTGTTGTTGGGCGATGCCGTTGAATCTGGTAGCGGGGGAGAAGGCAGTCTACATCAGACAGAAATAGATTAGCACGATTCACTAAAAAGGCAATACATGTCTGGATAGACAGCTCGAATCAAGTCGTCCAAATCATCTCACCTTAGAAGCCCGCAGGGCAGAAGCTGCAGCTCGGCTGCGAGCGAAACCGTACATTATAACGACGGGAGCTAGGTCTGAGCGTCAATTGATTTTAAGATAGCCCAGGGAGAACGAAGCGCCACTGGCTGCTCGGTTATAACGGATGAAAGGAGATGGTTATTTTTCAACTGATGTTGCGATGCTATCGTCAAACAAGAACAACTGGCCCCGGCCGTTAGGGAGAGCTCTTTTCCGACAGAAAACGGGAAAATCCGGTCAATTCATCTGGTAGGACCCACTCTGCCCGGTGAAGCTTAGGTGCGACTTGCAGCTGATGCTCCTGCATGACTTCAGCGAGCATGTGCCACGGGGACTGGATCAAGTATCTTCCGTCGCATTTTTAATGCGTTACGTAAGGCCCATGTCCTTCATGTAACTTTGCCATGTGCTAGGCGTACATAGTGAAAGCTACGCATAATTTACTGTCTAACACTGTGTCGCTTATCTTATCGTATCTTCAATTCATCCTTACCTTTTTCTTTCCTTACCATCTGAATACCGATGCGACAGCCCGCTGCCAAACCGGACAGCAGCAGCGCAGCACAATATGACCATCATGATCTGGCGATAGTATAGCTCGCTAGCTAACATACCTCATACTCCCTCGTAGAAATTATAAACCGAGTACCTCATTGCCATTCCACCATGGCGCCAACCTCTACTTCGACCTCAAAGGTCGCGCCCACCGGCAACCCAGCGCCCGACTTCACCGTCACCATGAACCGTATTCAGACGCAGCTCGAAGCGCGCATGAAAGCCGCCCGCTTATTCCTCCCCTCGCGCTCCGATCTCAACAACGCCTCCTCATCCTCCGGCAGCGGTTCCTTCTCTGCGCTCGGCGGCAGCTCCAGTTCCTCCAACCCCCGAGCCCAGTTTCGCGATGCGGCAGCCAGACGAGCCGCCGAAGAAGCAGAGTTCGCTGAAGAGCGCGGTCTCGATCCAAACGCGGGTATAGGGCTAACTCGCAGTCCCGCGACCGGAAACGAGAACACCGGCGGAACAGATCGGGATACAGCCAGACTGCGTGGGCGACTGTTGGGAAAGCGAGGGAGGAACAGCGCCGATGCCAACGGCCAGCAGAAATGGGTGCGCAAGGAGGACAGCAGCGACGAGGAGGCGGGGCGGAGCGGACTCGGACGAGCTAAGAGGAACGGGAAGAGATTACGGGCGGAGGAGATGCAGGATGGTAGTGACCATGTCGAGTCGGGTACATCCTCAGAGCCTAAGAGGCAAGGGGCTGATACAGACGGTATCAAAGCGCAGGCTAGCCGCACCAACGGTCCCAGGGACGGAACGGAAAACCCGGTTGTCGAGCCCGCAGGAGCAGCACCCAAAATTGAGCCCAATCAACCCCCATCGGAAGAAAACCCGAAGAAAAAGCGGAAGAGGAAAAAGAAAAACAAGGCAAGGGATGGAACTAGAGCCGGAACTGGAACTGGAACTGGTGGGGGAGTAGGGTAATAAGATTGGATCGTCCCTGTGGCTGTCCCTTAAAATGACAGAGTCTGCAATTGGGACTTCTAAGCCAACCATTTAGCTTCGAATTAGATTTACTAAGGAGTCTTCGAAATGTGATAGATCATATCATCAACAATCAAACTGCTAGGTAAGGGAACTACTGCGGCTCCCTGGCCGGTTACTGCATGCAAAGAAGCCTTTACTCCTCCATTAACTACTTTCTTAAGAGTACATGATTAGTGACTCCGCGAGCGTAGTTGCGCGTGAAGCAATTGGGACAAGATTGTTCCTACTCGACTCCTATCCAACCGATTACGACAGCCACCCCTCCCCAAGCAAGAAGCAAGCCCATGTTCCGTGTTGTACAAAACCCAATGGGCAAGTTGGTTCAGACAGACATTCGACCCCCCAGCCTCCAAATTTCAACATCTGCTATGTGAATGGAATAGTGTAAGTGTTTTCTTACCCATCGCCATACCATCACCAAACCATCACCAAACCGTTCCGAGTAATTCTCAAATGTAGCCAACGCTTTTTTGGTATTTCAGCGGGAAACTTGAATATCCAAGAAATGAATATAGCAATGCAGTGACAGAAAGGAGAATTTATGAAAAGTGAAAGAAAATTCGTAAGGTGCATAGTCGATGTCATATAACATGGCCGTAGCGTGTCGTTCCGAATCCTTTAAGAGATTCGCGTATTCCGCATCAATCGCTCTATACAAAAACAAAATCCCGCCGTGTGTGGTATAATGTGCGACAACGCTTTCCATGACGTGAGATATGGGATATTCAAGGACCTATAATGCCAATTATTACATCCGTTTTCGCTTCCGATCCTCGTCTCCTCGAGGATCGTCCTCGTCGTCTCGTTCTACTGTATCGGTTGGGTTAAGAATGTGTGCCATGCTTCCCCTCCTGGTTGGGGGAGCAGACATGTCTTTGACTGAGAGGTTCTTGTTTTCTCGGTTGGCCGAATTCCAGGACCAGTTATTGAGACTTTCTAATCCATTTCCAATACTACCGTTTGAGAAAGGAGCTGGTGGAGTAGCAGGTCGTGATAGTGAGTAATGTGGCGGTGGGTCGCGGATACGTTGCTCGTCATGGGCGCCTCGATTAGGGGAAGACGGCCAGTGAGACGAAGGCGGGCCAGAAGAGATGTACGGAGGCGGGTTGACTTGCCACCCAGCAGCTCGGATATCGGCTGAGGTGTGCCGCCTGGACAAGCTGCTCGGTGGGGGCTCAACGGTAGCAAGCGGATGAGGCCCAGGAGGAGGTGGCGGTGCTTGAGATCGGAGGGGAGAAGGCGACGACTGGGTTGTGCTCCCGCTAATCGACCCATGTGATCGACGTGAGCCTATCGCAACATTGGAGGAGCTAATTGCGAGATTAGAAGATACTGGGGGTCGGTAAAAGTTTGTTCGAGATTGAGGGTATCCCCCTATTCTTCTTTGATCGTCCTGAGCTAACTGCCGAGGAGATACAGGGGGGTTTTCGAGGTTTGCAAAGAGCTGGCGGCTACTCGGGAAGGTTGGCTCATGTGGTTCGTCGATGGATCGGACGAATTCGGTCTGGCGTTGAATTTCCCCTTGTAACGCAAGAACTACGACCGTATTAGACCATTAAATGCCTTTCTTGTCTGTACAAAATGAAACTTACCATCTCTGTGGACGGGATTCTCTGGTGGAACGAGGCTCAGAACTGTTCTAGATAATTCTTGATTTAGCTGCAACAAGCGATTCATCGCGTCCGACATTGCTTGCTGCTTCACGTTCATGTAATGAGTGTTCTCCTCGCTGCGTTGCAGTCTAGTCGTGACTTCGTACAAGGAGTGCTCAATGCTCGCAAGCCTCGGATCTGAGCCGTCATGAATTGGTGGCATGGGTTCTGCTGGAGTACCAGGCTGCGACGGGGTTGGCTTCTGGCTATTGTACTCTCGGTGGTCCCGGTGGATCAGTGTGTGACGAGATGCTCGCCGCTTGATCTCGCGCAGTCCAACTAGGTCGCCCTTCTTAAAGTTCCCATTGCCATGTTTAAATTCCCACAGCGCAGTTTCTGGGGATCCAGTGTGAAATACGTCGCTTACTGAAATGCTCATCTCATTAGTCGTCTAAGATTTTCCGGCGACAAGGGCTCATATTCCTGTGCATACCTTTATGAAAGCCGTACATATTTAGTTGTCGGACGAAAGAGGATATGTTTGTGTGCTTGAAATATTGGCTGTTACTCAAATTAGTCTCATTGGCTGGCCGCACGGGACTGGAGACATACGCAAGAACTTTAGAAAAATCATGTGAAGGCGACATTACGAAGCTCTCAGCGGAGCTAGACCAGCTAATTAAGTGTTGTATGTTAGGATCTTCCAACATACTGCGAAACGGTTAGTGGCCATGCGATCACCAGTGATAGAAACTATACACACTTGTAAAGTTTATGGATAAACGCAGTCTGTACTATCTTCGGCTGGTGAACAGCCGCGGCCGCGGGCGCAGGCATTGTAGTCGAAGCAAAACTCGAGCTCTGCTCTCCTGATAGCGCGGTGCTTTGGCGATCATTAGAATCGCTACCATCTCCGTCGGAGCTCTTCCTAGCACTCTGCGGGGCTGATGAATTAGTCGGCGTGGTGATATCCATGGGCTCGCCCGACGGCGAAGGAGCCGACATCTTTATGGTTGGCATCGGCGTAGGAGTGGTAATAATTGGAACCGTACGTGCGCCCATGCTCTCGCCAGCCTTGTTGACAGGTATGTTTCGCGGCGCACTCTCAGTCGCAACGTCCATCTGGTCTAAGTAGGGGAAAAAGGATGCACTAGTTAGCAAGACTATAAAACTGGAAATTAGAGACAGTCGAGACAATTTGACAAAGAGGGACAGCGAAACTACGGCGGGGAACTTGGAACTGGAACTGGAACGGGGACTGGGCCGGATTTCTAGAAAGTACGGAACCACGAACCGCATTGCTTCTATTTCATAATCGTGCACGGTTTAAGGGGCCTCCTGAGTGTTGTCGTTTCTGGCTTTTGTTTCTGGGCGAGGTATTGCTGCTAGCTCCCGATTATCTGACATGGGGTCCTTTCGACCAAATTGTCGCGGGAGTCAGCCTTGCAGATTGAAGGTTTAGCTAGCTGCTCCTCGCCGCCGTTATTTTTGTCGATGGTGGGGGAAAAAAAAGAACAACACGGGAGATTAGTTTAAGTTGGTGCTTCTGGCCAAGACTGGAAGGGGGTTATTGGGGTCGGCAAAAGATCGAAAAGAGCTATTCTATGCTCCCATCGTTAGACAGCCGACGGTACAGGATACAGGATACAGGATACAGGATACGGGATATGTGGATCTCAAAAGAGAAGTAAGATATTCATGTCAAGTTCGCAATGTGCGAGCAGGTGATGTATGTATTGTACGAAGGTCGCCATGTAGATACATACCTCTTACTTACAGGTAAAATGTACGTATGTGACAGCCTGTGGGTGGCTCGGGTTGTATGTACGCAGTTGCAAATGGAAGGTAGGTGTGGCCCCCCCGTATGGTCCTTTGGCAACCTCGGGAGCAGGGACTTATGAGCAGGGACTAATGTACATATGTACATATCTTACATGGTTCAGCCCAGACCCGGCGGTGGATCACCCTAGAAGCATGGTCCGTGAGGTGCTTGCTTCGGGGAAGGGGAGATATACCTGTATAGGTACCTAGATAGGTACTTACCTACTACGTAGATTAGGTACTTATCTTAGGTACCTATTCATGTACCTACAGTGCCTCACCACAAGCACTAATCAGACAAGGAACGATCGGGAGTTTCAACGGAACGACTTTGGGATTACCTAAAGTGAGCCCTGTGTTAGGTACTCTGCCAAGAAATAATGTACAATGTAATACAATGTACAATGTACCTAAATGTAACTCACCAATAGAGAGCTGCTAAGATGCTGACGTGAAGATGTGCATTCTGCAGCTTTCAATCTTCTGTTCGTGTAATAATAGAAGAACTGTAAGAGATGAATGATTGCAGGATATGATGGGGACGACGGCATGTCTTTCCCCCCCAGATGGATGCAGTTACATGTATGAACCTAGCAATGCATAGCAGACAGGCAGACATAGTTGGACGATTCCTCTAGAAAAAGAGGACCATGTTGTGCCCTAGGTCCGCTTTAGGGGTATTGCTAGATCCAGGATCCTTCAATTACCATGTCTTGGCCTACATACTCTGTAGTTCGACTAGCTAGGTAGGTACATAGGTATGTAGGTAGGTACCTACATAGGTAGATACTGCATGAATATCTAGGGGGGATCCTAGCCTTGGAAAATTATATGTTCAATGGCATAACTTCCACTCGGAACTTCGGGTCGTGGATCTGAAGCATTAGAGAAAGTTTGTCGATAGTCAATACATACAGACTAGTTAATGTGTAGCTACTAGCCAGTCATCAACGACGAGGAAATGAGCCTAACGTGACGATCAGTCGTATTGCTACATGAGATTTGCCATTCTGCATTAGTTCTGGACTTCTAGAAGAGTTTAGGTATAAGCGGAGAGGATGAGAGTTACACTGGGGATAGCCAAATAAAACAAAACGAGGTCATGCATGATGCCAGATATGTCTTTCGAATAAAAGGAGCATTCAGTACCGTAGAAGAAAAGACACCTTTTTCAGATTTGGCTTAATACATGTATGTTTCCATAGTCGAATATCCCACATAGGCATCGAGGCAGGGAGCTGCTAATACATACCTATCTACCTATGTATGTAAAAAGAGATCCATAGGTTGGGTATGCTTTCATTTGAGCGGAACTATCGCCGAGTTAAAACTCCACTCGAGACCTAGCCTCTCTGCCTCTCTGAAGCTAGCAGCACTAACTGCGCTAGGTACATTAAATGCCTAAAGAGGCACTAGGTGTCTTTGAGAGAGGCAGGAGGGGTGAAGAGGTACCTTATCCAGTACCTTAGGTAACCTTCCAGTTTGTACATATGGGTTTAGGTACCTAACCTATATCCACTATGTACATAGGTAGAGAAACCGTAGGCTGCACAAGGCAGTCCAAGTGGTCCAAGTGGTCCAAGTTCAGTCCACTAGTTCGGCGGAACACATGGAAGGAACCAGGAGGGACCACGTTTGTGTTATTACTCACATACGGCACTCATAAATCAATTATTACTTACCGCACCATACGCTGTTACTACCTGTACATACGTATACCCGCGCCAGTCCGCCTTTAGATCTCAGATCAGATCAGATTAGAGCCTAGGCAACTTGGCCCCGGCAACCTCGAAAAACGGCGATTTCAATTCAATTGATCCTTCTTATGTACGCTAGCATTCCATATTTACACCAAGATCTATAGTTACTAACCTAGGTAATAGGTACTTGGTGATTACAGTTATTGCATCATGATCTTCAAGTTCCAGATTCGTGTTCCAATACCAAAGCATGATGGAATCTTCAGAGCATTTCAACATTCGGCATGAGTTGCCGTTTAATGATGCCATCTCATCAATTATTTCAAATAACTACCCAACTCTAGAAGATTGCTACCCTCTAGAAGATAGCTACCCAGGTATCTACGGTGCTTGAACAACGATGATCAATGCATACGCTACCTACATTTCATCCAAGCAGCCAATATTAATAACAATGCTAATAAGGGACCACAACCGGATTTATTTTATAATATACACCAGCCCACGCAAACCATGCAGTTCCGGATGCCCCTAAATCTTTCCTTTCTTACAACTCCTATCCTCGCAGTGCATACATATATATCCTGCGTGCATGGGATGAACCAGGGATCATTCATATTCTAGGACATCGGTATACTGCATCGGTACTCGATATGTATGTATATGACTCGTCCAATTACATCGATTACACGGCTACTCAGCATCTCACGGTTTTCAGCACGGTCCGGGCGATGCAATTCAGGGGCACTACACCACCGACCACTTGGAGATGTCAGCTCCTTCAGCCCACCATTGAAGAACATACGACCAATTCGTCGTTTCCATTAGTAGTTTCTTGCATTCCTTCAGCTACACATATCTTCGTATTTGGCAAAAGAGCTGTCAAGGATTTATTACTATGATATCAACAAGGTACCATTCCAATCAGCAGAACAGCCCCATGTGTAACAGAGCGCCATTCCGAGAATGTGAGCGTACTACAAAAGTCTCGCTAGGGCTTGCCAATGATCATGGCAAGCTTCCTGGCATATTTAGATCCAGCTGTTACTAAGCCCATGTCATCTCATAAGCCCAGTCCAGCTATGAGAACCGGACCCCATGTTTCATGAAACCGTTTTCAGCAACCTTGTGGCTGACTGTCCTGATAGTTCAACTCCAATTCTGCATAGGTGATACGGTCCGCGAATAGCCCAGCGTTGGTCGATAAACTGTTTATTGAACAATACCTGCTGAATAGTGCCGCTGGCGAGAACTTGTCGATCTAACGGTTGAAACTTGTCTAAAAGTTTTACCTTGCTTACCTATGATTATGAACCGCTGAAGTTATTGAAATTTGGTACGGCATCAATTCCACCCGACGCACTCCTAATAACAGATCCTTGAATAACTAGGTCTGATGCTTCCGCATCAAGTTCACTCCGTCTACATCGTTTCCCATGACTACGGATATACGGACGATGTATTTTGCAACCCTTCAGTACCCTAACCTCCATATCTATCATCAACCCCAAATGGCCCCTAGGGAGACAAATTATTTGATAACTAGGGGCATCTCCACCTGACTCGTGTGTCTCGGTTGACTTTCTAAGCTAATTATGTGCCACTGCGTGGCAGGTTACTTATTTATAGCACCCATACCCTGTTTTTTCAACATCCGGTCTATACGGCTCATTAGCTAGCTGGCTTAGTTTCAACGACACTGACACACGCAATAGCGGATCTGAGCGCGGGTAACACGTAACAGTTAACAATTTGCAGTGGCATAGACGGTTTCCGAATAAATGGAATTGATATGCTACGCATTATAGTCGCTGTTCTACGGGATAATGGATCGATTATTACTGCTGGAGAAAACGCACGGAGGCTTAAATCCTGATCCCATATATGCTACCCAACTGCATCCTAGAACGAAGTGAGCTTGCGCGTTCACGTGCGTTGCCACTAACCTGCATACATGTACTGTAGTCAACCTGCAAGCAATACTCTGTAACGAGAGTAGCGAGGCGTCTAGTCTGCAGGAGGCTATGTGCCTACGTTAGTGTACGCATCGATGATTCTTGGATCATCTAATTTTACTATTGAAAAGGGGCTATCTGATCGCTTGAGTGTTCATTACAACTATACGACTCTATACTTTGACGACCTACTATGATTCACCCTGTTTTAGCTCACCGTCGACGGCTACTATAATTATCCAGCTACTATTTACCGAGTCTATACCGATGCGCGGAATAAGTAGCACAGGAAGGGTTACCAATATAGATGACCGAGAAGTCTGCCAGCATCTTTTACGTCTACTATCACAGCCTATTCATTTCGCGAAACTACCATGTGACCAAGTATCTTCGCTGGGGGTCACGGAGATACAATGCAATACAATACCTACTTATCTACATATGTCTTGGATTGGATGCCTCGCGGTGGGGTAATACATCCTTGTTTTCTCTGCAGCTACTATATACCTTCGAGTCCGATTTGCTGCGCCAAAGCCTGCTCTCTTCTACGTAGCATCCAAGGAGGTGCCCTGCATAAGGCTGGCTGTGCTATGGCGGTATAATTATTCCCGCCAACACAAGAGCTTTTAGAAAAGGATTCAACTTAGGTGTATTTGACTTCAGAGTGCCTGCCGGACAAACACGTTGGCACTCGAGCAGAGATGATGCTAATTTGGTATATGCAGCTTTCTTCCTAGCCAATTTGCTTCTTTGCATATCTAGAGTGTGGCACTAATGTATACTGGATATACCAAACGTGCTGTACCGGCTATCAAAGTTGGCACTCGGCTTGCCTTGCCATTTACATGACACTACGTTTTCCTCCGCTAATTGCTAGACTAAAAACACCATCCAGATTCGAATCCATATCAGTGCTACATCAGGCCTCCATTTTATTACGTTGATGGAGGTTAGGAAAACCTGATAGCAATTGCTGAACCGTAAATTCAAACAGACGGTTGATATAGTTGCCAAGTCGTCGTTTAGCCCCACGTTTCGCGGCTGGCCAACAAATAAGAAAAACCATCGAGTCTTTTTAGCATAAGAATATTCATGATTGGCTCACGGTATGTTTCTTAGATCTGTTAGTTTCTGGGGCCATGCATGCGATTTGGGCGGGTACACGGACGGTAAAAATGTACAATGAGACGCGGGGGCGCTTCTTCGGCAACATACCCGGCCGCGTGATGTCGCAGTCGTCCGCCTACTGTTTCAGTATGCGCGATGATCTTGTCGATTGACTGATCGTTCGGCAAACTAGCGCGGTCATCTGCGCGCTTCCTTCGGCCTCGGCATCAGTTCTTGTTGCCGAGTCCTAGTCGCACGAGCTGCGGCGCGGCCCGGCGCGGTTATCTTTAACCTGCTTAAGGCATGTATCTATAGCGGGTTAGTCGTGTATTTGAGAACTGGGCCTATTATGGGAGTCTACGTGTAGTAAGATATAAAACATTGCTATGCGAATGTGACGATGAGGCCGAAAATTAGGGCCATGAGTTGTCATGCAGGAGCTCTAAGCCAACTACAAGCTAAACTACTTCCTACGTCCAACTGCTATTTAATTCAGGGTATTCAGGGTATTCAGGGTCAAGAAGCTTGCAACTAGGCGATTACTATGCTTCCGTCCCAGCATAGCCAACACGCCCCCATAAAAAGTATAGGGATCCTCTTTACGCATCCTTTTCCGCGGCTACGCCCTAAACCTCGATTGTTATAGTCCTTTTCTTTAGTTATAGAATAGTGGTGTCCCGAACCAGTAGAATGCTACCTTAGGTACCTGCACGTAGGGTTGATATAGATGTTTCCCAAAAGTAACACATGGGCTTAAATGTTTCAAGCCCACCTAAAACCAAGTTATACCCAGGAACTGCTTTCTTTAGGCGCATCAGTAGTCCTCTTCACCGCATGTCCCCGTTCCTGGATCCCTCGGTGGACTGCATGGTTGCATCTTAGGCCTGCAGAGTTATCCTCCAACTTTTATCGGGTTCCTGTATTGGTATTGCCAATGATAGAGTTACTTCGGTATTTTGATAATTGGCTGCACTGCAGAAATGTTTGGCAGTTGGGGGTAAATTTGGCTCCATTTCTGGCTGCATTTAATCCTAAAACGTCTATAGAGGAAAGGCCCCAACGACCTGGGCCGGTGGTTACCCGTCTTCGTCTCAGGGACGCGGCTAGAAGGTATCCATTCATATGTCCGTGCACGTCTATAAGTCAAAATATCGTACGAGAATAGGACCTGTGCATAAGATCAACCAATATCTATAGCGCGTTGCTATACCCTCTAATATTATGCCCACAACCCCATGACATTTGAAACTTATGAAGGGGGGGCGGGTTCTCACCCGTATAGAAGAGCACATGAGCTTGGTATGTGAACGAAGGGCGAATTGAGCAGGATATTTTGGAATCAGACGCAGGTTTCGAATATAGTCCGCTATAGCATATGCGTTATACCTGATTCATTTTACTATACATCTTACACGGGGTATTCATATACAAAAAGTCCGGGATCGGAGTCGGACGGGCGTAGCTATCCTCGGGGAGCTACACCTTGGGCATTATCTGCTTCTCGGAGTAGCGGAGGTGCGTCTGCTCAAAAAGGAATTGTGAATATTAGTGTTATGAGATGTTTGGCCCAGTGCTATCCCTCGCGGTGATTATCGTAGCACGTAGAGTAAAGGTTTGATGACCCAGGGGGTTGTGCCTTCTTACTCGAATACTTCATCGCTATGCTCACGATGTTCAAAATTTAATGAAACAAAACTAGTGCCTCTCTTTTTAAATATAATACATATAACTAACCTATATACTTGCTGAATTAGTAAGGGGTGAGTGAGGTTTATATTAAGCACATAAAGTAAATGGTGGATCCTAACTTCTTGAGAGGTAAATCGAGTATCTAGTGTTCAATGAGTGTTGTTATTATTATGCGCAAGCTTAAGTGAAGTTCCAGGTCGAGTACTTGGAAGCTCATCTCATGTCTAACTAGCTAGCTTACCTATAAAATCTTAGATATTTTGAAGTAGAGTGTGACATCGCTTTCTCCGAGGATATTAAATAATGGGCATGTATATATAGCTATGAAGGCTTCAAGGGCACTAGTCCCGTCTTATAGTATTGTAGGGTTGGAAGATACTAGGTATCACAACGTGGACCTTAAAGGCGTGGACATAACTTCGTTATTCCATGAGGAGCTCTAAGCCTATAATAGGGAAGCCAGTGGCATGCATTAGGTTAAGTACTAAGGATGTCTTTTATCCTAGATGTCTCAACTATAATCCTACTAGGTTTTTGGATATTGGCCACCGGTCAAGTGACTACAGAGTCCTTAAGGCGACAAAAGGCTTGGATCTTAATCAATCCAGGAACTATCGCACGGCAATGATTTACCTAGTTATGACATGTTAGCTCTTGACCGCCTGAGCATCCTTGATGGGGTAGATAAGTTCTCGTTGTCTTATAGTTCACTACTAGGTTAATGCTTCTAACAAAGGGGGGCTTGTTGGGGATAACTACGGAATTTAGTCTTTTACTTAATCAGTCACACCTATTACTATTACTATAATTATAAGATATCAGTGCCCAAGGTACAGGTGATTATAATACAGTGAGTGTGTTGTAATGATGCTCCTAGCATATGGCGAGACCTAAATTTCTCGGCCACAGCGTATCAATACTCCATGAGAACTGTAACAGAATTGTTAACACGCTAGCAACCGTGTAGATAATTCCATACTTAGTTAATCCGGATTTACTCTAGACCAACTTTTAAAAAGCCATAGAGTATATTTGGTATTGACGGGTACTTTTAAGTAATGTGGCCGAAGAGTTCAGGTGTATATCCTACCACAGTAGCGGTTAAGCTCATGCGTTGGGCTAGGTAGTTTTTTGTTTCCAAGTAAGCGTATATCTAGGTGCTTAGCCACTATGGCATATGACCAAATTATAATTCAGCACAGTAGGGCTCAAACTTAAAATTCACAGAGGTTGATGTGGTGACTACAGTCGTACACCTTACTGTCAGGCCATGCGTCTGTTATTAGCTATGCATGTTGGAATGACTTTATGATGTAGCTAGAACTTAGTTGCCACTGTCATCTTGATTAATATAATACTTCAGATATATATCTGCAAACTATTCCTTCTATGATATTGGACAGTTCTTGTATCTAATGATATCCAACTCGTTGACGAGATTAAAGGGTATAAAGGAAGACTAAATCTTTTTGTTGTTAATAATACCAAGAGAGAAGAGGTAATTTAGGAATAATCGAGCTCGTCACCTGTCCTACAACACAATCATGTCTTAGTTGCCGAATTGTTAGGTATTAGATAGAAGATGCTATACTGTTTGGAAGCACAATATTTTAAAGAGATATCTATACGATTTTATTTAATATTAAACGGATATAAGAAGTGATCGGATAACATTGACAGCTGTGCAAGGTCTATCGCAAGGCTGACAAACTAGGGTTACCCGCAACCTGAACTCCTTATTCCTAGCTACGCGGTTGAGCACGATAGGTCCGGATTATATAATTTGCAGGAAAAGGCTCGTGAATATAGCGAGCTAACTAGTGGTTAATGAACTCTTACACCGTAACTGATTGATTCTCCGCCTCTTAGAATTGTAAGGAAGAAGGTACCGTAGTATATATGTCGGTGCGTTATTTAGACAATAAACAGGATCCCGCCCCTTATATATACGATGCAACAATGCAGCAGTAGAATATAAACTCGCCAGTTGCTAATAGTTCTCGCTGGCAGGAAGCTTGTTTTGACTTATAGACACTCAAGCGTATAAATAGTTGATGGCTACCTTAATTGACTTATAACAGTTCCGCGATGACTTACCATCAGCACGCGAGAGCCAAGATCCTTCCTATTGACGCTGCCAAGCACCAGCTTTCGACTGTACTACATAGTAGTACTGCGCCGACCTGAGCCAAGAGAAGTAGGTAAGCTGATATAACGCGACAATCGGCACGCAATCTGCCGGAAGGAATATCGATACGGATATTTGGTTCTATGATTGGTCTATTCATAGCGGAAAGTTTCAGCCACACGGCGTAGAAGCCAGACGATGGCAACCTGTCATTCACGCACAAGACTTGAATGATTCGTAATAGAAGGTCGTATATTTAACTAGCACTTTCTCATGAAATCATTATTGTCCTACTAGAATGAATTAGGTTAAGGATATGAGAATACTGAGTATAAGACTTCCAAGCCTCGAAGGCATTAGTGTACGCTGATGATCCTTACTAGCAGGTCCACATACAATCAAACAGGGGTGATATTTTGGCTTTTCTGGCTGGCTATATATACGACGAGTTACAGAGTGGATACGAATGAATCTCAGGGCATTCCTTCGTTTTAGATTTTCGCCGGCATAGGATTTAATATGAATTCTCTTCCCTTTACATCTTTATCTACGATATGTATGTCATATAATCTAGAGCAGCTTCGCGATGTTGACTTCTCTAGCGATCCCGACGTCCTGCGTCACTGACATATGGGTAACTTCATCCGGGACTAATACGGGGGTTTTTCTCGGCAACCCGTTTGATTCGAGCTGCTGGCCCGGTAGTAGGGACTTATCGACGACGATCTCGCCTGCATTCTGTCCGGTCGGATATACCAGCGCATGCAATGCTTCTCCATCAAATGATGACAGCGAGACGGTATGGGCGTGCTGTCCAACGTAAGTTACACTTATACGCATTATACCAATGCCGCACACGCCATTTCACGCAACTAATTGCGCACAGAGGATTTTCCTGTGACCCCGGCTTCTACTCTTGCATTTCGGGTGGTCAGACAAGCAAGACTTACATTGTGACCGATACCGATCGCGCCGGAAACACACTCACATCGCAGCTTGTGACGAACGGTGGCGTGAATGCGCATTCCATCAGAGTCGCATTTCACTCCTCCGACATCTTCGCCACAGCTACTCCCACACCCTCTTCCGTCTCGTCGCCAATTCCTGTGTCAACTTCGCCCAGTGATTCCAACGGCTCAGATTCCGACGACCCAGATTCCGACGGATTATCGGCGGGAGCTAAGATCGGCATAGGAATTGGTGTCGGTCTTGGTGGTATGATATTGTTCTTAGTACTTGGCTGGCTGGCATGGCGAAGATACAGAAACAAACGACTAGTTAGCGAACAGGAAGGCTCTGCTTACCAACCGTATATAGCGCCTGGACAGCACCAGACTCGTCCGGGAACCGTAGCGACAAAAATGAGCATGATGGACAACACTTCCGGTGTACACGAACTAGGCACGAAAACGTATATTGAACTTCCCGCGGAGGTACCGGCCGGCAGTCCAGATAGGAGAGATGGATGATACTCTAGGACCTTTCTTTTTTTCGTTTAATCTTGTGCATAGCGATTGAAACCTCACATCAGTCGATGATTTTCTATGGTCAAACGGGTTATTGTACAAGGGTAGATACTGGCTTAAAATGTACATTTCAAACAGCTCAGGTTATAATGGCCAAAGACCCTAACAGTTCAGCAGGTCCGTTAATAAATATAAACTTCTCATTAAGCTTCTCACGGACTTATTACCAAATTTATGAATTTATGTCTTAAAGTCTGAAGGCTTGTATCTAGAGACTCAAACTGATAGTGGTGTTAATCCCACCGCAAGTTGATCTTGTAGGTGTGAAACTAACTGGCAAGCTCTTTATAAATTAAAATACTATAATAGGTAACTTTAAGGTTTCGCTACCGTTCATGCTGTTGGTCTCAAGTCAGGACCAGGATGGCACCAGATCTGTCTGACGATAAGAAACATGATAACCATAACTTGACCGCAAGCATAAGATATTATTTTAAAGCATTTGTTTTTAAGCCCCTGAAATTCTGCCCTTAAACAAACGAATGAACTGCGCAGTAACTGATAGAATTCAACATCCCACCCCTTCTTCGCACGTATCACAATGATACATGTATTAATTTGAAATTACTCATATCACATTGTTAAAATTATTGTTTATGAAGTGAGCGGTTTTTCGGAGACATGAGACGTTTACGCAAGTGTACGTGCCGCTTAGTTACATTATCAAGGAGGATTGTTCGGCTCTGCAAACGTATCAGTTAATTGGAGACGAAGTCACACAATGGGGGGAGCAAGCTCCGAGAGAACAGTCCTCTCGGTAGTCCGTAATGAAGACTACTTAATTGCAGTTAAGATTCTATTGTAAATGATGGTTGGTTAACGGTTATTATAATCAACAACAGGCAGACAAAACTTAAATCCTTTATCGCATGAAGCTACGCGAGGAAGTCATCGGATGGCTATTTCAGCAAGGTACAGATCCGAAATCGAAGGATTATGCCGTTTACTCTTCGCTACGTTATACCACTCTGGATAGCGTTCAGTTATTACCTACCTATATAAGTAATCACTTTCAAAGGATGTCAGCGTTGGATCATCTGATCACCACTTCTCGATGCTAGTACTAACAGCAGCTTGAAATGAGTGCTGAGAGTTGGCGGCATTTCCTCTAAGAAGACATATGTTGATGTTAGCTCGGACAACCTTATGGTGGCTAAAGATACAACGTAGCGGTGTTATAACCTTGTATAGTATTAAAACAACGTACTTATTAAGCAATTAAAAAAAGGCTTAACATCATGGAAAATTCGGGTTAAAAGACAATGATTGGGGTTTGCTTGAAAATATAAATGACAAGGCTTAAAAGAAACAATAGACTTAATAAAAATCAATATTAATATCTAAGTTATTTAAGTGATAGATTAATAGCTGCCCATCCATAAAGTTATAATTGACATTTATTTTTTAAAAGGTACTTAGCGGTTTTATAGAAGCTGTAGGCTGGCATATCGCCGTAATGAGTTAGCAAATATACTTGTTATTTTCAACATGCGATGTTTATAAAAAGCTAACCCATAATGAAGCCTTGCAATTTACACCATTAGGTACCTCTTAGCCTCATCTTAAGATAGGACTGGCTTACACGCAATCATCCCATTAGTATATAAGATATTGTGTAACCGGACTGCCCTGTGGGAGAGCCGATGGTGGGTGTGTTACGCCGGACTCTGAAATGCTTCCAGGTGTTTAAGGCTATGGACATCAAAGCTAATCCTACTTCTTCCCGCGCAGATTAACGGCAATCCCACCAAACGGTTGTATTCATCTATTCAATAATCTTAAACATGACATTGACATATTCGGTATCTTCTTCAAACGACCTCTAATTTGACAATTTCCTATGGTTACTTTTGGGGAAAAGCATCATCATCCGGTCTCAGGTCATCCTTACATTACACATAGGACTTGCTAATTTGGAGATAGCCCTCTATATCT
The DNA here is from genome assembly GCF_022478715.1 of Daldinia decipiens. Lineage (NCBI taxonomy): Eukaryota > Fungi > Ascomycota > Sordariomycetes > Xylariales > Hypoxylaceae > Daldinia > Daldinia decipiens. The sequence goes on along the minus strand of NW_026054570.1, from coordinate 265,214 downwards.
TTAAAACACTACTAGCACGTGCAAATATAGTACTTCATATTGAGTCCGATTCGGAACTTATAACTAGGCTTCAAGTCATCCTTCGAACGTTCTTCCTCCTATCTGGATATCTGGTTCCGGCCTGGTTTTTGCGTGCCAGTTACTAGCAACCCGGTCATCGGACACAGTTAGGAACTTCATTACATTCCCGCTCCTTAATATTTCGTGTACCGCTGCACATTCTTTTTGCACGGAACAAGCCGGGAGACCCGTCTCTGTCAAATTATCCTCGCTACCAACCGTTCGGAACGCACCATGAGCAAACATATCGAGCGTCGAATTCTTCTCGGAGACATTGCAAACCGTTTGGTCTTCTCTGAACTGATAATATGAAGGTTTACAATCATATCTGACGTATAACTTAGATCGCTGAGTGAAAGCGTTGGCGAGATAGTTACATCTGCACGAAGTTTTGCATTGGTTGAACTAGCATTGTATCTTATAAAAAAAGCACAACAAGGAGACATAAGAAACAAATTTTGGTACATAAAGGCGTTTGATCGGAACCAACTTCCGAATGCAAATCGCTTGAGTCAATTGGCTTAACCTACATGATTCGACATTATTAATGGGGAGATGTTCTACATACAATCGCCCAAAGCTTCTAGCCTTTTAGTGGCTGCATGTATTGATCGATCTGTAGCTGACAAACGTGACGTTTTGGTTGAAAGACCAGAAAGACCCGATCGGATGGACATCCTTACCTACCTACCTTAGGTACCTATGGATGTACCTAAGGTAGGTATACTTACCTACCTCTAGTGCAGCCAACGATTGCAGCTTTATAAGTGCATGAATCGGCTAGCGTAAGGCCTACGAATTCTATGTCATCATCCACCCCACCGGGGACCCACAAGAGGCTTGACGCCTTTGACGCCTTCGATTTTTTACACCAAAAGAAGACTTATCAGAACTACTAACCTAGCATTTACGCACCCAGTCCAAGCCTACAGATCGCGCTTGCCCGACTTCTATGCAGTAGTCAATGACATTAGTATATGTATTTTTCTTTTTAGTCTTACAAACCCATCTCGTTCATTTCTAGAGTCCGAACTCCGATCCTCATTCTCAGGGTCCCCGGGTTCCGACATGTGGCTATCTTCTTTATTGTTCCTACTGGCTCTGGCTTCTATGATGATGTATTGTTTTATGTCTCACTTGTTTCCTTTTAGAAGCTAGATATCTTAGACACCCTCAACACCTATGATGTGGTTATTCTAGATTTTACTTCATTCTTATTGATTAAAACCCAGACGTGTCTAAGCCAGGTCTTTCTCTTCTTTTCGGGTGTGTAGAGCCCTTTCTCTACCTAAGTCACAATGTACGGCGATAGACCTACTCCAGCAGATACAGATGTTCCTGGAGGGTACCCTGAGACCCCAGCCTCCATTCAAGCCAAACGTCTCTCGACTATTAGCCGAGAGTTTTCACATGCCGCCAACCAGGAAAGCAGTACCGACGCGTTTCCATGGGCACAACGCGGTGATGTGAATTATACCAATGTCGATGGTGCTGGTTGGAATGCTAGACCGAGTGATCCTAGTCCATCCTCTTCTAAGCGCACTATTACAGCACCTCAAAATCAACTAGCCCCTGGCGAAGTATCGTCTGATGAGTCTGAGAAAACTGAGGTAGAACCTCGCTTCGAACCTATCAAGTCGACGGCGGAACAACCAAAACTCGAACGCAGAGATAGTGAAGCTAAAACCGAAGATGATCTGTTCCGTGCCCTCTCGCGGCGTCGTAGCCTTACATCAAACGCTGAGTCGCAAGGAGAGAACGACGAAATTGAGCGATTGATGTCGCGTATGTTTGGCCAAGCTCGACAACAGAATAGCGAAGAAGAAAAGACAAGGCATGCGGGTGTCATCTTCCGGAATCTTACAGTCAAGGGCGTTGGCCTTGGGGCCAGCTTACAGCCTACGGTAGGCGATATCTTCCTCGACCTACCACGATTCTTATGGAATCTGGTGACTAAAGGACCCAAAGCCGCCGCCGGAAAGCCACCCGTAAGAGAGCTCATCAGTAACTTCAATGGCTGTGTCCGACCTGGAGAAATATTACTTGTCCTTGGTAGACCGGGATCCGGCTGCACGACGTTCTTGAAAACTTTCTGCAACCAGCGAGCAGGTTTCGAAGACGTTTTAGGCGATGTAACTTACGGCGGCACAGATGCGAAGCGCATGGCTAAGGATTTCAGGGGTGAAATCATTTACAATCCAGAAGATGACTTACATTATGCCACACTGACAGTCAAGCATACCCTCACATTCGCTCTCCGGACTCGTACCCCTGGAAAAGAATCGCGAATGGAAGGCGAAAGTAAAGAAGACTACGTAAGGGAATTTCTCAGAGTGGCCGCAAAACTGCTTTGGATTGAGCATACAATGGATACCAAGGTCGGAAATGAGTATATTAGGGGCGTTTCTGGTGGAGAGCGCAAGCGAGTCAGTATTGCCGAGGCACTCATCACTCGGGCCAGTGTTCAAGGCTGGGACAACTCGAGTAAGGGACTGGATGCATCGACCGCTGTCGAATATGTCCAGTCATTGCGAGCACTTACGAACATGGCCCAGGTTTCTACTGCCGTTTCGCTGTACCAAGCTGGCGAATCTTTATACAACCTTGTCGACAAAGTTCTGTTGATCGACAATGGCCAATGCTTGTACTATGGACCCTCCGACAGCGCCAAACAGTATTTCTTGGATCTCGGGTTTGACTGTCCTGATCGGTGGACCACGGCCGATTTTCTTACGTCTGTTACTGACCCCCACGAGCGCAGTGTCAGGTCGGGATGGGAGGATCGAATTCCACGATCAGCCCAAAAATTCGCCGATATTTTCAGGAAAAGTGAAGCTTACCGGCGTAACCTTGATGATATCCAGGATTATGAATCTCATCTCGAAGAGCAGCAGCTTGCCCGGGCCGAGAATACGTCAGAAAAGAACGAAAAAAAGAATTACACTATATCATTTCCTCAACAAGTGATTGCACTCACCAAACGTCAAGCTCTAATTATGCTGGGAGATAAGGCGTCCCTTATAGGAAAATGGGGCGGCATAATCTTCCAAAGTCTTATAGTGGGAAGTTTGTTCTACAAACTCCCACCTACAGCAGCAGGTGCCTTTACGCGAGGCGGTGTCTTGTTCTTTATCTTGATGTTCAACGCGTTAATGGCGCTTGCTGAACAGACTGCGGCATTCGAATCTAAACCTATCTTGCTCAAGCACAAGAACTTTTCTTTCTATCGGCCTTCCGCCTACGCCTTGGCGCAAACCGTCGTGGACATACCCCTAGTCTTCATTCAGGTATTTCTATTCGATATCATTATCTACTGGATGGCAGGCCTCTCTGCCACCCCATCCCAATTCTTCATATCGCTATTGATTCTCTGGATCATTACAATGACGACTTACGCCTTCTTCCGCGCGATTTCCGCACTTTTCAAGACCTTGGACGATGCCACCAAGGTGACCGGTGTCGCAATTCAGGTCATCATTGTTTATACCGGATACCTAATCCCGCCTTCGTCGATGCACCCATGGTTTAGTTGGTTACGCTGGGTTAATTGGCTCCAGTACGGGTTCGAGTGTCTCATGTCCAATGAGTTCTACAACCTACAGCTGGATTGTGTAGTCCCATTCCTCGTCCCTAATGGTGTCCCTGGTGTTGAACCACAATACCAATCATGCACATTAGCAGGTTCCAGGCCTGGAGAGGTGATTGTTAATGGAGGAGATTATATCCAAGCGTCTTTTAACTACTCGCGCGGCCATCTTTGGCGGAACTTCGGTTTCTTGTGGGCTTTCTTCGGTTTCTTCCTTGCTATAGCAATGATAGGCATGGAGAGAATGAAACCTAACGCTGGAGGCGCTGCCGTGACGGTCTTCAAGCGTGGACAGGTCCCAAAGAGTCTCCAAAAGTCTATTGAGACCGGAGGTCGTAAAGGTAATAAAGGTGATGAGGAAGCCGCAAGTTCTAGGGAGAAAGCTACCATCTCCGAAGAAGCCTCTGCAGCACAAGAAAGACGAGATGAAGAGGCCATGCAGACAGTCGCCAAGAACGAGACTATATTTACGTTTCAAAATGTCAACTATACGATTCCTTTCCAAGGCGGCGAGAGAAAGCTACTGCACAATGTCCAGGGTTTTGTCAGGCCCGGGAAATTGACAGCCCTTATGGGAGCTTCTGGAGCTGGAAAAACGACGTTGCTAAATACTTTGGCTCAGAGGTGAGAATACTCTGACTTCTAAGGGAAATGCGTACTAAATTATTTTTCTAGGATTACATTTGGTGTCGTAACAGGAGACTTCTTAGTCGACGGAAGACCCCTTCCAAAATCATTCCAGAGGGCCACGGGGTTTGCGGAGCAGCTTGACATCCACGAGCCAACTGCAACCGTACGCGAAGCCCTACAGTTTTCTGCGCTTCTTCGTCAACCGAAGGAAGTATCAACAAAGGAGAAGTATGCTTATTGCGAAACGATCATCGAACTGCTTGAGATGCATGATATCGCCGGAGCAACAATAGGAATGGTCGGCGAGGGCCTTAACGCAGAACAGCGCAAAAGACTTACCATTGGTGTTGAACTTGCATCAAAGCCAGAGCTGCTGATGTTCCTAGACGAGCCTACGTCTGGTCTCGATTCGGGGGCAGCATTCAATATCATTAGATTTTTGCGCAAGTTGGCTGATGCTGGCCAGGCTATTTTGTGTACTATTCACCAGCCTTCGGCCGTGCTTTTCGAAAATTTTGACGAGTTAATCTTGCTCAAATCCGGAGGCCGCGTGGCGTACGCAGGCGAGCTCGGAAAGGACAGTCAGCAGTTGATCAAATATTTTGAGTCTAACGGTGGCCCGAAATGCCCCCCCGATGCAAACCCAGCTGAGTGGATGCTGGAGGCTATCGGAGCTGGAAATCCGGATTACGCAGGCCAAGACTGGGGCGACACCTGGTTACAATCTAAAAACTTCGAGGACCAGTCAAAGGAGATATCTGAGATGAATGAGAAGCGCCGGAATGTCCAACATTCGAAGAATATCCAAGATGATCGCGAATATGCTATGCCTCTATGGACCCAGACAACAGCAGTCGTCAAGCGTTCCTTCGTTGCCTATTGGAGGTCGCCAAATTATATCATGGGCAAGATGATTCTGCATATATTCACTGGTCTTTTCAATACCTTCACATTCTGGCGTCTAGGCGATGCTAGCATCGATATGCAATCCCGCTTATTTTCAATCTTCATGACCCTTACGATTTCACCCCCACTGATTCAGCAGCTTCAGCCCGTCTTTCTCAACTCACGAAATATTTTTCAATCTCGCGAGAACAACGCAAAGATTTACTCGTGGTTTGCATGGACCACGGCCGCAGTACTGGCGGAAATACCTTATGCTATTGTGGGAGGTGCCATCTACTTCAACTGCTGGTGGTGGGGATTGATGGGCTATAAAATGACTGGTTTCCCATCTGGATTTACCTTCCTGTGCGTGGTGATTTTCGAGCTGTACTACGTCAGCTTCGGCCAGGCCATTGCGGCCTTCAGTCCTAACCAGCTGCTAGCAAGTCTGTTCGTCCCCCTCTTCTTCCTTTTCGTCGTGGCCTTCTGTGGCGTGGCCGTGCCGCCGGCCTCGCTCCCATATTTCTGGCAGAAGTGGATGTATCCGCTCACCCCCTTCCACTACCTATTGGAAGCTTTCGTTGGTATAGCTATCCACGATAAACCTGTTACGTGTAAACCGACCGAGCTCGCGCGTTTCCGCCCTCCTCCTGACATGAGCTGTGAATCGTACACCGAGAATTATTCTGCGCACGCGAGTGGAATATTGCAGAGCGTCTCGAATGATGGTCTCTGCGAATACTGTCAATACAAGAACGGGGACGAGTTCGGAACACAGTTCAGCGTCTACTACAGCAATATCTGGCGCGACTTCGGCATCGTCTGGGCTTACATCTTGTTCAATTACGCTGTGGTATACTTTGCTACGTATCTAAGGTTCAGGGGCAAGAATCCCTTCAGCGGGATCCTGGCGAAGAGGAAGCAGAGGAAAGCGTAAAAGTAAAAGAAGCATAGTGCAGTGGTCACGATAGGGCTCTCTATGGTCTGGGTTAGACTGTGAGGTCGTCCACGCGTGTTTGTATTATTCGAGTAATAGGGGCTAGGCCTGGTTTAAAAAGTTAGGGATGTTGCATAGGGTTGGGAATGGCCGACATAGAGACTATGAATAGGGTAATAGACATAATTGTATCGATTATTTTGCATGCTTACCTCTATATTGAGGTGATTGTGTTGTCGAAGAATATTATTTCATGTACCCAAACAATATAATGAAAGGTCTGGAAGAGGGTAGAATCTGAAAACTGAGTACTAACTTTGCCAGTGATGAGACATTCGCTATGGACACCTTTATAGCCTTATACGGAGGTATATTAGAGAGTCCACGTATATCAGACTCATTAAACAGTAAATTTAAGGGTATCATCAAAACAACAATGCGGCTAACGTTTATCCCCATCCTAGAACCCAGACTTCCCTCAAGCCATTGGTTAGTTCCTCTACTGAGACACTATTTTCTTTGTTTTAATATTGTCACCTTTCCCAATGCTATTTTCACACTCCACGGCGACCAGCTTTAAACGGTCGCATTCGCGTTTAAACCCGCGGCGTCCCTCAGACTGGACCTGGGACCCGCTGTAGGCCTCCGCGCCCTTGTCCGTATCTTTATCGTCTTCGGCCATGTTCATATTCGCCGGGACGACCCTGTTCAGCACGAAGTCGTCGCGGTAATGGCGGTCGTAGGTCTTGCTGTCCTGGCGGCCGTGCTCCAGGGACGAAAGCTGCAGGTCGAAATGCGGGGACGAGGTCGAGGAGGCGGAGGAGAGGCGGCGGTGTTGGTGCGTTACGTGGACTTCTTGCGTGATGAAGATGTTGTTGAGGAGGGCGTGGGTGAGGGCGGGCCAGAAGGTGGGGATGGATGCGCATATGCTGGCTAGGTCGACTTCGAGGGCGGCGAGGATGATGCTCTTGGGCCCGTACCAGGTCGGGTCTAGGACGGGGTACGTCCCGGCTTTGTTGGCGACGATGGTCTGGAGACGCCATATGCTGAGGAGGTTTACGCTGTTTGGGTGCTTGTGTTAGTGAGCTGGACTCGGGTGGTAGGTAACTGGCATCCGACGAGATGAACTTACACAAGGCCCAGAACCAAGAGAATCCCGATGCCCAGCCGCTGCTTCCACGCCGTCGACTTCCGGAAGTACAGCGGGACGGAAATAGCCAGCACCAAGGCATCCAGAACGGCATTCGACCCCGTGTGGCCGGCAAACATGCCGGCTATCTCCTCGGGGACCTTGGAGCCGAAGCCGTAGCAGTGGGCCGGCGAGTTCCAGTTCCAGAACCCGGAGACGGGGAAGCAGGGAAACAGGGCGCAGAAGGAGAAGCCGGTGCCCCAGGTCCCGGCGACGGCGAGCCCGATCCAGCAGACGGTTCGCGCGCGGGACCCGGCCTCGAAGATCCGGAGGTACTGCGATAGGAGACACAGCTTTACGAGGGTGGCTGAGATGGTGTATGTTGCTAGGCAGACGTAGAATTTCTGCGAGGGGGGGGAAGGGGGTGTTAGTACGGAGTGGAGGTGGCGTATAAGGGGGGATGGGTGGTATGGTGGTGGTATGGTGGTGGTATGGTTAGAGAGAAGCAAATACTTGCCTTTTGGAACGCGACTATTTTGTCGTATCCGATTGTTATGATGTGCTCGCCGAACCCATCGTTCAGCGCTGGGGTTCTAGTTAGCTGGCAGTTCTTCCTGGGTACGAGTGAAAGGAGGCGTCTTACAAAGACACAAGAATATCGAGCCAACGGTAGCTGATATCTATGCTCGACAGTTAATTTAATATCCACTCGGAGAATCGTTTAAGCAAGTGGCTTACCCTGAAGAGCACCACGAATAGATCGTCCCAGCCTAAACACCGTAGCTTGATGCGTGTGTATATTCTAAGTATCACGCAGATATAGGAGACGACCTGCGTTGACGTGGTTAGCGAGCAGCTGGTGTAGCGTTGCTTCGATGTGCAATCCTCACCATAAAAGGAATTATCAAGCCATAGACGGCAGCTCGGTGATTGAGCAGCGGTCTCGGTTCGTGAGAATTATCATACGCTGTCATGAGGCGGACGAGCTCCGCAGTATTGTCAGTTGACATATTCGAGCCGTCGATGAGCTCTCCATGTATATATCAGAGGTAGCAACCATTAATGCTCAACACGGCTTACCCTCTCATCACCTCGTCATCATCATCATCTTCATCATCGTCGTCGTGACTACGTACGTGTCGGGAATTGTCAAAAACAGCGGCCTTAGGCCGGCCTCGTCTCCAGCGCGAGCGAAGTTCCGGGCCACCCGTTTGTTTTAAGCCGAAGGATCGCTGCTGCGCCGTGTTTACGCTCGCTCACGCACTCACTCGCTCGCTCACATTACTACATACATGCTCATACATAACCTAGAAATATAGCCGGTTCTCTCCCCGGCGAAGTCCCCCTTTGCGTCTAACCGCATCTCGAATAGCCAATCCTTAAAGATAAGAAGTGTGGATGATACGCATGGCGTATTTCTGGTCCTCGGGTCTTCCGACATTGGTCCGGAGGCTTGATACACACATACATACAATAAAGATGGCAGGATAATAGTTCACTAACTATGCACATACACTAGCGACCCCTGTCTATACCTACGTATGGGGGCGGATCGCGGTTCTACTATATGTATATAATCCATGCTGACTGAAACCCTGGGCAAGACTCCGGGGCTCGACGATAATATTAATTGGCCTAATTGGAGGGTTATACTACATAGTACATACAATACGTGAGAATTTGTTTAGTTAGGTACCTAATGGATGCGGTGCGGTAGTACTGCGTGCGCACTTGGAAGCGGTGCAGCATTCGAGAAGTATCCGGCTTATTTTAAATTGTTATTATTATTATTATTATTATTATTATTATTGCAGGTTGTGATAGGAAGGGTATGCTGCTGCGGGAGAATATAGATAGGATCGGGACTTATATATGCATAATGCAAGTTGTTATGTAGACAGATGAAGTATAATAACGCTGTCTACAGACTACACTAGGTTAATACATAGACCTCATCACTAACACGAGAATGTACCTAATATATATATATACCCTGTTGCGTCTTTCAACCAAACTACGTCGATGTATGTTTATCCAAGGGTCCAAGTATGTATCAGCAAGGCTACGTACGAGACTACCTAACGTATCAAAACAACGATACCCTGAAACTGTTTTCTTTGTTATACGTTAGTTATACCAAGCATAGGTAGTTACCTATTCATAATAAACAGCTTCCAAGTTATTCCAAACCTGACATCAAGTTAATACCATGTAATAATTCAGCCCCCAGTCGGGCAAGCCGAACCACCACATTGGCATATACGACATATCTGCAGCAGATCCGTTCCATTTAGAGTTATCGGTATTCTGCGTACGACGCGTCTGCAGGATGCAACGCCGCTGTGCAGACGGGCTACCATCGCTCTGGTTCGGTCGAGTTAAAACATGGCGAATGGTCGAGTAGAGCACATCACCACACACCACACGCCACACGCCACACCACCGCATGTATTTCTCCATCGGGCCTTTACGTTGCTTTGTGATACTATATTATGTAGGTTAGGTACCTATGATATGATAATCCTCCCATCCCACAGCGAGGTAAGGTATCACTTAAACGTTATAATAAGGTATATTCCGAAAGTCTCCATCGGCCTGTCTGTCAATCACGCCAATCGCGTCTGTGACCAATGCCTAGGTAGGTCAGCTAATTCGGTCGTTCTTCCGCGTACACATGCCGCTACACGAGTCATGTACATAATGAATGTATCGAGGATCTTGCCATTTACCCCTGACCAACGCCCACCCACGTGGGGGAATAAATACCGACTCATATACATACACTATGTATAACCTACATAATACCGTCACGACTTGTTGGGAGGGATCCGGAACTACCTAGTTGGTCCTGCTCGGGTTTCAATACCCTTTTAGATGAAATGGTTATCATGGGCCGCGAAACTCCCAGTCCGAGAAGAAGGCAGAAGCTAATAAAGAATCCAGCTACTAATAGTTAGTTGCTGCAACGATATAATAACCTACCTATGTACATACATACCCTTCTAGATCTACCTACCTAGGTTAGCGATTACGAGCACCAAGGCAATAACACGGAGCATTATTACAGATAAACTTCGATCTCTGCACAGATTGTGATCTGTCGCATCGGGAAATATCCATACATCTAACCCAAAGCGTCGCTATAAGTTTCAAGTTATTCTACCGTGCGTCCGTGTTGGCAGGTTGGCTCCCTAACCCTGAAATAGCACTGCTGTTAAGCCTGTGCTGAATGCAACTAGGTACTGCTGACTCAGGCTATTGTAAACATCGGAACACCAGAACCCGTAGCTTAGTTCTGAAGCTATCGCTAATACAGCTAAGTAAGTCCAGTAAAATCACAGGCCTTAGGTAAAATAGGGAAAGGCGATGAAGGCCCCTGGCTATGATTTATGTAGATCTCTTGGTGGATTATACTTGAAAATTAGTAGGCTAGGAACAATAATAATATACGATTGATAGCCGTAATCGGTTGAGAGTTGATTGGATAGGTATTTGTACATAGTAGGGTCGCCCCGCAAGATATCACCAATATCGGAATGCCTTCATATCGAGCGTCATTCAACTTGCAGCATGTTTAGGGTATTACCTCTACTTAATATATTCCATTCTCCTAGCCGTTAGAACCAGGCATTATATAGTAACGTATATAATCATAGCTTAAATATTACACACTCCCTACGCCGCTGTCATAGCAGAGTAACCCTCGTAGCGCCGGCATAATCAAAATGCGAACCAAATCCTCAGCACAGCTTCTCAATAATCATCATCCATAGCGTTAACCCTACGCTCGCCAACCTCGCGTATCTTTTCTCCCAAAATAGATCTCCCGTAACGTTCGGCAACCTTATTCGCCGCCTCAATCATGCGTCCCGTACGGTCGCGCATGAGCTCGACGATTTCGAGAGCGCGCATGCCGCGATCCTCACTCTCACGACACTCGATGGCCAGGAGCTGCAGGAGCGTCTTGTCAATCTCAAGCTCGAGACGCGCGAGGTTTGACCGTTGCGTGTGACTACCGCTTGTTGAGTCCGCCAGGTCCTGTAGCTGTGCCGCTGTGATGCCCTTAAGCAGGAATTGCTGCTCCAACTTGCGCGACTCCGAGTCGTCATCGTCAGGCTCCGGTGTACCGTCCTGATCCATGGCGTCGGGATTCTTCTGCTTAGGCGGTTCAGATGTAAGTGGGATAGAAAAGTCGAATTCGGAGAGGAGGGGGCGCGGGAAGTATGGGTATTGGTCGCCGCCCTTGAGGATGATGCAGTGGAATTTGTTGTCCGCAACGGCGATCGGAAAGTATGTCTCTGTCTTTCGACCGGATGCGAGACGTGGGAGAAGCTTAGTATCCAGGAGCGGTATCCAAGAGGCTCTTGACGGTTGGCGCCAATGCAGCAAGGTCAAGAGTGTTCCCGTAGAATCGTAAATACACGGGTCCTATTACCAAGTCAGCATTATCCACGGATAATGAGTATATCTTACTTACGCCATTGTCAGAGAAGAAGACGCTCTTTAACGTTGCGCCCTCGGGTAGCGCTACGGTGTCTTCGTTTTGACAGATCTCGTCCCTCTTCACGTTTTCGATAGTATATAACAGTCTAGTATGCCCGTCCGCACCAACAGGACCATTGCCGATTGTCATTACGTAGTCTCTCCAGCTTGTGCAAGTAACCATTGGAGTACTCTTCGGTCGATACACCTTATAAGGAATGCCGAAGAGCGTGTAGACTCGAACGTAGTTCGCGGTGGTCGTGACGGTTACAAAAGACTCGCTCAATGACATAGCGAGGACAGCCTCTCCTTTCGGCAACTGCGTCCTCCAATCTGTACGGTTTGTCCACGTCTCATGAGGTCTATAGAATATCGTCGCTGGTGCGTCATCTTTAGGCGGACAAGAGAACAGAGTACCGTTCTCTGTTAGACAAGCCTTATCGTAAAGGAAAGTATCGGTAAAATGGAAGTCTCTGTGAAACTCGTGGTCGTAGAATTCCACAGTAACTGTGTTATGTCCATCTTGATCTACGGTCCAGACAAATCCGATAAGATTCAGGCAAAGGTATTTCCGGTTGCCTCGCCACGGCGTCGACCCAGGTTGGAAAGCCTCGTGGTATTCCGGTTCGAGGTGAGGACGTTTGCTTATCGGCTCGCCAAAAACATCAATATCATCATGCATGCGTTTCCCATTTCCATTAATCACATATCCAGCTCCGTCGTCGTCTACTACGAAATCGTCATCGTCTTCCATTGGTCCATCCATAAGAGAATCATAACTTCCTTCTCTATTTCTTCGGTTGAGCACGGGTACGATCGTTTCTGTAGGCCTTCTGATATTTGCTCCAATTTCCGATAAAGGATCGTGAATGAAAGGGGCAGGTTGCTTTCCAAGCTTTAATAGGGGCACAAACTGCTCTGGTACAAAGTCTGGATGAATGTAGACCTCACCATCCGAATTGGTGAACGATACTAGATTATCTCTAGGATGCCATGCTATATCTATCACGTTTGTATAGTCGAGCCTGGCAATAACGCTCTGGGTCTTAGTCTCCCATAGCAATATCCTCTTGTCCTTGCCGGCGGAAGCTAATATGGCACCGTTCGGCGACCAGGCCAAAGCGGTAACTTCACCATTGTGACCATTGGCAAATATTCGTTGCTTCTCCCAGTCATTCTTAGAGACAACTTGGATGTCTCTTGTCGGAGTTGGAACCGCAAAGGCACGCCCGTCAGGGTGCCATACGATCTCTGCACTAACATCTGACTCAGTATCCAATGCGCCAATGACGCCGTCAACTTTCTTCAGAAGTTCTGGCTCATCGGATGAAATCGAATACACATATACGATTCCGTCGGTACAAGCCAGTGTAACAATTGACCCTTTAGTATCGAAAGCGAGATGTTTCGTAGGCTTGTTGTGTTCCTTGAGGTGGCGGATTTGGCTATTGTCATCGGTTCGGACGAGCTTCACAGTTAGTTCGTCGCTGGCTACGGCGCACCACTTCGAGTCTGGCGAAAGTGCAACGTCCCGGATTGGGAGAGAACATCGAAGGAGGAACTTGTCGAAGGTAGCATCGGGTATCGAATATAGACTGACGGTACCGTCTTCAGAGCCGACAACGAAGAATTCATCAGAAGCGTCTACGCTAACGTTCTGTTCTTGGCAATCGTCAATGTTGATAGGCTCGCCATCGAAACCTGTCTTGTATAGTCGAATCGTATTATTCGAACCGACAGTTACCAGCTTGGAACCATCAGGGGTATAGGCGCAGTGAGTTGAGCCCTGAGTATGGGCCGGCCTTGCTCGAGGACGAAGAGGTGCTGTCGATGCCATTATGATATTTGTCTCTCACTTTAATTAAACGACATCAACAGTCACAAAGTGAGAGTGGGCTTAAAAAGTTGAATTGGATAGGTACCTAAGTAGGTATAACTTAAGATAGTGGAAAATGTACATAATAGCGGAAAACGCGTCGCGCGTCAACAATTCAATTAACGAAAGCGCGTTAGAGCAAACAGGGATGCCCCTCTCCCGCATGGCCAGTGCGGCTTACAACCCCACCTTTCTCCAAATCTCCAATATCCAATATCCAATATCCAATATCAGCTCTAACGCGATAAAGCGATAACTAATGCAATAATACCATTTCTTCCTACTTCATCACATTTCAACCCGATTCTACATAAGATGGCAAATTTCTAATGGCAGCACCAGTAGTATAACTACAAATGTGGCTGCCTGCGTAGGAAACGATAAAGAAATATTATAAAATCGTAGATAACTACGCTACGAAGAGGTAGTCGTCAGTGCCAACACAGAAGACTCTACCTTCAGTATCATCACTTCAAAAAAGAAAAAGAGAAAAGAGAAAAACTATTATCCACCAACCCCTGAATACTATTGATCTCCATACATAGTCGTCACCATGAACAAAGGAACATCCCCAGACCAGTTCTTCCAGACTGAGTAGGCTATATTCAAGAATATTCTATCAGTCCATCTATTTTAACCATGTTTGAATAGTGCCGAGCAGGCCAAGAGAGAAAGACGTGCGGCGAAAGCTGGTAACAAGAATGGCAATCCCATCGTCCTTAAATCAAAGCTGTTAGCTGCTATATCGGATCCCGCCGACCCATCCTCGGTTCTCATTGCCGAGTCTGCAGGATCAGTTCGTAGGGTAAATGTTGATGTGAGTTAACAGACAGACATCTTAATAAGAGCAAAGGTGTTGATTTAATTATTTTAGACAGGGGATACAAAGCAGGTGTTCCGAGGCCCACCGGCACCGGTAACTTGTGTTGCTGTCGGTGGATCTGGTAACAATACACTCTTTGCCGGCTCTTGGGATAAGAACATATGGTCTTGGGACCTTGCTTCTAAAACACCTGGTCGCAAATACGATGGTCATTCGGACTTTGTTAAGGCCGTCGTGACCGCTAAGGTTGGAGGAAAGGACATCCTGATCAGCGGTGGTGCAGACAAGAAGATCATCGTATGGGACCTCCAAACTGGATCTCGACTCCATGTGTTGCAAGACCAGGCTGTATCAATGATGGCCATTCAAGACCTTGTCATTGACCCGGTGCAGTCGGGACCTGACGAAGTCATACTCGTCAGTGCCAGTAGCGACCCTCACATCCGTCGATGGCGCATTCGACTTGATGGCTTTGAACAGATCAAGGAAGCCTCGCCGGATGAACCTGGCGCGGTTCGTCACACGGTTTTAGAACATGACACTACGGTATACAAGGTGGTATTTGATTCCGAAAGCGAAGAGGTCGACCTATGGACATCGAGCGGCGACGGCACAGCAAAATGTCTATCACGGATCAACGGATTTACGACTGATGATTCCGTCCGCCACGGTGACCACGTGCGGGCCGTTGCTGTGACAGACCAATGGATAATCACCGCTGGAAGGGATGAGGATATCAAAGTTTGGAACCGTTCATCCGGGAAACTATACAGTATACTCGAAGGTCACTACGACGAAGTTACCGACCTGGTTGTCCTTAACGCAGGCAAGCGAATTGTTTCGGTGTCTATTGACGGGACAGTAAGGACATGGTCGCTTTGCCAGGCCGAGCTCGATAAGATTAATAAGGACAGGGAGGATAAAGGGCTTAAGCATGAAACGCCAGAAGAACCCAAAAAGGGAGTTATGACAGCAGAGGAAGAAGCCGAACTTCTTGAGTTGATGGAAGATGATGAATAATACCCCTGATAATACCCCTGAGACATTTCGAGGCAAACGATGAATTATTACTCGAAGACATGATTACCTTTTACAGGTAGATTATGTACGGAAATAGACAGGTATAAATCTGCTTGAGACCTCTTCGGGAAAAGGCGGTTATAATCGCGGCTGTCGGCCGAATGAACGGGAGGCTTGTTTCACCCCAATAGAATAAAAAAAGTTCACGTGTATGAGGCGGCCATGCGGCCATGTGGCCATGTGGCCATGGACCATAGGACAGTGTCCCCTGAAACCTTAACCTCGTACTCCCACTCGAATTTCATTGGTACCGTTTGTCTGACTCGAATCAAAAGAGGCGGCTGAGTTTGAGGACATCCCATGTACTACTCGATTTCACCCAAGTCACACCATACGGCTGGCAACAGCCTGACGGTCCCCTGCGGCAATAGTTGATATTCCGTAAAGAAATACATCATTCATCGTCAACCACCTCATCCCGGTGGCCAGGTTTAATAGAAAGTTGCCAAGCCGAATTTAAATCTTATCTACAGAATAGGTATAGAAATGTTCACATGAAGGTACTAGAATACGAAAGCCTAAATGGGTAACTTGCATCTTTTCGCTAAATCTGTCTCATAGAAACGTGTAAGGAGTGTTGACTATATTATGTATGTCTCTAGATCTAACCCATTATATTCTTAGATACTTACCTAGGTAGTCTTCTACGCGAGTTGCAAAGGATTCGCTCTTATCTCATCAATATATTTATTTTCCTATAGGATTGTCCAGACCCGGCTACCAGGAAATGTACGCCAACATGCAAACGATTCGCCCTTGTAAGTGAACTCCGCCGTTTGCGTTTTTGGCGCCTGTAGTTAATGTACGATGTTGGGTGGCGTAAAAAAGCCATGCCGGCCGTGCAGAATGCATACATATTCAGTATTTGATCGACACAAGCAATAGGCCAGGGGGTATCCTGTTAGGTAGCGACCTATCAAGCTAATCCAGAACAACATTTCTATTCTTCTTGTTGGTCATGGCGTACGGGAGAGGTGGCCATATAATAAGCAAAAACGCCCTCCAAGACCTCATAAATTCGATGCACGCCACAGGTCTAATAAGGTGCAAGGGAGAAATCCACCTCGCTTGTTGCCATCTGCGACGCGGCGTCGATGAAGAATGTGTTCTGGCTATCTCTCGAACTGGAACGCCACATTAGTGACATTAGTAACCTAGTTATGCGGAAGGCCGCTCATCTGAATTCGACTTTGACGCAAATACGGTCGGTAAAGTTAACTCTCGCATTAAACTTCCTATTGTTGTTATTGTTGTTATCCCTTACTTCGTAGTTAGAATACAAATCATTTTTAGAGTTGGAGGACCACTGAGCCACCTAGTTTCGGGGTCTGAAGACGTCCAACTAACTCTACGATGCCATGAAAAACCATAAAGTACGGGATATAATTACCTTTTACTTTTTCCATGCAGCCACAATCTCCACGGATCGCCAAATTTGCCTAAAACCCGGGGATGGGCAAGGTAGATACTTTGTGATCCACCTGAACCTTGCCGCATATATGGACCTCTACCTCATCTCATACCGAAAGTATCATGTAGCGGGTATTCTAAACTCAATCTAGATGAATGGATCTTGCTGTTCTGGACGAGAATATACGGTGGAAATACCAGGGATATCTGAGTACGACTTCATACAACCCGATCAAGGAATACCATAAGCAATACTACTACTGCTGCTAGATGCTATTACTACTACACGAGTATCACAACTATTAAGATATAGAAAGTGCACGTCGAACTTGAAATAATTATTCATTCCTATGGGAAAAGATGGAGTAGTTCACATCAAAGTCCGGTATTCTGATTCACTTAAGTATGCAGATCCTTATTCCCATCAACAAACACATGACTTGCGTTTGCTCGTCCTCGCGGGATCACTTGCATTTATAGAAATAGCAACTTACTTTATACGGCACTTTACTCTAACCAACATCGACTCCTTGCCTTGTCCCCAATCTATATTTACTTTTTTTCCTTTTTCCTTACTGCCGAAAGATGGCTTGGCATACCATGTATATTCGCCGAGCCAGCATCTCAAGTGCAGATGTCTGGACTCCTCTTCGGTAGTCACATATCAGATCTGTTAGTCCGCAGTAGCCGCCCTTCGAATTACCGTACTTGGAAAACTTCAAGTTTGATTTCGGGGTTTTGGGCCTTTAGACACACCCCATGCGACTTTTAAGATTCCCATCGTGCAGGCCATGCCATGCTAACATTGCTCCCAATGCTGCTATCCGTGATAGGTATCCCTCGTCTAACCAGCATGAAAGAGAAACCCGTTTGGAAAGCGTTCTCGCTGCTGCAATTATAACTCCAGGCACCATATATCGTCTCGTACTACGCACAGAGTTCCAGACCATTCGTCTGTAGTATTCTCTCCGGGAATGCATGCCAAGCATGCAGGTAACTTCTTTCTACACTTTTCCGACTCTCGACTGGCCCTTTGCTGCTTGCTTCTAAGAATTTCCCATTGGGGCTTAAAGTTCTTTCTCAGTCGTACTATCATCAGCATCTTTCACGATCTTGTCTATCTGACTAGTATAGTTTCTCCTCTTTTGGGATTCTTCGCCCCAAAATCACTACCCATCCATCCATCTATGTCGAACCCTCTAAGTTTATAGTAGTTTCGCTTAACAAGAGCTGCTATTCGGTTCAGATGGTCGACCCCAGCCCATATCCCACATTCGCCGGCCTCTCCTAAGAGTTCCTATTTGGAAATTTAGGATTGGGCTCTTACGCCTTGGTCGAAATTTGGAATGTGGCGTGGTAACCTACCAAGGTAACTAGACGTTGCTATTCTATAACAAGTCTTGTGTACTAACCGGCGCGTGCAAGTCTTCTGGTCCTTATAAATAACTTAGAGCCATAATATAGATCACATAAACTCATGAGGAAGTCTAAGGCGACATTATGGATGTTATGTCTCAGTGCCATGGGAGCTTGATAGCCTTCGAAGGGCCTCAAGATGCTATATCAACCCAGCTCCGACTGCTTCCGAGCTCACCTAATATCTTGATCATCCCACCACTCCAGCAATTCATGAAGGAAGAGGACCCGGAAACACCCTTCCATGCCCAGTCGCATATTCTAGCGGTACACAACGCATGTAGTGACAGAGCCGAAGTAGCACGGTCGTTCTTACAAAACTCTACACCAAGGAATAAGCGACTAGTCTTCATGAACGGGGGTACGGCGAGTGCCCAGATGGAATGCATTTCCGACATCAGCAAGCACTTGACAGACGGGGATTTTTCCAAAGCCGAACGTATCTTCAACAGGCTTGTTAGAAACGGAGCCTCTGGACTACAGAGTCGTTATACAACCAATGTAGACATTGAGACGTCGCAAATAATCCTTGCCAGACCGCAGCCGAGCGACCAAGATGGAGAGATAACTAGCGATCCGGTATCCGAGGCTATGAGAGCTGCTGATGCACTCGACTTACAGACTGCCTCCTTGCAACCAAACAATGATATTGATCTAACGAATACAACCCGGTCCCGAAGCACGAGTGTACCAACTTATCGGGTGGTCGACGACTTCCAAAACGCAACCCCTTTCTATGTCTTCGGGGCTCGCAAATGGCAGGGGAGGAATACTCGCGACTCGGACTCCCCCCAGACTCCTCGTCGCAGCCATACTACTGCGGACTTACGAAAGACTACTAAACGGGTCCTGGAGCCGGCCGGGTCGCGAATGAATGAACTGGATAACCAACCAGGATCTCCAGATAGTCCGGAAGAGGAGCGTCCTAAAAGTAAACTGTCCCCTGCGAGTTTGGACTTGAGTAGTCCGCGATCTTTCAAGCTTGAGTCGACGCTAAACACACCATCGATATGTGAAGCATTTGCCGTCCAAGTTCGGCCTTCTGCCACGACCGCTTCCCATAAGAAGATCAGGCCTGTTGATCGGATCTACTCCAGCGCCATACGCAACCAAGACATTCTACTATGCAGTTTTCCGGAGCCGCCTCGGTCGAGACCGCAAAGTCTAGATGTAAGTCTAGGGGTCCGTCAGGACAAGTTAACGCCTCGATCCAAGTTCGCGACCGAAATTCCGAGACCTACTTTCAGCACACCGAAGAGGTCTATAGTTAGACGTAACCCTCCTTCTCCTCTGAGGCTTCAGAAAGCACCGCTACGGCCGGCGACTTACGTCGACCGCGGTACAAATCCAAGGAATAGCTATGTGGATAGGGGTACGATTACGGAGTCGGAACCATCCGGTGGGATTTCCAAGTCTGATATGAGGGATTCCGTATCTCTCTATATCGAAACTCCTGCTGAAGCCGACCCCCATGAGACATACGAGCCAATTTTACCCATGGTCGAAAACCTGGTAATATTCTTCAAGTCTGGGAAGAATGATCCTCGGCTGGAGGCAACGATTCAATCCTTCCGAGAGGGTAAATACCCCATATATAAATCGCCGTCGGAACCTGAAGCAAAAAGGACTAGTCATCAATCAAGCCCTTCAAGCGAACAAGATCCAGAGTCTGTGGTCCCTGACAATAAGAGACATAGTTGCGCCAAACATGAAGTGGTACCGGCTTGTCACATAGACTCCGATGACTATGACCCCTTCGCGTACGAGAAATACCCCCATCCATCCCGGCCCTGGCCCTTCAAGCCAGACTCAAATAACCACAGACCTTCCACTCCACCGACACCCGCCCAGACGCCACCCCTAGCCATAGAAAAACTAGAGAGACGCTTCCACGACTTCACAACAACGGACTGCCGGACAGCAGTGTGCATGCAGAACTCGCTCCGTTCCATCCTCAACATCTACTTCCCGCCCGAGGACGCCGGCTACCACCAATTCAACTTCCCGCTGCTCCCCGAGCTCAGCAGCCTCTGGAAGCCGGTCTTCCGGGAAGCCGACTCGGACACGGCCGTGCAGCGGAAGCGGAAAGTCGATCTCATCCTTGGGATCGGGGCGCAGCAGGGCGTTGATAGGGAGTTCCTCGGGGCGATTAGCGGTTCTTTGGAGAAGCTAGGTACGAAGCCGAACGGTGTTAGTCGGAGCGGGAGGTTGGATTTGAGGTGAGCATTCTGATCGTACTGAGACCCTTAACGGACGTGAAGTTAATACGTCGTCGATGTAGGTTCCTCATCGCAAACGCCATGCAAGCCTTCACCGCACAACCCCTAACCAACCAGACCCAGGACAACCCCTTTTCCAACCCCCTCCTCCTGGCCACGCTGATCATCCCCCACCTCGAGACGTACATGGCCGCGCACTCCGCAACACGCTTCCTCCTCCTCGAGTACCCCCCCGAGCACCTATCCACCGTGCTAGCCCTCCAGCGCTTAGTCGGCGTCGACCTGCTCAAAGTCGCCGGGATCCTGTACTCGGGAGACGCCTCGCCGCAGCCGTACCCGGGCTTCAAAGTGCCGCCGCGCACGGCGACGCACCCGCGCACCGGCTCCGGGCCCGGCATCCTGCGCAGCACCACGCGCTCCGGGGCCACGCTTCTGGCGCCGACGCGCTCCAAGCACCACCGCCGCCGCGAGACGCCGCCGCCGTTCGCCAAGGCCAATTTCCTGCTGACGTCGTCGGCGAACGAGTCCGAGATCGCCACGCTGATCTCGACCATCTGGAAGATCCTGATTGACATCTCGCCGTTTTACATCCCGGAGGGCATGGCGTCGACGAGGGCCTCGACGCACGGCGAGCGGGATGCGAAGAGCGAGACGCATGGCCAGGGGAGGCCGCTGGCTCAGACGCCGTTGATAAATGCCTCGCGGCAGCCTGCTTCGTTGACTGGTGCCTCGGCGATCATGGGATTCCGGCGGCAGGGTGTTGGCGACGATGATGCCCCGGCGGAGTACAACTCAGGCATCGTATACACCGACACCAACCCGCCCCCTCTACCACCTAAGCACCGTCCTTCTCCATCAACCCCAACCCCAACCCCCACCCCAACCCCGACCTCATCCCAATCCCCATCCCCACCCTCACCACCTTCCATCCCTCCGCCCTCCCTCCAAGCCCCTCTCCCCCAACCCAAGCCCGTCAAATCCTCCAAAAGCTCCGTAACTTCCACCCGGACCACCCGTAGCCAGCGGAACAAGCTGCGGAGTATCCTGGGGCGGGAGCCGGACGGGGACGAGGTATGGGAATGGGAGTCCTGCTGGGACGAAGAGGACGCGCGGCTCGCGGCCGAGGCCCGCAAGTACATGCCGCTGTATGGGCGGCGGAGCGGGCCGCGCAAGGGGAGCAGTCGGAAGGCGTTGAAGTGGCTCGGGTTAGCTACATAAAGGGCTCCCCCCCCTTTCTTCTTTGTTTTCTCTTGGCTTGGTGCCGGGATAGTTCTTTCGGTTCGGTTCTATACATCTACAGTTCTCAGGTTTGGGTTTTTGTACGCTGGGAAGGGAGGGAGGGAGGGGGTTGGTCAGGTTTGATAGTACCGTACTGCGGTATCCATTTTATCTACCTCCTATGCATGTGGCCATATTTCTCGGGCATTGGTTTCGTTCTATTGTACTGTATTATACTATACTAGGACCACGGTGTCTGTATCTGAGCAGGAAAGGGTTGGTAGTATTTCCAGCGTTGCATGGGAATAAGGGGGGTTTGACTCGATGGCTCGAGATGATGACGATATAGGAAGATTTATGATTCGATGCTTTCTTGGAGGATAGCCTCTGTTCTTCTATGTATTTGCTTCTATCTAGGATATATATATAGTTCAAGTCAGTTAGACACCGTATCTTCGTGGCCGCTTAGGTATGTGCCCTAAGCTAAACTGCTGGTCTTGAGAAATGGTAGACAGTATAACTATAACAGGGCTTACATCTTATAAGATTTTGTAATGGGTCGTGCTCTCATTAGTTCAAGAGCAAGTAGCAATCGGTTAAGCTGCCTTAGGGCATACCAAAATGGCACAAATTCAGCGTCACAAGTAGTCAAATTCCTACGCGCAAGTCTGTCTGATTAAGTAGCCCCCTGCTTTGCAAAGAATGCGTTATACTGGAAAAAGGAACGAGAGTATGGCCGTAAAGAACGGGGAACGTCAACTACCTATTCTTTCCCTGTTTGTCGTTTCTCTCGATTCCCCCCTCCGAGACCATTGGAAAATACACACGAACGTAAAGTCATCATCTCCCAAACCGCAGAAATGCCAGAGGTTTCTAGAAAGTAGCCGGACAAATTCTAGTACAAAGAAGGCTTCGCCCGAGTCATGAGAAAAATTGCATTAGTACGTAACATTTGAGGAGAATTAGGCTGACAGCCTTTCCTCGACCATTATATGAACCCGCTCTCACATGCCAGAAGTGACGCATAGCGCCCCCGCAGAACGATTCGGTGGACGATTGGGCGATTAGGTAGGATCCAAGTGAAGTGATCATTTCATCTATCCGCAATCAAAAGCGAAAAGTAAACACATCCTACCCCTTTGCCATCCTGATTACACATGCATGCCTTTCCTGCCAGTCCGTCCCAGGAAATCAAAAATGGATGCGAGGATGTTGCTGTACGAGGGTATCACAGTTTGCTGATTTAGCAGCAGCCGCCGCTGGACGAGTTGGAGACGCTGTGTCCGGGGCCGACTTGAACGCCAGGCTTGGTGTTCGTGGTAGACTGGGTTCCCATGCGCTCCTTGATTTGTCGGGCCATGGTCAAGAAAGATTGTTCGACGTTGGAAGCGTTCTTGGCCGAGGTCTCGAGGAATGGGATGCCAAGGCTGTCAGCGAACTCCTATAGGTTCAGTTAGCTATCATGTTGTCATAGCAGGCAAGGCTGAGAGTAGCGTGGAGAACCCCATACCTTCGCAACTGTGTACTCGACAACCTTCTTGTCCGACATATCGCTCTTGTTGCCTACGAGCAGCTTGTTGACACCTTCGGTGGCGTATCGGTCAATCTCCTGCAGCCATTGCTTGACGTTGTTGAAGCTGTCCATGTCGGTGACATCGTAGACAACGCAGATACCATGGGCACCTCGGTAGTATGAGGAAGTGATAGTCCGGAATCGTTCTTGGCCAGCAGTATCCCACTATTTTCTAGTAAGCAAACGTGCCCGGAAAGGGGTGCATAAGTCGGAATATTATCCTTACAATCTGCAGCTTCACTGTCTTTCCATCAAGCTCGATAGTTCGGATTTTCTGTACAGAGTTAGCACCTATACTGCGAAAGGATATTCGCGGTCGGCTCCACATACGAAGTCAACACCGATGGTTGAGATGTACGACTCGGTGTAGGTATCATCGGCAAATCGCAACAGAAGGCAAGACTTTCCAACACCGGAATCTCCGATGAGGAGGAGCTTGAAGAGGTAATCGTATCTATCGAGAGGACGAGTTAGCGGGTAACCTTGGGAACTTAAAACCTCGCGTAGCTTGGCTTGATTTTGTGGCTGGAGACCAGGAACCTGGGGAGTGTGGTAAGGCTCCATGGTTGACGAGGTTGCTGTGCTCTTAATGCAGCATCGGGTATTTTGGTTGGGGGTCTTGTTGATTCAAGCAGAAGAGAAGGCATAGGGAAACACAGGACAAGGCGTGGGGTATGCACTATTGTGTACCAGGTCAGTATCATCGTTAACGTTGCTGTCGCTGGGCGACTTATTTTATTATAAGGGGCGTACGTACTACTCAGGATTCATCTTGACGGTGATGAGTGCGCTGCCTTAACAAGACAACAAGGTAGTCCTAATGGATCAAATAGGCGTTGATAAGCAGGTTGAAGTCGATGGACAATGTTAGGTTAGATCTAATGTAGATGGGTGCGATGTGCGAAGGAAAACGGTTCTTCGGACGATGTAAAAGAAAAGGAATGGTTGTTAGTGTTGATGATGTAGAAAGAGAATTAATGAGACAAGTTGTAGGCTGCTGCGTCAAGGAACGTCAAGGGCCACCTGCATTCACCGTCAACTGCCCTGTGCACACTGAGATAGAACAGGACCGGGGGACTCAGATAGGCTAAGACTGACTGTTGGCGTGCTATAATTGCCAGCTGCTATGTACATAGTACCTACATAACGCAAGTCGGCAAGTCGGTCTAGCCACCGGATCTAATCACGAGGCAAAAGCCCCCTTTAACTAAGATAATACATTACATGTACATAATATGTATGTGACAAGGACATTACACCTGACACCTGCGAGCTGATGATTGGCAAGTGTTAATTTACCCACCCGACTGTATCGAATTCAACTTTAGTACTTCGTATCCTTCAATGTTTCGTTTGACTTTCTACGACAAAGGATGTTTCAACCATTCATCCACGAACACTTGTACAAGATACATTTATTGCAAACGACATATGCATATCTATGCAATATTATTATGTACTATGTATATATCGGGTTAATAGCTTTTGATCAATATAGCGATAAAGAAAGAAATCTCCAAGACTCCGATAGAGATAATGTCGGTAAGATCCGATTAAGTACCACCCATCAACCTTTCCATGACTTTTCCATATCATCATCGATCGCTCTACGGAGATATTCTATAATGTCCGCACGGGTACCAGCGATACAGAATTATTTCGTACAGGTGATCAGCTGAGAAACTGATCTTAGAAACGAAAAGGAAAAACAATGACCAGAAACATCAGCTGAATTACATAGGTGAGGGTTCGGTGGGTTCCGGGCTGAGAAACAGCTTCCAAGGTTCTAAAAGCCAACGCCAACCCCTGCAGCCCTGTACTCCCACATCTTCGGTATACTTTTAGTGGAACCCCGCTATGCTTCGGCGTACCGGTACCGGGTACTAGGTACCATACTTTAAAATTCGACTTGGAAGCCGAAGCTTCACTTACATCATACTAAAATCCCTAAAAATCAATAATGAACTTACGGTTATGTATTTCTACATACTTTTTTACCCACATGTGAGCCTCTACGAACCTATAGTTAGTTAGATACTTTTTCTCAACTCAGACTAGTACTCCTAAGGCGAATTGATGCGTCTGTGAGCTTATCGAAAGCTGCCATCGAGGCCTCAGATACATGTCCCTCCCAGCCAGCGCCGCTATTCGAGCGCAGTCCAACGCCGCAACCTCAAAAACTGCTTTGCGCGCTCTCACACCCGCTATTTATGCTACCTCCTCGCTTACACCATGTCCTACTACGCCGACTATAGCGTCAAAACTTCCTCCTACCACAGCCCACCTCTCACCACATCAGAGCCTACCACCAATATGGTTCAATTCTTCGTTTCCACGCTTTGGGCCCGGTGATTCGCGCGGACCGGAAGACGAACGGAAAGTCAAGCTTGGGAAGAGTAAGACCTCGTTTCTCATATTTAACCTATGCGGGCTAGGCTAACTTCGTCGCTAGCATTGCGCATTCTTCAAGAACGACTGCCTACTTTACTTCAATCCCCGCTACCGCAGGAGATCTTATCGCCTCATATTTCTCTCCACCTATTTCCTTCGACACATCCATACCTCCCTACAGTATCCGGCCGAGTCGCATATATAGCAGCATTATGGACGTCCCCATTAGCATGGAATCGAGTTCCCATAATCGGTAATGTCAAGCTAGAGATACTCTCAGAACGGATGGTCAGCCAGCCATTCTACTCCTCTCCAAAACGATCCGAAGCATACGGCGAACAATTGGTGGTTAAATGGAGAACGGCAGATGGCAAGCCAAAAAGCCCTAATCCAACCGTAACGGAAGAGGGCGAGCAAAAGCTTGACGATACCCTCAGAGGCACGCAAGCCATAGGTGAGAAGAAGGCATTCACCGGGCTATTCATCTTCGAGTTCGACAAAGAGGGCCGAGTTATAAGTCACACGATCGAGCACGTAGACGAGCACGGAGAATGGGAAAGGGGCCTAGGAGCTAAAGTCGTAGGTCTAACAGATTGGCTACTAGGAGGCATTAAAGGCCGTCCAGACGACAGCGGTGCCCCTGCACTATGCAGAGTGATGAACAAACGAGAAAAAGACGAACGGTAAAGACGGCCATAGATTCGAGCTTGACGACTAGAACTACAAAGTTTGGAGGGGGTGTAAACTAATGTAACTATGTACCATACGTATCGTTCTGGTAATAGCCAGTCACCACTCAACTTAAGAGGGCAGTGTATATGAATTATGTAGTCGTATTGCACCACATGACCATGTTCTATGAATATCCAATGTTGTCTAGTGAGAGTACTGCCACGGCCGAGTCGTAGCAGACCTAGTCGGCCTCGCGATAAGTTCTGGTAGATCCGACTCCGGGACCAACTCGAACTGGGCATTCGCCAGCGCCGACGTGCCCCTATACCAATCCTTCCAAATATTCTGCACAACATTATCTGCCTCGGGACGCACCAACGGCCATTCCCCTCCCAGATGCAAATGCGTAAACTCGTCCCTCGGCACAACCGCAACCAACACCCTCCCCCCCTCGATATGCGCGAACCGATCCACAACATGAAACAGCGCCCCGAAAATGTGCTGCGACCCGGCCTCCCCGTACCGCAGGGCGCCGAACGCAACTGCCAGCCGTCGCACCCGCAGCGCCTCTTCGCGACGCAGGAAATACGCCATCGCGCTGTTGAACCCGTAGCTGTCGCACGGCTCCAGCTCGCCGACGAGGTACAGCGCGTCCCGCTCGTAGTCGAACCAGACGCGCGGCCGCGACCACGTTGCCGCCGCCGCCGCCGTAGTAGTCATGGACGTCGCGCTCCCGTGGGACGGGGAGTTGGCGACGAAGACGTACGGGACTTTCCACGCGAACGCGGGTTCGTAGCACTGTCGCGCTAGTTCGCGGGTCTCGTGGTTGACGAGCAGGAGAGCGGGCACGGCGCTGGGGGGCGGGACCTGCAGGGCGGGGAACGAGGGCCATGGAGATAAGGGCTCCTCCCCGTCGTCGTCGTCGTCGATGCAGGCTACTGCTACGATGCGCGGCGCTAGCAGGTACTCCCAGATCTTGAGGCGTAGCTCGGGCGGCAGGAGGGGGAACTGGGGGAATGTGCTGTGGTGGGCGTGGTGTCCGGCGCGGGTGAGGGCTTGGGCGCGCGCGGTGTCCTGGCCGTCGCTTATGGTGCGGAATTCGAGGCGGAATCGGGGACGTGGAGGGGGTGAGGGTGTAGGTGAAGATGAGGGTGTCATTGCGGCGGGCGGATTAAGGGGGGGTGTGAGATTACCTAGGTGGTTGATAAGTCAGTGAGTGAGTGAAGTCCTGTCCTCACTCGCTGTTTAGTCTTCTATGTACTAATTCAATACCTGCGACACTAGTAGTTGTGATATACGTAAGTTTGTTCTCAGCGTCTGTATAGGTAGTTAATCTGTATATCTAAGCGCAAGACGAATGACGCGGTTGGCATTTGCATTACTTGGCGAGTTTTGAGTCTAAAGTTGTGAGACGACATCAGAGAATAGGTGCATGTACCTACCTAAGGTAATATTTCGGAGCGGGGACGGGAGTTTTGTAGGTAGGTACATGTAGTTACATACATACCTAACCTAGGTAGGTGTAATACAAGTACATCCCGAGCTTTGCAGGTCTAGCTCCTGCCTCTTACTCCCTTGTGTTTAAACTTCTAGGCTCGCCATTTCTATTTTTATACAATTATAGCTTCACTATTAGGTTAGATAAGTTCTACGAACTCATCTAGTTATCCCATCTTGTTAATTATGAAATTATTAATGACGTGGCGACGGTATCCGTTAAGTGTAGTAGTATTATGTATCTACACAGACACTCTGCGTTTATATGTCCTAAAATTCTACCTTATTGATCTTTTACTAAATCTATTTGTCTAACCATGTATCCAATATCCAAGCATCTTTTCATTTTCATAAAAATTAACTCGCTTTGATTTGAGGGGTAGCATAATATAGCAAATAGCTCCGTCTCAACTTTAGCTCATCTGCTTTATCATAGGCTGCTGCTCCAACCTCCTTCCGTCTCCAAGCTCCACGCAATTCTCCGAACTACCCTTTCCATATATTAGAGAGAGTAAGTAGCTTCCGTGCACCAGATGATCACCCGAGGCTTCAGCCTTGGCAGCCTCAGCACCGTCCGTTTTCTTGATAATGGTTACGTTGCCCAAGCACGCTGACACGAATACGCACTATTTGATATGTTAGTACTGTGATAAGAATATAGGTGGCCGGATTAGAACTTACAAGAACCATGAAGGGCGTCAATGCGACGAATGCCCAGGTAATTCCATTCTATCCAAGGCGTTAGTCGTTTTAATATCTAAGAGAGCATGAATATAATAACTTACCTTGACGCCCTCGATAACGTGAGCTTTAACCTCGTCTGGAAGCTTATGCAAAGCGTCGTAGTCATTCTGAAAAGGGGAATCCTTCGAGATGCCCGATGTGTTGTTGAAGACAGCGGACATGATGGTAAGAGCCAGTGTGCCTCCGAATGTCGTGGCAACAGCCATTACAGAAATCACCGTTGCGACGTGGTTCGGGAAGAAACCGATGGCGTGGAGACTGCCTGTTATGAATTAGAGGATTGGTTCCCTTGGTATAAAAGAGAATCTACTCACAAGGCATAAATCGCAGACCTGTACCTGCACCGGTTAGGGCCATCATGCCGTATATAGTAGGCGAGTGCTCGAAATATAGAGCGTACGCCATCATACCGACACCGATAGCTTCTATTAGGGAGCCTAGGAATAAGGGTAGGAATGTTTGACGAGGCCAGACATTGCAGAAGTACATCGAGAGGTATACGCCGGCTACAAAAGTTAGCCATGTGGTAGTTTAGAATAGGGGGCTAGTTTAACTAACCTCCAAGTCCTGGCGTATAATATAACAACTGAACACCGGCCTTATCAGAAAGAAAGCCCTATAAACGACGTTAGTAATTACATACAAGTAGAGAAAATGCTGAGCCATCCTAGCCCATACAAAAGTCTTACCTTGACAATTGTGAAGTAAATGTCGACAAAGTAAAGAACCTGTACAGGTTAGCAAGTTGGCCTTACCTCTAGTCGTGGTAGTTTACTTACACTATACATAGCCATCCCCGTGGCGAAGTTGACGTATGATAAGAGGCCAATATTTCGATTCTTCATCACGTTCCAGGGCAACATTGGCCGCTGGGCAGACAACTTCAACGACAGTGCACCGCCTGGAGCCATCGAGTATTCGTAGTAAACCCAAGCGCACGCTAGCAGGGTGCCGACGATGAGAGGAACAAGCACCGCAGGATGGTTCCAATCGTAAGTTGCACCACCCCATGTCAAGGCTAGAATTATAAGACCGAATCCGAATAGGAATAGAAGCTGTCCGCCGATATCAAGAGTCAAAATACGCCTGGCGAATCGTTCGCGATGACCGGTCTCGTGTTCATCTAGTTCGGGGATCGGCTGCGGCCCTAGGAGATCGTTCCGCAGGAAGAAAAAGATAACCAAGATGCCGACGAAAGCAATAGGCAAGTTGATCCCGAAACACCACCTCCAGTTGGCCGCCGTGAGGTAACCGCCGATGACAGGGCCGAGACCATAGCACAACCCCCCCACCAGCGAGAAGAGACTCCAATTCTTCGCGTTCTCTTCCAACGACACCTTATCTGCCAATATGGCACGAATAATCGTGTTTAGTCCCGCACAGGCAACACCTTGGAAAGCTCGGCCGAGGAGAAAAGCGCCGAAGGCGGTCGTTGGGGCACCGGTGCATAGGGCGCTGCCGACTAACATGATGAAGGAGCACATCTGCAGAGACCAGTGTCGCCCGAATATGTCGGCCATCTGTGCCCAGAAGGGGATGAATGCGGCCGATGTCAGGTTGAAGGCCGAGATGATCCAGTTAAGCTGGGCGATTTCGCCTGAAGTCATGTTAGTCTGAACTCTTGAACCACTTCAGCAGTTGTGGAAATAGTCTCATACCGAAATCAGCAGCAATCCACGGTAACGCACTAGCGACGCTTTTATACAAGTTAGTCTTATTATACTCGGATGATTTAATGTTATTTGCCGTACATGGTTACGTCGAGTGCTTGGAGAGCATAGGGCATGAGTAGACATAGCACAAGTTTCCATCGATACTTGGAAGCCTCTCGCTCATCAGCTTTACATCGGAGACAGCTTCCGGGTTGAAAAGCCTCCTCTATGGGTTGGGTATTTAGTTCGTCTTGCTCGATATTCCTCTCGTGTATACATGGTGTTGTTGGTTTGCCCTGTTGTTTGTTGTCCTTCGACTTGAAGGCCCGGGTTAGTAGAGTAATCAACATAATGGTCAGATATCCCTATACAAGACACTATGTCTAAAAAAAGCGACGTAAATTTGATAATTATCTAACATTTCGGAGGAAATCTAAGTGAAGCGACCTCATTGTCATATATACTTCCAACATCGCGAATCAACAGCGGCACAGCACCTTGGCAGAAGACAGCTATCATAGCGTACACCCACGATCCTATCTCCGGTATTTGGAATTCAAAGTTCGCATTCGCAAGCTGGTAAAAACAGAAAGAAGAAAGATGCGACTATTCATAGGGCGAAGGTGGATGACCCGCCTAAGGTAGTATTGTTGGCAACGGTTTTTTTTACTGGATTAGGCAGAGAGCCTGGGGAACCTGGGTGCGTTGAGTGGTCAACACGTCATATAATCGGTTTGCTTACCTGAAGAAGCCTTAGGCGAATGCGAGGACGTGGAGATCCGAGCAGAAAATAGAAACTTGAGCCTCACCGTACCTATCTTTAAAACATCCACCTAGAGCCCCAGAATGGCAGAGTCATACAAATTGACATTTGATTTTCTGGTTGTGGCTATGTTAAGTACCCATTATTTTCTTAACTGGTACGAAACTCCGAAGGTGGATATCCCCCTTGCAATTTTTTTTTTCAACTTGACGGGAAAAAAGTCTTGCGAACAGTCTCTAAAATTGTAAACAACAGATAGGTATAATGAATCCTTATGTAAGAGTGCTAAAAACTGGAGTCGATCGACTCCCCGCTTACTTAACCTTATAGGTTCTATACTAAATTGGGTCCACTTCGGATTCGCTTCTACTTCCAATGGACCTCTCAGCTTCTCTCAGCTAAGGGCAAGTGCAAATGTCGAATTACAACTAAACTCGCATTAGTAATATCATTTCTGCGTAGTGGCTGCATTACATATTCGTACTTTGAAAATTTATACTTTTAAGATACCCATCAATAAATATCATTATGAGACCTGGTAGTCGAGCTCCTTTCAAGTGGTGACATATAATCTTGTCATACCTTCCTCTCATTCCTACTCACTTTTGAAGTAGGCCTTCAAGAGTTCTTCTGAAGTGCACTATTAGTATTAGCTTCATACCTCCAAGATTGTTTTAGATCCAAGCCAGCGGTCTCGTCGGATGAACTCAAGTATTCTTCACAAACACTCAGCTGCAATATTGAACTTAGCAATCCAGAACTACGTTTTTTAGTCTTCCCGTTGGATAACATAAGTCAACTTTACTGCTATAAAACTTGGCTTATATCAAATATACACGTCGAAACACCACCCCGCTGGCTCACAAAGACGAGATCACCGAGAGATAACCGGGAAGCACTGAAAAAAGCGAACTGCTTTTAGTATCACCTACAATATTTAGTACCCCGCGATACGCATCATATCATTTGACGAATAACGTCGGCTCCCGGATCGGCTAACATCTCTGTTCCACAAGCGATTGCCGTACCGCCAGACCGTCTCCAAATTTACGGCCCTTTATCAATCAGTAAGATGCCGAAGCAATGATAAGCAAACAACTGTAGATCGGGGCGGGACCATTCTAGCGTCCGGAAGCTATTGTAAGGATCGTCAGATGCGGGGGTTTCCGTGGTCCATTTGCCCGGGATTCGACTAAACCTATTCTATCCTGTCTGAATTCGAATACTAGCACATCGGTTTGCTCCTTCAGGAAGCACTTGTCCGACCGAAAGGCGAGTAAGCATTCGGATCGAGGCGCAGGTAGAGATCGAACTCATGGGCTTGCTTGTCCTCGGGTATAAGATATGGGCAGTTGTTTTCCCTCTGTGGCGATGCTGTGCTCAAGGTTGTTGACTCTACAATATTGTTAACACTTCGCCTATCTAAGTCAGATTCACATGCATTTCTCACGGCACGCGTCGCAGCCCTGCATATCGTCATTTACCCTCGTGCGCACCAACAATGGCTTGGCTCTTATAGTAGGGAGCATTCTAGGGAGCATTCTAGGGAGCATTCTCGAATGACCGTAAGGAAGGGAAGAAAACAAGTTGTTACTTTAAGGATTCCGGGGTCCCAAGCTCTTAACACTGCAGAGTGCGCAGCTATCAACTCCGCTTTTCCTTCTTTTAGGACCCCTGGGCTGTCTGGGTACGGCTTTGCATCGTCAGCTGAGGTCACATTGGTCACGTTCCTCAAGGTCTATGCCCGTTTATATATCAATATATCTCACTGCTATAAACGAGGAGACCTCAGTCGCTTAGCCGATAGATGAACTAGATCCGTCATCTTCTGTTTTTATTCGAATCGCGATTAACGAAGAAAACACCACGCCTTTTCCTTCGCAAGAACGTTACCAAAATCCTTCAGACTACGGTACATAGTAAGGACGCTTTCTCTTTTCGAGGTAGATTTGCTTTAGCGCGACCCCATTCCGATCCGAATCCACGAGCACGAGGGCTTTAAGGCCGCCTTTCCCCCGATTACCCAACCAGAATCCATCCACTTGTCCGAAGTCTACCCCACGACCTAGGCTTGTCCTTTGAGTTCTTTATACTTGCGACTCGCGCCAGGCTGACCCCGTGGGGATGGTTACTTGTCAGTCGTCATTGCGACAGGCTAGGAAGGTATCTTGGTGGGTTCTCGAATTATGTACCTTTCTCCATCGTGTTCAAGCTCTGACTTCATCTCTTTGCTTGTCCTGTGCCTAACCATTTTCGGCATCATTGTTACTATTCCGTGTAGTCCCTGCGTGACGTTCTAGTAGACACAAGTACTAATACAAATTCCAGAGAAAGCAACCCGTGACATATTACAATATTTCTTACTATTAAGTTATTTGATTAATACAAGTCTACTTTACAATAACGCCTTAAGGTCGCACATATAATCCGTCCGGGCGGTTCGTTAGACCCGCGATCCTGGTTGGAGGTATGTGAGATTCCGTTTCACCTCTAGTACCTTTACCCAGAACTCTCGGCAGTTTATGCCATTTCTCCATTCATATTATATATTGTCGGTCCTGCGGATGAGTATCTAGTTCAGTTGATTACACCACAACCAATCACGTCTCTCTCTTTACGCAAAGGATGCGCCACTAACTGGCAGCTCCATTCACACATGTGATAGCGAACTATATGCAATTGGGTTGACATCCTAGGACTTGGGTCTTCGGTCATGGATCCACCCCTAGCTTATTTACTGAGGAGTCTTGTCTCATACTCGGCCTCCGAGTTGATTTATAGCTTCTATCCCCCTTCGATACTTTTCCCCTTGTTATTACTATATGATACTACCTAACCCTTTCCCTTACTGAGGCGTAGCTCAAGTGTGATGCCACCCTATTGTCTTCAAGACTGCCATTACTTTTACCGCACGGCTTTGCGTGGCCTGAATATCAATACCTGTGTCTCGCCTTTATATGCCTAATCTACTAGAAGTCGGCTGACATCATGCCTACTCAAGTTCGTATTTTTGCTATGCCAAAGTCTCTTGGCGAGACTCTCAGTGGCAGCTCATCAACACCTACGCCTCCATCTACCCAAACCCAAGAACGCAAGAACGAGAGGCCGGCGAGTCCTGAACTCAGGGGCCGAATTCCAATAATGGAGACGATACCAGAAAAGCCTAAGGAAGGCGGAATCACGTTTGCTCACCAGGACAGTTTACCTAAGCTGCCTATACCAGACCTGGAACAAACGTGCAAGAAGTACCTGGCCGCTCTGAAGCCGCTGCAAGGACCCAGAGAGCATTCTGAAACGAAGCTCGCTGTCCAAGAGTTCTTGAAGAAAGATGGTCCTGAACTTCAGAGGAAATTACAAGAGTATGCCATTGGAAAAACAAGTTATATAGAACAATTCTGTAAGTTGACTCTTATTAGTTATATAGTTATAACCTTTACTAACGGTTACTATACTTAAGGGTATGATTCGTATCTAAATTTCGATAATCCTGTCGTCCTAAACCTGAACCCTTTTTTCTTGTTAGAGGATGACCCCACGCCTGCGAGGAATAACCAGGTCACTCGTGCTGCATCCCTCGTCGTATCGGCGTTAGACTTCGTGCGAGCGGTACGCCGAGAGGAATTGCCACCGGATACAGTTAAAGGCATACCCTTAGATATGTATCAATATTCGCGACTTTTTGGCACTGCTCGTGTACCGACTGAGAACGGTTGCCAAATCGAGCAGGACCCTGAATCTAAGCACGTTGTTGTATTATGCCATGGTCAATTCTACTGGTTTGACGTACTTGATGACAACTCGGATCTTATTATGAGCGAAAGAGATATTTCGATCAACCTCCAAACAATAATAGACGATGCAGCTCAAACGCCTATCCAGGAAGCTGCCAAAGGGGCTCTTGGGATTCTAAGTACAGAAAATCGAAAGATTTGGTCTGGGTTAAGGGATATCCTCACTAAGGAGGAGGGGTCCAACAATGCAGACTGTCTCGGTATTGTCGACTCAGCTTTATTTGTGTTGTGTCTAGACTACACGGAGCCCTCTACAGCAGCTGCACTGTGCCAGAATATGCTTTGCGGTACGAACGACGTAGTGAAAGGAGTACAAATTGGCACTTGCATAAATAGATGGTACGATAAACTTCAGATCATTGTGTGCAAAAACGGAAGTGCGGGTATCAATTTTGAGCACACTGGCGTTGATGGTCACACCGTACTTCGATTCGCCAGTGACCTTTACACAGACACCATATTACGCTTCGCGAGGACTATCAATGGCCAAGCCCCCAGCCTCTGGAAAACGGCAAGTCCGGACCCGTCTAAGCGTGATCCGGAGAGTTTTGGGGATGTCACCACGACTCCCCATAAATTAGAATGGGACATATCACCAGAACTTAATATTGCTATACGGTTTGCCGAAACTCGACTTGCAGATCTCATCAGCCAGAACGAGTTTGAATGCCTGGATTTCAGCGCTTATGGTAAGAACTTCATCACGTCCGCAGGATTTTCTCCAGATGCTTTCGTCCAGATGGCCTTCCAAGCAGCCTACTATGGGCTATACGGGCGAGTTGAATGTACCTACGAACCAGCCATGACCAAGACTTACCTTCACGGCAGGACTGAGGCTGTTAGGACGGTATCGGAGGAGGCAGTAAATTTTGTTCAGGCGTTCTGGGCAGATAACCCTGCGGAGGCGAAAGTAGAAGCACTACGTAAAGCATGCCAGCAGCATGTTAACGCCACTAAGGAATGTTCAAAAGGACGGGGTTGCGATCGGCATCTATACGCCTTATTCTGTGTGTGGCAAAGGTTTCTAGACGGGGATAGTCGTTCGGGGAGTAGCTTGGGGTACTCGAGCCCAATGGAAACTGGCTCGGAGCAAGGCACCGAGTCCGTGGTTGGCAGTCCTGGCAAGGAATCCGTACTATCGAGCAACGAAGATTTGCGAATGCGGCAGCGCGGCGATAGCATTAACTCGCGGTTTGCAGACCAACAAGTACCAGCTATCTTCGCGGACCAGGGATGGGACAAACTAAACAACACGATCTTATCAACCTCCAACTGCGGGAACCCATCCCTACGGCAATTCGGGTTCGGGCCGACATCGGGCGGCGGCTTCGGCATCGGATACATCATCAAAGAAGAGGGCATCAATATCTGCGTGGCGAGTAAACACCGTCAGACGAAGCGGTTTGTGGACACGCTTGAAAGCTATCTGTTGGAGATGAGGCGAATACTGCGTATCACGAATAGACGTGGCACGACCTCACGGCAGACGCGCGCTAGGGAAATCGACCCGGATAAGCCGCGTACGGGACACCATCATCGTCCGAATAAAACTCGTGGCCGCATGATCACCGGGGCGGATAACTTGCGCGCGCTAGCGGCTCGGTCATCGACCGGGACGAGGAGTCCGACGGAAGAGAGTTTGATGATGAGCGAGGATGATGAGTTAGGCGGCTGTAAGTTTTCTCTCTCTTATCCCCCCTTCTGGTGTTTTAGATGATTAGAGCTAATATAACACACATAGACGGTTTCTTCGACGCAGGCATGCTTTTACAAGCGCTCAAAGCACGCGGCGAGGCGCTCGACCAGCAGAGCGAGACAAAAGCCTCGGATCGGGCGGCGGCGAACGCGCGTAGGAGAGAGATTGGGAAGAAGTTGCGGCTTGTTGAGTATTGACTCGTGCGGTAACCCTCTATGTTAAGAGCTTAGAGGGGATGTATGTAGGTGGTGTGGCGTGTTGTATATACATACCTGTACATACAATACTCAGCGAGTAGGTGTTTTTTTTTAGGAACATAAGGGAGCATAGGAGCGTGTGAGAAGAGAAGAAAGGGGAATCTGTATTTTGTTGCTTTGATTCTGGCTGTATCTAGCGTAGTTGGCTGCATGTGCTTTCATATAGTGTACAAAGTTACCCGTTGAATACTATTTACTTATTGCTTGTATCTCTATATAACTATCTCTCTTAAGCAGGTACTATGTTTTCAGATGTTGTGACAAGTGTATGAGTCGGTGATGAATGTCTAGGTACTCAGGCTGGACTGGGTTGTTGGTGTATACATAACACTTACAGTATGCTATATATTTCTATACTCTCTAGTCGCTAAAAACTACTAAATATCCAAACCCATTATCAAGCATCTCATTTCACAGACCACGTTTCCGCATTTGGGTTTATACCTCATATCTCAGTATATATATCCGACCATGCACAAAGCTTAAAAACTCCGCAATGCAAATGCCGTGCTATCCCATTATGAACTACCTATGAACTAGAGGAAATATATAATATATAGATAGGTACCTAAATTAACCTAATTCATACGTCTTTCTTATATCATATTCACTATCCCCCCCACACCACGAGCTCCCTAGTTCCCTAACTCATGCAGTTGACCATGATGATTATCGTTGTAATTCCGTTCGCCGACGACATTTCCGCCGGCCTCGTGCACGGTAGGCGGGACGTTGGGGACGGGAGAGGGTTGCTGGCCCGGGTAGGGCTGGTTCGGCTGCCAGCCGGAGTTGACGGTCGAAGTCGGGCTTGTTGGTTGTAGGCTTTGTCTGTTGTCTGTGAACTGGGAGTTGACGGGGCTGGTCGAGTCGTTCCGATCAGGAAACTGGGCGGGCTTGTTCTGGTCGGCGTAGTATGGCTGTTGAGGGTGTCCGGGAGGCGGAGGTGCGTACTGCTGGCTGTAGTGCGGGTTGTAAGGCTGTTGGTAGCCAGCAGCGCCTGCTACCGGTTGCGTTGGCGGCATACCGGGTCCAGCTCCTTGTTGCATTTGGGCGGCTGGCGGCTGGGCAGTAATATTACGCTTCTTCTTATTATTGTGACGGATGAGGAAGAAGATTCCGAGCCCGATCAAAGCGAGTGCGGCAACTCCTCCTACGACGCCACCGGCAATAGCTCCTACATTCGTCGAAGACTTCGAGGAGCTTGCGTTCGAGTTCGAATTCGAAGAACCCCCGTCCTCACTATCCACCGGCGAAGTCGCACCTGCAGAGCCTGCGCTTGACGATCGACTATCATTATCATTATCATCGCCACTGCCAGTCTGAGTCTCGGATGGAAACGGGGATGTTGCGGCCGAGTCGTCCAATGTGATAACTACGGGAGTGAAAGTGCGGCCATCTGTTTCACCGTGCCACGTAGTGTAGAGTTGCTGCGGCGTCGAGTCCGACTGGGCGTCACAGTAATAATCGACGATGCCGCTAGAGAATGTGACGGTGCCGCAATACGGCGCGGTACTTCTCGTACTGCCAGATCGTGAGTATATTATATTAGCTATTAGCAGTGTGCAACTTACCACTTGACCGTGTAGGTATCTTGAATACACCCACCGACACACGCGCTCGAGTACACGAAATCCATGTAATCGATACATGCAACTCGAAGACCACAACCATCACCGTCACAACAGGCGACAGCGCCATACGTAGATGTAGTGACTAGGGCGCAAGTTACATCCGGGCCGTTACAGCTATATACAGCGCCTATGTTTATTATTAGTTAGGTAGTCATTTTTAGATAGGCATAATATTCGTTACCGGGTCGCCCATCAAAGTATCCGCATGTGTTGTCAGGTCCTATAAGGACGGTTTGTCCTTGTCCGTTCTGTCTCTTTGCCAATTCTTGAATACTAGGGGGCAATGTGATCTTGGGAAACAGGAAGGTTGGATTCGGCTTGGACGCCTGAGTTGGCTCAGGATGGTTTTTATCGAGAGCTAAAGCCTGAACGGCAGTGACTAACGCCGCGATGGATAGGAGGCTCGCCATTTTGGTATACTAGGGGGCGACGTAACTGTAGGAACTGAACGTCTAGATCTCCTAGGTCGAATGTATCGGAATTCTACTCGACCACGGAATGATACAGAGAACGACGGTCAGCTACGAAAAGAGAGAAAGTCACAACGCGAACGCGGGTGTAGGGTACCCACGCCCTCTTATTAGGGGCGAGGGGACTGGTACAGTATTAACTCTCGCCCTACCCAGCATGCCCAAAAAACAGTAGCAATCAGAGGATCCATTGTGCCAGTCTAGACAAGCGACATCCCGCACTCGTAGTTTTCTCACTGGCTTGAGATGAAGAGACCCAGTCAGCCTTGAGCCATACCTGTTCTCGCATGGGGGAGATTAACTAGCAAGGATGGAGGTGTTTATAACCAATAATGGTGTAGCAACGTTGGAGATGGCTTGCAGAAGCTGAAAGCCTCGGAGGGCTTTCGGTGGCTACGCCAAGAAGCTATACTCGATAGATCCCCGCGAGACCTCTTGACCTCTTGACTTCTTGGCCTTTTGGCAGACTTGATTTTCTTTTCATATCAGCTTAGTAAAGCGAAGCGAGCTGAAATCCTTAATGTTTATCAGAGATCTGACAGGGCTCGATCAGCATCGGCATCAAGGGACGTGCTTCGCTTCTCGCAAACCAAGCCGAGATGATCTTCGGGAAGATCCATGAGGGACCTATGCATTTGGGTGCCCGATTTGTATGTGTCATGCAGTCCAATGTTACACTGCGGCTGAAAATAGACGGCCATTGCAACTATTTGCAATTCTCAGCTCCATTTCCTTTCATCTTCGCCGTTTCGTTGGACAGAAGATATTATGTTGGAGGCCGATTATGGATACTGTTCCTTATGTTCCTTGTGTCTAGTAGACATTGTCTACCGACGGACTCTTTATCTCATTATGGCTAGACACGCCATCGAATAGCGTGGCCGAGCATTCACGCTACCACGTACGAAGCAAACATTTAAGTAGGTAGTCTTCAAACTGCTGTGGGCCTGAAGATCCTTGGCAAGCATGGTTAAGTCTCAAATAAATAGATAAAGGTCTGCAAGTGCCAGTATTTGTCCTGAGTAGTTGTAAATGATAGCTTAGGTAGGTAGGTACTTTATATTGTGCCATAGTAAGTGTAAATAAACAAACATGAAATAAGATGAAATCAAAATCGTGTATGACGAATGCACGATTAAATTTTAGATGGCCAAGTCTCGAAAGACCAAAGGCGGGATAGAGGGATATCACCTAAACGATGATACTAACACTAATGAGGCATACTTAAACGATAAACCCCACTTGCATCGATTAGCGGTCAGTTTAAGCCTACGAAAGGTGTGATTTGAAATCGGGATGCTACCCCCCAACCCTACAAGGTACCTAGATACATTAGGTACGTACCTCCTAGGTATGGAAGTTAGTACCAACTGCCAACGGCCCTACCCGCTTAAAACAAACCCAACATCTCCCTTATCTTACACCTTTCCTTTCCTATACCGAGGTCACCTGACATCGTGAGACCACAACCAACCCAGACATTCGGTGGTGGATCGGTCAGGTCGGATCGGCTAAAGGGCACTGGACAGTGAGATGAAAGTGCAAATGCAAATGCCCGGACCCCGAGCCCCATGACAGATCTGTCGCGGATCCTGCCGGACTTCCCAATCGGCCGGTACGCCAACCTGCTGCCCGCCATCGAGAAGCACGGCCTGACCACCGCCGACCTACTCACTCTTCAGGTCCCCGACATTGGCAAACGTACTCAGCTGCCGCTCCTCGACATCAAGCGTTTATGTACCGCTGTACTAGACGCCCTGCATGTCGACCTCGGTGTTTCCGAGAAGCAGAAGCAGCAGCAGCAGCAGAAGCCGGGAAATGGTGCTAATAATAATAATAATAATGACGAGGCGAAAGGGGGCCCTACCAGCGTCTTGAGACAGACCGGTTCCCAGCTCCTGGCCAAACCTTGGAATTCCATTAGCACTTTAGACGACGATCTGGACCGTGCTCTTGGCGGCGGCATCCCTACCGGGTATATCACCGAGATCACTGGCGAAAGCGGCGCCGGCAAGACGCAATTCCTCCTAACGCTCCTCCTCGCCTGCCAACTCCCACCGCCCCGGGGCCTCGGCCGTCCCGCATTGTACATCTCTACCGAAGCACCGCTCTCCACCCAACGGCTCTCCCAAATGCTCGCCAACCACCCCTATCTGCGCACCCTCCCCCCGGCCGAGCGCCCAACCCTCGACAACATCGTAGGCACCATGACCCCAGACCTCGAGTCGCAAGACCACATCCTGAGCTTCCAGGTCCCGGTCGAAGTATCCCGGCGCAACGTAGGCCTCCTGATCCTCGACTCCGTCGCGGCCAACTACCGCGCCGAATTCGAGCGCGGCTCCGGCGGCGCGAAAGGCGGCGCTAACCTCGCCGCCCGCAGCCACGAGCTCGTGCGCCTGGGCCAGCAACTGCACGATCTAGCGCGGAGACACGACCTCGCCGTCGTGGTAGCGAACCAGGTCGCAGACCGCTTTGCAGGGCCTGCTAAGAGCAGCGCCCCGCTGCCGTTTTCGCTGCCCCGCGTGTCCCAGGAAAGCCCGCTCGCAAGCCGCACCAGAGGACGGCCCGCGGCCCCGCAGCCCCTGCAGCTCTCCGGCCTGGAGCCCCCTAGCAGCGGCACCGCCGAGCTCCTGCGCTCCAGCATGCCGGAGCCGCCTCCCGAGGAGACCCCCGCGCCCCCGGCCCTGCTCCTCGACCACCAGCAGCGGTGGTTCACGGGCTGGGGCGACGAGCACCCGTACCCCTTCGGCAACGGCGATCACAACCTAAAGACGCCTAGCCTAGGCCTGATCTGGTCGACGCAGATCGCGGCGCGGCTGGCGCTGTTCAAGAGGCCCGTTTACGGGCGGAGGGAAGTACTCGACGACGAGGACGGGGAGAGCACGACTATGCTGCGCAATTGGAGGAGGTGGATGAAAGTTGTTTTCGCGCCGCATGTGCCGGGGACGGGGCCGGGATTAGATGGGGCGGTGGAGTTCGAGGTTACGATGGGGGGACTGCGGGGTGTGGATAGGAAGAAGAAGAAGGGGAATGGGAAGGGGAAGCAGGCAGATGGGGAAGAAGAGGAAGACGAGAAGAGAATAGAGGCGTGAGAATGAATATATGGATGACCTTGGTTTATGTATATCATATGGATGAGTTCAGAGACTCTTGGCATATATAAACCCTACTACAGTAAATAAACAAGATGCATACTATGTACTTCGAATCAGAGCCATCTAGCAAGATCTTCGATTATGTTCTCGTTCCAATTTTTCTTTGGAGTCCTTAGTACAAATTTCAGACTGGATATCGAATACGCTCACGTTCACCAAAAAAAGATTAGTTCTCATATAAACAACAAAATTACCCGCATACTTTTTTATATATCTCGAATGCCCTTTCATCGTACAAGCCTGATCTAATACATTACCTAGGTACATGATTCCAAGCCAGCCAATGCCACGCCAGCAAAAAAAGGTACGCCGCCCAATGCATATAAGTGATATCTTGCAATCGCAACTGTAATATTCCACTCCATTCCATACTACATATTATGTACCTATGTAGGTGCCTATTCCACTACCTCGGATGCGGGAACTCGTCTTCCAACTGGAGCCGCACGCCAACATTCATGCTGATCAGTTCCTGTATGAGCAACTTCGCAGCATACGGCATAGTCATGCGCGCGACCTCGCGGCTGCTGTGGCACGTGCTACAATAGCCTTTGTACCCGAACAAGCCGCACCGCTCGCAGATGTCGATCTCGGTCGCATCGGAGCTGATCATCAGGCGTTCGAGGAGGAGTTGCGAGGCACCGTACGCGATGAGACAATCACGTTCCATTTCACCGAGACGCAGACCACCGTCTCGAGAACGGCCTTCGGTAGGTTGGCGGGTAAGGATAGCGCGGGGTCCACGCGAACGGGAGTGCATCTTGTCTTGGACCATGTGCTTCAGTCGCTGGTAGAAGATGGGCCCGTTGAAGATGTAAGCCTGGAGCGGCTCGCCTGTTATTCCCGAGGTAAAGTAATCTTTGCCTTCCCAAGAGAATCCGGCATTAACCAGTTCTCTGCTCATGGCTTCGAGCGGATGAGACCTGAAGGCATCGCCATATCCGTAGTCCTTACGCCCCTTGACTACCGAGGCTTTTCCTGTTAGGCATTCCAGTAACTTTCCAACTGTCATACGAGACGGGAAACCGTGAGGGTTCATGATGATATCAGGTACGAGGCCTGAATCTGAGAACGGCAGATCTTCCTGGTCTACGATGATTCCAACAACACCTTTCTGTCCGTGCCTGGATGAAAACTTGTCGCCTAATTCAGGTCTTCTGGTCTGTCTCGTTTGGACCTTGATGAGCTGTGTCTCCCTCTCAGTCTGCGTAACCATAACTTTGTCGATGTAAGCTGGATCTGAGAGTCGGTATGACAATGGTGTTTCGCGGTACTCTTGGGTCCTGTGGCTCACTCCAACTACTGGTGCTATGTCCACCGGACTCTCCTTTTTGATGAGAATGTCACCATTCCTAACGGGGTATCCTACATCTGCCAACCCGTCATTGGAGAGCGCATTATACTTGGATTGAGTTTCATCCTTGTCACCGATCCTTTCTCGGCTTCCATTGGCATATTTTTGAAGATCCGCTGTGTATTTGCGGAACACTTGTACTCGTCCAAACCCACGATCACAGGATGCCTTGTTTAGAACAAGAGCATCTTCAATATCGTAACCCGAATATGACATGACGACAACAGTCGCATTTTGCCCGGCAGGCAACTTGTCGTAGTGAATAAGCTCGATGGTCTTGCTGATGACCATTGGGCGCTGAGGATAAACCATGGTGTATAAGAGGGTGTCGATGCGGTTGAATTGGTTGTAAGCAATAGCTCCGATAGCTTGTTTACCCATAGCGCATTGGTACGTATTCCTGGGGGATTGATTGTGATGAGGGAATGGAATTAAGCCAGCCACGGCGCCAAGTATTGTGAATGGCTCGATTTCCAAGTGCGTTGTCGCCTTCGTGATATCTTTTTCATAGAGTGCTACCAGCGTGTCATTCTCCTCATTGACGTCGAGGTACTCAACGATGCCTTGCTTCAGAAAGTCATCAAACGTGACCTTTCCAGCTTGCAGCAATCTAAGATGACTATCCTTTATTCTCGCCTCGCCGTTCTTCACGATAATGTACGGTCGACAAATACGTCCTTCGTCGGTTGCGATATGCACAGCTGAGAGATGGGCGTTGACGTTAATGCCGACAAATGGGGATATCCACCCTCGTCGTCTCATAGTGCGGAATTTAGCTGCAAACCGCTTCGGATATCGGGAGAGAGCAAATGGAGTACCGTTAATATGGACGATATACGTACCCTTCCTAT
The DNA here is from genome assembly GCF_022478715.1 of Daldinia decipiens. NCBI lineage: Eukaryota > Fungi > Ascomycota > Sordariomycetes > Xylariales > Hypoxylaceae > Daldinia > Daldinia decipiens. The sequence continues at coordinate 220,966 of NW_026054570.1, read as the reverse complement.
GCATTTGAGCACCGGAGAAGCACCGGAGCGGTTCAACCCCAGAATCCAATGTAAACACCATCTTTTTAACAGGATCTTCATCCACGTTGGTCGTGATATGCGTCATGAGGGCCAAGTTTTTAATCAAACCACAGGCCTCACCTTCGGGTGTATCAGACGGACAAAGCATACCCCACTGTGATGGCTGTAGAGCACGAGGACCACTGACTTTCCTCGTCTTTTCGAATTGACTGCTTATACGAGTCATCATTCCGAGGGCGCTGATGTAGCTGAGACGGCTCAGAACGTGTGTTACACCGGCACGGTCCATCTTAAATCGCTTCACGCTCCAATTTCCAGTTTGAATAGCACGGTTCATACCCTCAGTGATGTGCTTTCCTTGGGCACCAACCTGTACCAGAGGATCTACGGCGATTGCCCGATTTTGCTTCCTCAGAGAGTGCTCGACGTTGAACTTGAGTTGAGTCATGAAATTCTTGAATAAATCCTCGAAAAGCAAAGACAGAAGTTGCCCTGCTAACTCTAGTCGCTTGTTACCCACGAAATCTCGATCGTCGACAAGCTTAGGGTTGTAATGGGCCATAAGTACTCGACGAACCATGAGAGCGATATAGATAGCCTTTGGATAAAAGTCTAGACCCTCGACCGGTATATGAGCAATGATGAGGTTGGCTAAAGCATCGAGACCTTCCTCGATGGTACTACGCCGAGCCTGTGGCGGTCCTCCAGGCTGTTTTGCTCGGCCGCCCATCTTCACTCTTGCTCCGATATAATCTAAAGCCTGCTGCTGAGTAAAGACACCGACTCTAGTTGCTTCCTCGAAATTAACAGCAAAATCATCCTGGAACCTTCCGTCGGAACCAGTGACGAGCTCCATTATCTCGTAGTCCGTAAGACCACCAAGAGCTTTTAGGATGATAACTATAGGTATAGCTTCGACAAGAACATTATGCTGAAGAACAATGCGGTCCTTCTTTAGGGTAACGTATGTTTTGGACTTTCTCTCGTGTGTAGAACTCGTCACTGAAGCTGTGATTATACTATTCTTCTCGTCTGCCTCGACAATGACTCGGTTCTTACTCAGCTGCTCCTGGACGAGAATGACCTTTTCCGTCCCGTTGATGATGAAATATCCGCCAGGATCAAGGGGACATTCATTCATGAGCTCCATCTGAGCATTGTTTGCACCGTACAGCCGGCATTTGTTGCTCCGCAACATAACGGGCATACGAGCAAGCTCGACATTGCGACGGATAATCTTCTGCTTCTCTCGTGTGTACGCAATGTCCACGAGAATCTTAGCAGAGTAAGTGATATCCCGTAGGCGACATTCCATGGGAGTGATATCATTTTCGACCCTATATTCACTGAAATCGGAACGATCCGGAGGCGCAACCCGGATGTCTATAAATTCGATCCAAAAGCTACTGTCAACATCGCTTCTGAGCGTGCGGTTGGCCTTGACAATTTCTTTAATTTCATGATCTACGAAGAAATTGTAGGAGTCGATATGTCTAAGCCCATTAATTAATATCAACCGGCCGCATATCATAACCATCAGAAAAAACGTACTGTTTAACTAAACCTAATAAAATGATAATATTAGCATCCTGTAAATACCTGGCTGGTCATCATGCAGATCGTATACATACCTTTGACCTTCAAAAAAGCTGGAAGTAGTTGATTCTTATCGTCAACAGTCGAGATAGGGTCCGTCAACTTCTTTCCGTTATAAAAAGGCTCTAATAGAGCCTCAAATCCGTCATCGACATAAGGCATTTTGACGGCCAAGCATTTTTCATGTATTGGCGGCTGAGTGATAAGTGATTGTGAGATGACTCTTAAAAATTCAGCCTCCTTGACCAAGAGCTTGTCGCGTGTGGCGGCTTGTGCTGTCCCCCACCAAAAAAAAAAAGGAGGGGCTGCTGGTAAGTACCTAAGTATACAAGTACCTCTAGACCTCAAAATCTTACATAATTTTCTACTAGCGTTAGGGTATGTACCCAGGTACCGCGAATAGGATCTTATCTCTATGTAAATTATAGCCTACGTTGAACAAATCGAAGCTTTCAAAATTATGGAACTATATGTAGCTAAATGAATCCGTAGATGACTCCACGGGGAAAGAGTTGATGAGACAAACAGATACGACCCGGGGACTTTTTTAACGTCTCACCTAATGATATTAATCCGAAAATCCACATAAATTGGCATCTCCATGTTCCAATGGGCTTTGGGCTTAATATAGCACAATTTGAAATAATACCCTCTACCGGGAACCATACTCAGAAACCGGGGAATATTATTTCTCTACGTCAGCACATATACGCGTACTAAATGTCGTCACGCTTATCAAGGTACTTATTTGAGTCACCACGATGGGATCTTTCTCTCCGCCCAACACCCACGCTGTTATGCAAGCTTCCTATTTGGAAATCATCTCTATTTTTACCCAAAGGCTGTCCTCCCTTTCGACAGCTACCAGGGACATGCATGTGTAAAGAATCCAATGGGCGGGTAGACGGGGGTTGGCTGAATGCCAAGAACCAAGCTCACCCATATAATGAGCCATTTGAACCCCTCTTTACCCCTCCATCAACTTCGTCCGTAGAGTTACTGCCCCTCGTCTTAACCACTTCTGCGGCTTGCCTTGCATAACTCACTGCAGGAGATAGTACGCTGTGTTGGCAGATCGATCCGTCATGCATTGGTCTGGGAAGCCGCCTCATCCTCTCAGGTTGGATGTGGAAACAGGGAAGATTTCGCTATATTCTATATGTATGTAAAGTAACTGCAAAAAGAGCAATAGTACGACTATGCAGCTATTTCGTCATATCTCGAGTGGCCGTCTAATAAGAAGCATTTATAGAAGAGGGGCCTGTAGGCGAGGATATTTGGTAAGTATGTATTCCAATGCCCAGAAAAAGTTGCAGGATGTCGCTGGGCTTGTTTTGGATCATCAATGTGTCTACCTAATACGCCGTTGTTAGTAATCTCATCAACTCCCTCGAGCTAGTTCCAGACCTCGATTTGTAGCGAAGACCACCCGAAGTTCGCACCCAGACCCTTCGTATTGCTAAGTCTCTTAACCGTGTCCACAAATATGTGTTTTGATTATAGAACTGCACCCGGAAAATAAAGAAATGCTAATGAGATAGCTATGCCTTATAGCTAAGATACTGATACATATTAGTATTTATAGGAAAGTTTACGTTGGCTCACCTGGGTCCAGCATATGCAAGCCACAAAACGCACATCGTGATCCAGAGTATCCGGGGGAAAAGGCTATTTCTCTCCCGGGGCTGGCTGGTTGGGTGACGTGCAGGTCAAGTTTATAGATGCTCCGCGTGTGGGCAAAAGTCGGTGAGCCGAACAAGGATAGATTTCCATACTTTGCGTAACCGCCCAAACCTTTTTCGAGGTAGTTATGCTTGTACATAAGTAAGAGTACATAGCCAAAGGCTCGCTGTCCCATCGTATGTACATAACGATGCAAATAGCAGTCTGCTTCAGACGATCTCATTGTCGCCACTAGGGCGGCCATAGTTGAGAACTATTAGTTGCGAGCCATGTTTGGAGAGCAACTCGGAATTGGTGATCGCCCGCGCTGTGTGTTTTGGAAAAGCCATACTCTTTAGCTCTGCTTACGGCCCCGAATCTGTTTTCGACAACGCAATAGATGCCAGTGGCAATCCTAACGGCTACAGAAGGAAATAGGGCAGAAGACGTACACGGAGTACCTAAGTAGGAAATGGGATCGAGAAGGCAACGTTCACCTCAACAAGGGTCTAACAGTATTGAGCCGCGCTAAGAGCCCATTTAGATCAAGAAAGTCTAGGCTCGATCCGAAACCTTAAGGAGGAAGGACCCTAATAAAACAAAGAGCGGACGTATGAGACGGTTGGTAGACTACGCTCCGGCAATATGTGAAAGTGGCGCTTCACGGCGAGGTGCTCGTAAATAGCTAAGAATCGACGCCGCTCCTATCCCCGGAGCAAACACCGGGAGGGGCTTGGCTCGGAAGAAATAGCCTTTGCAACAAAATATTCTACATAGTAATCAATATCGAGGAATGTCTCAGAATTCACTAGATGGCGCTGTTAGCCCACACCTGCATTGGACGCGGGTGCTTCGAGAGTATTCGATCACGTATGTACTCTTCGTCCGGTACCCCCAACCGGATAAATACATCCACTCCTATCGGGTCAGTATAAGGTACATACATAGAGAGGTATAGGGAAAACGCTCGTAAAATTCGAGATCCTTAGAAATCCCGTGTTGAGAGACCTATGAGAAGCTGCCTGTGAGCAGACTGGTATCAAACGTGGGTAAGGCGTCCATCCAACCAAAGCCTATTGATGTACATCCCCAATTTATACTTACATGCATGTCGTCCCTGTGGAGCTTGTTAAACCGGGAGACAGAGCATACCGTATGGTGATACTGATGGTAAATGTAGGCGTATGTTTATGTGCCTTTAACTGTAGGACGGCATTGGATAACCGGACGGATGCAAAATACGGATGGGTGAATCATCTAATACATGGAGTTGGGCTGAATTGACTCCTCGAGTCCAAACACATCTAGATGTATCCCTACGGTCCTACACGCGATAGAGAAAGTCTTATCGTTGTATATAGGTTCGGATTCGTGATGTTTGCAGCTCAAATATTCCCCGCACCAAATTGAAGATCGACGAAGTGCGAACAATCCGCATATCGGCCATGACTTGCGCTGGTGTTTGAAGCCAGAAACTTGGGCGGCACCGGTTTGGCCTGTTCAATACATATGTAGCTCTTGGTGTCAGGTAAGGTTCCGCTCACCGCTCCCCTCTTGTTTGAACAAGCTGCTCCCAGCTACATACATAGTATGTACTTAACACACCAATCTCGGCCGCTAGCGACGCCAGGGGTAGCCAGGTAGCTAGGATAGCTACTCAAAAGGCTTCATCAGTATTGAATACCGTCACAATAAAACGGTCACGTACAATACACACCCCCTTAATAGGAGAGGGCTATATGTTTTTACCTACCTAACCTAGGTGTCTAGTATGAATATTTTTATTGGAAATCTGACTTACCTAGCGTCGTAAATTGTAACAATCGTAGACAATTGAACCTATGCAGAAGGCTGAATAAAATTATTAGTACCAAGGCCGTCTCCAGCCGTCTCAAATTGTGTAGCTGGGCTGGACACCAACTCCACCCTTCTGGTTCCTAAGTCTTTGGTTGGAGTTCGCAGCCAGCGCCGTCGCGATCGAGTTCTCTAGGTTAGAGGGAAATAAAGGGGGGAGGACCCCGAATATGAATGGATGAAGCTAATCCATCGAACGATCTATGAAGCCGCTTTTACCTATCAAGAGGTAGGTAATTGCCTACTTGGGTAGTCCGTAGCCATACCATAGCCATAGATCAATATATTCCGATGTTCTCATCCCATCCCACCTTTCTTATACTACAATCACCTTGTTGCTCTCTCCTGGCGTATCGATTGGTGTTCTTGGAATATACAACGTTTCTCCAGAATAGTCATTCTGCGTATGTATGTACCTAGTCGCGGCTTGCCATTTATTAGTCGATATACGCGCAAGTAAGTAGTGAGGTAGCACACACACTAGAAGAAAATAAGCATAAGAGCTCACCAGCAATATATGCTTTCGATGAAACGCAAGCATCGAGGTAGGTATGGACTGGAGGTATGGAGGTATGGAGGTATGTAGAGGTAAGCACGAAGAATGGTAGCAATACATACGCCGCGACTAGGTACCTCCTAGTATGCTAGTCTGCGTGTCCGCTAGTACACGTAGCGTTAAAGCATCAGGCCTTTAGCTCTAAGGAAATAAGGAAACGGACAGGGACCAGGGGCTTGCGAGGGCAGGAGGGGCCAATCTGTACTACACAAGACATGGAGACACCCACTCTTGCCCACCGTAATCCACCATCTCGCATGTATTTGCCTTGTACTTCCTTCGAGATGTAGCCCTGAAGGACCATAGTGTACGATACATACCACATACATGTACAATACCTACAGCACTGAGCGATGTGTTCTAGGTAGGTACATACCTAAGGCTGTACCACCAAACAAGACCTCGACCAGGGGGTGGGGAAGGAGACAAGACGCAAGGACTTTCACACTGGGGAACAAGACTGACTGAAGAAGGAAAGAGGGTTGGCTGCGTCTTTGTCCTAATTCCATCTAAGCTCCCCTGTGCCTCGTCCACTTGCAGACTTGCAGACTTGGAGACTTGCAGCAATTGAAACATTTGAATCTCCTTCTCTTCGCACAACTCCACACTCTTTTATTATTATTTGCATTTTGCGACTTGCAACCCTTTCTTTTCTTTCCGTGCTGCGCTGCCGCTCCTGGCTCTCCAGGGCTGCATTTTGCGTTGTGTGCTATAGTTGTTCTCATCAAAGGTGAGTGAGTCTAACCTATACTGTCAATAGCCGAAGACAACCCTCTCCAACCCCCCATTAAGACATCGTGAAGTCAACCTCCCCTGCCCAGCGCAAGTTGAGTGCCGAACGAGGGATATGCCACCTGCGATACAGCAGAAGCGCGGCGCAAATCTTGCTAATTGCCCAATTCTCCTGAAATCCCGTCACTTCACTTTGGAGAGGGGGAAATTTTCGATGTCGGCTTCTTGCGATTGGTTTCATTGGGTACCCCTAGCATGCATGCTGACCGTCGTCCTCTGGAACTCCAGTTTATAGAAAAATCCGGTGATTGCCAATTTGGCCTGTACGAAAGCTTTTGGTGTTGTAACAACAGAATAACATGGATGATTATCGATTTCGCACTCAGCAGTCCCCGAGAAACGAGGCGCCGATGAATTCTCTTGTCTCACCGCAGAGAAATGGCAGGCCCATGCCTCCTCAGCCAGTCTCGCAGGACCCTCGAACGACTTTGCCTCGACGGTTTACCACCGATTCGGGGCGTGTACCAACATTGTCCACTATAAATACCTCCCAGCGAATGCCGGAACCACAAGAATATTCTGCCGTGAGTCTCCCCGAATTTGGGCATCCCGCAAACCATCATGGTCGGGATAGGCCTTCGGCCTTACTAGAACTGCCCCGAGCATGTCTCAATGCTCCTAGTTGCATGTCTTGCCCCTGTGAAACACATCACTGACATTGGTTATCCTAGACGCAGTATAAAGTACAACTGGTAAGGCTGTCTCTTTGCTGCCTGTCGTTTCTGTTCATTATTGAGTCGCACCTCCGCGCATGCGCTCAGTACCTAGATTCCTATTTGCGATTGTCGCCATTTTAGCATAGTTGAGTTAGTGCTCACAATCTATATAGTTAGAGAAGAAGAAAATCGAGTATGAAAAGCTTCGAGAGCAGAAGCGGCGCTTCGAGGCCGAGATGCATAAATTGGACCAGCAGCAGCGGCGGGATGAATTCGATATTGCCCAGATGCAGGAGGATCTAGGCCGAGGAAACGGCTTGGGGTTGACAGGTCACCAGTCCGAGCCGACGACGCCGCCCGAATATCGAGAGACAAGTTCGGGATTCCCTACCATGTTCTCTCGTCCTAACCGATATTCGACTCCTAGCCTTGGTCTCGTATCTCCGCCAGGGCTTTTCAATCGACCGGGGAGGTCTGGTTCTCAGCTCGCATCTCCCCAATCGGGCATTCTTCAATCTCGCTTTTTCGACGACGCTATACCATCCCGTTCCGTTCCGGGATCTCGTAGGAACAGCGACGAAGACGAGAAGGAGGAGGCTCTTCGCCAGGATCCTACAAGTCATCGATCAACTAACGCGTAAGTCTGATACTTCCTGACTTTCTGCTTTCTTGTTTTATCTATTGTTTCTACCCACGCGCAACATTGCCGAAGTGTTGGTCAGCAACGACACCGGTTGCTGTCATGTCTGAATCTCTATACATACATAGGTGGTCAAGGCAAATTTGTATTTATAGCAGCGAAAACCCTTGTGCTTGACGCAAGGAAGGTAGATAAGGCGAGGGAGTTCCTTCAAAGATCATATGGGTGTCTTGTTTATCCTTGGTGGTTCATTAGGCGCGAGTTCGTCGATTCGGGTTCACAAACAATGTCAGCGAGGTGCTCGACTTGGCCCAACCTCTCTTTTCATACAATTCTCTGTCATTATATCATTGCATTATGACAAGCCCTGGACTGGCAAGCCCTATTGATTTCGAGATACACCACTTCGTCCACTTCTACCTAAGCAGAAAAATTATCCCTCTCCTAGAAAAATAAATTTCCCCCCTCAACACATTTCCCGGATACTCATACATCCCATCTCCACCAATATCTCCCTCCTTTCTACCATTTCTATTTAACACCCCAACGTCGCGCTGTTGACCACTGTACGCTTGGGGGTTTAACATATTTCCATTCATGTGCTTTTTACGCACTTCATCAGCTGGTCTGCAGGTATTTAGCAGCTACTGACGTAGAAACCTTCCCAGTCTTAATCGATATTCTATGCCCGTTACACGTCGTGGCAATCTCTACGATAACATCGATCAGACCAACACAACTGGTTTTCTCTTCAGAGACGACGAATCCTCTATGGATTTGAACAACTTTTCCAACATTGACGCCAGTGAGGACGGTTTCCCTCAGCTCTACGCACAGAAAGGAAATCCCAACGTAGTAAGTTAACACCTCAGGCACTTTTCGCACCTGCCCTCGTTGCCCCTTCGTTGCCCCTTCGTTGCTCCTTCACTGCTCTTTCACTTTGCCTGAATCACGCATTGTTCTCTACTGTATGTTTGCTTGTTTGTCCTGTTCATGGTCTGTGCTCCCGGTTTCTCGAACAATATTTGAGGACCTTCTCAGGCGAATTGCGCTTGGAAGTGTTTTAATTCAGCGCACGTTTAACACAGCTACTACACGTACCTTACTTTGGAGGTTATTTTTTTTTCCCACAAGAATCTTTCACTCCTCACATTATTCCCAATTGATAGCCGCTCTTGCATCTTCAATCGTCCCTTCCATCAGATACCTAGTGCTGCTAGTTATCAAGACACTAATATTCCCACAGCTGTCTGCTTCTTCTGCTGCAGTTGATCTCGCATCTCACCGTGCAAGTGGTGAAGCAACCCCTACCAACGGCTGGGCGAACATTCCTCGACATCGACAACAGCAGAGTCTATCTACTCTAGGATCGTCCCAAATGAATACCACGGAAGGCATGTCTACTGGCCAAGCGGGGTCATCAACCGATAGTACCTCCGTTGCTAGTCGCCCTTTCCGTCACTCCCTTGACGTTAGCCAGTACAGGGAGACCAGTACCGACACCGCAACTACCTCAACCATGCCCCCCTCATCTAATCAGGCGCTCTCCACACCTCCCAAGCTACAGACCTCTTTCTCTGCAAGTGAGATGGCTGCCGTCAAGAATGTCCCCAGCGCTACCTTGACTCCTTCAAGCAATGCGAATGCCCATGCTCAGCAGCACTTCCACAACCACAATGCAAGCATTGGCCGAATCCCCCCTGGCGCCATGAAACGCCACAGCCGTGAGCTTTCCAATGACAATCATGCTGTTGCTGCCCAAGCTGGTGCACCATATCCATCAATTTCATCACAGCTGCAGGGTGGTGCTCCTGCGTTTGGCCCCGTTGCATCCAGCCAGGCCGCCATTCAGTCACCTGTCTCCGCCGGAACAGGAACAGCCACTGCTGGTTCGCCCTCATCTCTTGGGCCTTACCAGCAATTCTATGGTGGATACAGCCAGCCGAACCCTAACGGTCCCGGCCCTGGCCCCGGATATAACATGAACATGATGACAATGGGCATGCAGAACTTGGGAATGAATAACTACCCTCCTCAGAACTATGTCGGCTATAGCCCCATGTACCAGCCCCATGCACAGCCTCGAGACTCTCAGCAGCGTGTAATGCAGCAGCGTCGTGCTCAGGATAATGAGGCCATGACCCGTTATGCCAACCTATCCTTGGAGCAGGTAGGAGGTACAATCTACGATCTTTGCAAGGATCAACACGGCTGCCGATACTTGCAGAAGCAACTCGAGAATCGAAACCCCGAACAGGTTCACATGATCTGGCTGGAGACGAATCAGCATGTCGTCGAGCTTATGACGGACCCCTTTGGAAATTACTTGTGCCAAAAGCTTCTAGAATATTGCAACGACGACGAACGTACTGTACTGATTCAGAATGCGTCTGCAGAGATGGTTCGCATTGCGCTCAACCAGCACGGCACGCGAGCACTGCAGAAGATGATTGAGTTTGTCTCGACTCCTACGCATGTCCAGCTCATCATTGAGGCCTTGCGCTATCGAGTCGTCGAACTCATCCAAGATCTCAATGGAAACCATGTGATCCAGAAGTGTCTTAACAAGCTTAGCCCGGAAGACGCCCAGTTCATTTTCAGTGCAGTCGGCAACAACTGTATTGAAGTGGGTACCCACCGTCATGGTTGCTGTGTGCTCCAACGATGCATTGACCATGCCTCGGGAGAACAAAAGATGTGGCTTGTCACTAAAATCACCGAGAATGCCACTCGACTTGTGCAAGACCCCTTTGGCAATTATGTGGTTCAATACATCATTGACCTGAACGAGAGTGTCTTCACTGAGCCTTTGATACAGCAATTCCGTGGCAAGATTAGCCAGTTGTCCCGTCACAAGTTCAGCTCCAACGTTATGGAGAAATGCATCCGCTGCGGCAATGACGACTCTAAAGACATGATGGTCAACGAGCTCCTGGCCCCGGGCGAGATGGAGCGCCTACTACGGGATTCGTTTGGTAATTACGTTGTTCAGACCGCCTTGGACCATTGCACGTACCCCATGAAGATTCCGCTGGTCGAAGCCATCCGTCCGATTGTTCCCACCGTCAGAAACACTCCGTACGGTCGCCGACTTCAAGCCAAGATCCAGCAGCATGACACTCGAAGCGCCAATACCAGCGGACAGGCCACCCCTGCCGATGCAACTCAGGGTCAGATTGCAATTCGTCCCCCCCACACTCGTGCCATGACGACTCAGTCTATTGTGTCGCCACCTGGTCCTTACACGAATGGCCACAGCCCCAACGGTATGAACGGTACCCGAGGCAGAATGGCATACCCGCCCCCCAATGGTATAGGCGTGCCCGGCGTCCCAGGCAATGCTCCTCCTCAGCCGCCGCGAATGACCCAGTACCCTACATACCCTGGTGCTGGCGTTAACCCTGGATCTGGCGAAGGTGATTTCTTCTAGATATTTCTCATGCCTGCGGCGGTCATGATACTTGTAACGGTACGATAATGAACTCAGACGACAAACCATTTCCGGTGGAATTTTCCCTAATGGTCGATTACGTGGTCTTCGTGACCATTTCGCAAAGAATGAATGAGATGCTTCATACGAGCTTGATGATACCGCTTTCCTTTTCTCGCGCCATCCACATGTCACCCTTACTTCCTTTCTACGCAGGATATTGCACAAACTCATTTGCGCCATCGAGTACCACCATTAGCGCCCATTGTTCCTAGGGTTGCTCTGTATATTACGCACTCGATACACGATTCTCGATACCCCAGTCAAGGCCAGCTCTCATAACAGCATATCGAATTTAATCGTAGCCCGCGCCTGTGTACTCAAACATCTCGGCATAGATTTTCTTTTTGTTTTCTCGGTTTGCGGGATGCTTTTTCGGCAGATACATGCATTACTCCTATTTTACACGCATTAGGCCGATATTTCGACGTCATAGCTTCTCGTGGTGTCTACCGCCGCCCTAATCACGTACGCTCTGCGATAGACATACATACGCTCGCACCTAACCTCCTCGACCAGTTTCTATAGGAACCAGCTTTACGCAGGTGTCTTTCCATACATGCTGGTCTCGTGCGAGCGTATCATGGCACACGACAGCAGGCTATGGGACGCTGGCATCAATGGGTTCTCTTGTATACCTACATGTTTCTCCTATGGGAAACCCAAATCAACTACTTACGGCTGCAGCAAAGCGTGATAAGCTCAGGGGACCCAGAAGATGTAACAGCTCTGGTCGTTAAATACAGATGGGAGGCGACTGGATACCAGTTCCAGATGATCTTGGCTTGTGTTTTACACTGAGGCTCATTTATCAGGATTTGTTCTGCGATGTCTTTCGACGGATTTTGCCGGTCTCGCTGATTTGGCGATATTGGGCATCGATTTTCTGTCCTAGGTACCTTCCCCCGTGGAAGAACCTCTTCGCCTGTACTTTTCAGATAGCCTAATAGAGGCATATAAAATACCTCCCGAGTCCATTTTCCGTGACATGATTTTTCAGGACTTGTTACTTCCTACCTAAATTGCCATTTAATTACCGTAGACTATAACATAGTCGGAAGGTTAGCATCTTTAACTATGTATCTTAGGTACTTTATACGGATAACAACCATACCGCCAAGGTTGTCAAAACTACTAGGTTAAAGCCATTACAACTACCACAGAGGTAGTTATCATAATACAAATAGGGCATATAGCGTACAGGACATAAAAACGGGCCATATATTATAGCCGTGGTAGCTTATATCACGTATACAGCAGATTAAGTTACCACGTTCAAGCTACCGTATAAAGGCCTAAGTTAGGTATGGTAAGCCTAAGTAGTGGATTGCATAGCTCTAGGAGGCAACAGCAACAGCAGCTCCAGAATTTCGATTGTTTTAAGCCGATAGCCGCCGCAGGAAATCCATATTCAACGAGAGAGATACGAAGTCACATTTGGCAAAATAGTGTCACTAGGCACGAAGGTATTAACATAAACAGCCGAAAACAAATAATTTTTTCGTCCCAGGAAGAATCTTGTTCCTATGTAGACTACGTGCAGTAACTCCAGGCATAATTCATGAGCCCGACACATGCCCTATTGACCCTGAAGAAAGACGTCATTCCCTGTCGTAACCACGACATCCACGACCAAGCCGTCGTCACACGTCCCCTAGTTTTCACCTCTGCCTCCGTTAGGCGCACGCGCTTATCGGTAACGCCACAAGGAGAGGGTGTTGTGTCTCTTCCAAGTCTTTCTGCGACCAGCCTTGGTCTTGTTGTAGCGGTGGCCCTTGTTGAGACCACGCGACTTCTTGCCGGTAGCGGTGAGACCACGGGCCTCGCGGTGCTTGTGCACGGGGTTGACGATCCAGTTGATGCGGGGGTCCTGGCGGATGGCCTTGTGCTGGGGGTCGACGAGGATAACCTCGTAGTACTTGTAGGTAGAGTCCTGGTTGATCCAGTACGAGTTGAGGACTCGCAAGTTAGCGCAGCGACGGCCGACACGCTCCTCGGCGGTGGCCTTGAGGGATCGCTGGTACTTCAGCTGGTTCACACCCTGGTTGGTGGGCTTGCCTGTAATTTCGACATGATTAGTCGTCCGCCTCGAGAATATCAGAATATCATGTCGGTTTCGTAGCAGACTTACCGTAGGTGGCACCCTTAGGCACGGGCCGCTTGCGACCACCGCGGCGGACGCGCACACGGTAGACGACATAGCCCTGCTTGGCCTTGTATCCGAGGCGGCGGGCCTTGTCGGGGCGCGAGGGACGCGAGGCGCGGTGGATGACGTTCAATTGACGAAGCTATATTGATGCACTCTCAGCTAATGTTCAACGAGTGTATAGCAGAGACACGTTCCCTCCCTGCCGGGGAAAGGCAAAGGAGGGAAGACAGCGTCCACATAATCATCCACGCCAATATCTTGGACTGTTGTAGATTTTCGTGTGTATAGTACGCTTTTCGTGTCGAGGGTTTAAAGCAATCGTGGAGGTTTCAACATACTTCCCAGCAGCGGACTCGGAGGAGGAATCGCAGAACATCGGACTGCTTCTTCTTCTGAAGCTCTTCGACATACTTGAGGGCACCCATCTTAACTGTGCGGTGAAAAATACGAAGGTCAGCAATAATATCAAAGGGGTTATTTCGAATAGAGAGCTACAAACCAGGTTGGGAATAGAAGCCTGCAAAAATGGATGGTCGTGTGTCGTTGTGTGTGGTGTGAGGAATTGAGGAATTGAGGAATGCGAAAATCTTCAATTGACCGAAGAAATTTGCTAAAGTTGTGCGAGTGCGTTTGGGGGGGAAAGTTAAGCGACCTGGGGCTAGCCTCAGAACGGGATAGTATGATTTCCATTAGTGCATTGACCACATATACATCAATACTTAGATTATCAAATCATCCCTTCCTATCCGCACAATTCAGATCTAGGTTCAGATGTACGTAATCCGTAGTATTTCATAATTGCATATCAAGAAACTCGAGGTTATTAGGTATGTTATATGGATGTAGGATGTAGCAAGCCCTCTAAAGCTCCATGATACAAGCTACAAGCTACAAGCTACAAGCTACAAGCTACAAGCTACAAGCTAATAACTACAATCCACCATCACAGATTCCCAATCTACTCTTCTACTGTCCCCGCGATAGATATTTTGCTCCCAAAGGAACAGACTTCGCGATAGCCGTGAATTTCTTGACTTGCTCTGCTGCAACTGTACCCCAAGTATCCTCGTCTAATGCCATGCGGCTCTCTTTAAAGAGATCTGAAGCCATGCTCTCCCTTTCATTTCCTTTGTATCTATCAAGCTGGTGAGATATGTGAGCCTCTGGGATAAGCTTATCCTCGGCGAGTTTCTCTCCGTACTCGCGGCCGCAAGAAAGAAGGTCCTTCATATCCTGCTTGTCCTGCTTCCATTTCGCAGTGGGAAACTCGAACTTATAATTCTTGAGTTGCTCGTCCGTCTCCTTGAACTTTCTGAGCAATGTGTAGCTTCCTGATATCACAGACTGCGCATCTTGGAATAAGATATGATTTTCCTTGGTTGTATTGCGCGCCTTTCCGTTTGGTCCGTAAGAGAGAAGGGTTTCTGAGTAAAGCTTTCCAAAGGTTTCTACAAATTTATCATTACTCTGGGCGCTGTAGATAGTCAGGTTAAATTCATCAAATTACTAGTTTATGGGGTCCGATGTTCTCACAGTTGTTTCTCCTGTTCTTGAATATACTCTCGCACCTTATCCGTCTGTTTCTTGACTTTCATTCCAAAATTCTTGATGAAAGTCTTTGATTTTGTAACCTCGCCTTGGGTATTGCCCTCGAAAATCTCGGCCCATCGCTGAAAATTTCTGTATGTATTAGGTACTATTAGTAGCTGGACTTATGAATTATTTTCTAATTTAGTACTCACCGGCTGCCCTCTCGGCCCTCGTCCCCATCGTACTCTTCAAGTCGTGAAAGGCGTCTGTTCGTACCAGTCTTCTTCTTCTTGATATTGTTTTCCGTGATCGACGCCTCAGGATCGTCTGGCAGTGCTATGGAATGTGAATATGCCTGACACTACGAACTATATCAACCCGCTATTCTCTCGGCCGCGTACTTACGCTCAGGATCGGCCTTTCTCTTGGCTACTCTCTTCGACATGGTGGTTGTAAATGTATGATGGTTGAATATGCCGGCTTCGGTAAATTGCTATAGAAATAAAAGGGGGATCAGATGAAAGACGAACTAGGGATTATGATGCGATTCAAACAACTCATTATTATCAACAAGGCTACGCATAGCACTGTGAATCGAGGAGACGCAGAATCGTGTGTAAGAATTGAGAAAGGAATTCTCATTTCGTTATTTTATTTGGTGACATAAGTAGGACATAGACGTACCTAGGTTAGGTAATCTAGTTCTTTCCTCCTTGATAGGGGGTTCTTACTTAACCTACCAATCTAGGTACATGAGGTATGTACGTAGGTGTCCACATATGGTTTACTCCTTCTATACATGCATTAAGTAGAATGCTCCTTCTACATTAGTCCATATGTATACTTTGAGTACTTATAATGGACTCATTTATTTATAAGGGGCTCGGGTGTAGTTCAGATCCATAGTGTTTTATATTAAACATTATTCAAATTTGACACATGCAACTCAGTAACTATAGCTATTAGAAGCTTGATTATAGCAATTTTAGCCATCGGAGGTAACTAGAACCCTATCTAGAACGAATCTGCCATTAAACTAACAGTGAAAGTGGACAAACCGAACAGAGGACTCCCCCCTGGATGCATCTCGCAAGGCAAATGGGCGTAATCTTTCATGCGTGGCAAAGTCTTTTCTGGTCGTACAAAATCCGTCCATACCCAACAATTCGTGCAAACCGTCCCTTTTGAATATCAAATTACACATATGCTTGTGCAGCATGTCTATGTTAGTCTCCTTTCAAGCGCAAAACTACTTTTTGTCTTCTGGTTTCTCTTATGCCGTATCGTCATGACGCAAAATGATTGATGGCCCTCTGCCTTCGGTTCGTCTTCTCGCCTCGCCTCGCCTCAAATCCGAACTCGAACTCGTCTTCGTCTGGCCTCGTTCCCATGTCTTTAAAGGTTGAGAAATCAAGGAATTCCAAGGAATTGATGGATGCCGGTGCCGACCAACGCCAAAAGTCTGATAATTGCGTCGGTCCTCTGGAGTTTTCGCCTAGGCGTATTGTGACTTGTATGTACCACAGGCGCCTCTAGGAATAATTGACTGTATGTAAACAACTTGAAGGGGCCGCAAGGCCTCCTGAAAAAAGAGAAAATTAAACCGTAGAAAAAAGAGAAAGAAAATGAACGGAAATGGATTTCTGTCAATCCGTTGATCGTAATACGTCACTGTAGTATCGGATCATATAATAGTGATGGTATGGTACGAGGGAAATATAATACGAGAATAGAATTTTAGTGTAATGGGAAATTGGGATCGAGGTTACCGAGTACGACATTCGTCTTTACTGGATGATTGAGGTTCCAAAAATGACTTTAGAAGGTGCGTAACAAAGATAGATACCGTATGGTAGTAATGAATGTTTGCGTCAATGAATTTTAGAGCGAGGTTGAACCACAATAGAGAGTAAGGGGGGTATCGCAATATCCCAATATCTTGGCGAATCGGAAGCATCTCCAGGTTCATTAGTAACGAGAGGGAGTTCTCGAAGGCCGTAATGGAATGAATTTAATCCACAAACTCCTCGCGTTCAGCGGGAGTTCAGAGAGAGCCCCTGGAACGCTCCAACCCATTCATTCTGCCCTGCCATGTTAGGCACTGACTGATCGTGGGGAGACGGAGCTGTGTGGGGACTCGGGTAGCGCGTTCGCATGCTTGGGGGGAATTCCCCAGGTTGGGAGAAGCCGCCGGGATACGCCTCCATCCCTTGCATCACGCTCGGAACATACGGCACTGCGCCGGACCTCGGAGCACTGCTGAACGCACCATAGGCAGAATATGGAAAACCGGACGGAGGATATGCAGAACTTGCTACTGAAGGACGATCTTGGGCGCCAAATGGCTGGTTGAACGGTGGCTGAAACGGTCGACCTGCAGCACCCGGACTGGTAAAGGCACTCTGTGAGTCCTGGGATGGATTGGATCTTCGTTCTGTGTTGGCGGATCCACTTCCTCTTCCAAGGCCAACAGCACCTGGGCCGATGCCGCTGGGCGCCTGCAGCCCCAAGGTCGGGCTGGCAAATGAGGCGGGGTTGATAGCGGACATCCAAATTCGCGTCTTGTAAATCTTGAAAAGATCGGTGACTAGCGAGTTGAAATTGATATACGAGTCGGCGAAGTAGTAAAATGTTAATTTCTTCCAGTCCCTGAAATTCGTTAGCAACGTAGTAGATCAAAGACAGGAATAGTTAGTTACTCACATCTGGAACTCGGCATCGAGAATCTCCATGTTCAGACCATGCTCCTTCACCTTCTGCATACACATACGCTTCGCCTTAGCTTCGTTTCCTTCTTTATCTCGAAGGTTGTGAATCTCGTGACTCTGTGCTAGGCGTTTAATGAGCTTCGGTTTAAGTTCGCCTGCGTTTGGTTCTTGCATGTGATGCTGACTCGGTGGTCCCATTCCGCCAATTGCGCTGCCTTGAAGACCGTTAGATGCAGCCATCAAACCAGCACCGGTCCCTTCCTGAGCGGCCGCGGCATTTTGAGAATACATCATCAACCATTTGTAGTGCTCTTCAGCGTAGTGCTCCTTCAATTCTTTAGCTGTTTGCCAGTCCACGTTATCACGGGCCACGGTTCCAAGATCAGTTCCTCGATCCGCCTCTACAATAACAAGATCTCCAGGTTTAACCGTGAGGCCAGTTCCTTCTTGGATGTAGAATACATCTGCCCTAGAACACTTGAAAAGAACAATATGCAGCAGTTGGTTGTGCCTGGGCTGGCTCATTCCGTACATACTCCTGTGGGGTGATGGCGGACGGTTACCAAAAGTTGAAGGAAGTCCGTAGGCAGATTGGTACGGATTACCGTAAGCGGACGACGCAATGGCTTGGTGTGCGTTAGGAGCATTGCCTCCACCTGAGTAATAGGATACTGTTAATAAAGTTAGTCCTGGGCGTAAACTAGATGGCTCGGATTTACTTACCAGGACTAGCAGCAGATTGAAAGCCTGCGCCCTCGGGGAATCCGCCAAAGTCTTGAGAATGAGACTGTGCTGCCTCTGAAGTTACATCATGAAGGGAAACACCTTCGCCAATAGAACCGATTGATCCTTGTCGTGTAGGCACGTCGGCAAACGAATGTCTACGGCTCTGCGAAATCTCGGTTAAGCCACCAAAACCTAGAGAACTCTGCCAATATGCTTTCTTAACATTTTCGAGCTTTCTATTCTCTAGGGGATAAGGCGAACGGAAAGCCGCAGACGCAGACGCGTATTCGCTCATGCGCCTTCCTAATCCTCGTTTCGAGGCACTGTCCGGACCCTCTCCAGCTTCATCTAATTCGTCAATCGCGAAGTCAGACTCTTCAGGAACCGGTCCGCGGACGCCGTATCCGTTACCTAATCCGTAAGTAGCAGCGGTTGACGCACGGGGTCTGAGCCGAGAGTTGTGATATTGCTGTTGCTGCTGCTGTTGTCTCAACATAGCATTCTCTCGAGTGAGCATCTCTATTGTCTTCGCCTCGGCACTTTGCTGCTGATGAGATGCCTGAGCCGTATCGCTAGCACTCTCATCATCGTCATCCTCAACTTCCTTCACTTTACCTAGCATCGCACCTTCATTGGACATCTCACTCAACATACTTGGGCGTGAAGGTCTGTGCTGCAATCCAGGATGTCCAAGGGGAGCACGCGGTCTTCCCGATAGCACCGAAGACGTAGGCATCGTCGGCGTCGTTGTATCAGGGTCTAGCTGACCTACCGAGTATGACTGGGAACGATACGTCTTGGGGGTTGGGTGCAAGGGAATGGCGAACGGAATTTGAGGGTTAGGATTCTGCTCTCGTGGAGTGGGCGAGGTCTGCGCCAACGAACTATCTTCACCAAAGAAACCAGCATTACCGGGGACAGTAGATGTCGGCGAAGGGAGGACTTCAGTCAATCGAGAAGGCGGCTCCTTACGCTCTGTGTTCCAAATGCCTGTTCCCCATGGGAAAGACGGCGGTCCTTGATGTCCTCTTCCCATCGCCGCCGAAGATGTAGTATGGGAACCCCAAGCGGTTGCACCTGGCTCGGCTGATGGAGTACTAGGGTGTGAAGCTGTTGGTGACATAGAACTGCTCGCAAATGAACCTTTCCTCGGATGGGGTAACGTAGTTTGTGATGTATCATTCAACCAAGAAGCACGACGTACAGGCTTCTGAGGCTGTACTTGTGGTCGATGCGCGTCTTGTCGATGAGGGTCGGGTTCGTCGTCCGAACTTGCCAGGGCTTCAGAGTCTGGTGTAGATCTTCGAGCATTCAGCTTTTCAAGCAGAATAGACTGGTTGTTTGGCGCAACTCCTGGGTATGCGCTCGAGCCGGCTTTGGTTGCAGTACTGGGCTTGATGTTATTGGAGCTCATGGTCTGTAGATGATCGATTTCGGCTTAATAATCGCCGAAAGGAAAAAACACACTGAAATGCAATGACAATAACCGACCAAGACCTCAAAATAGTAATAAAAAAACAACACCCAGAATTTACAAGTAGTTTCCGGGGAGGTGTTCGAGCGTCTATGACAACAGTAAATCGTGTAAACCTACACGACGTATTAGTCATGCTACGGTACCAGAGCCAAAAATGAGATGAAAATGAAAACGGAATGAGAAGTTCACCCCGCCAAAAGCAAATGCTACAAATGATTTAAGTCTGGATGAAGGAGGTATGATTGGCGTTTCCTATCTTGAGCGCCAGCGCTCGGCGAATCCATCTCCACATGCCCCTTATATATAATGAACCACACAACGCCGGCGCAGACCAAATTACGTTCTCAGAGGTAGCCGATCTAGTCAATAGTGGACATAGCGTAAAACAAAGAGATTTAATACTTACTGGCGTCAACGAAAAATATTAGATCTATTCATAGGGTATCGAAGAATCCGTGTCTATTGAGAAAATGAAAGGCCGGTAGGCAGCGCAATCTCAAGGGAAAAAAAGAATGGTCGACCGAAGTGAAGTAACGGTATTGATCGCCAGTCCCAAATCCAAAAACGCCACCAGAAAGACCCTTCTCGATTTCTAAATTGAATTGTCAGGATGGACAGGACGGAAAAGTTTTCGTCGCAGATGCAGTCCAAACTGATTTCTTGTCAAGTTTTTTTTGTCTTCGCGGTTGGTAGAGGCGCCGTGTTAGGGGGGCAATCTAAAACAAGATTTCGTACGTGTGAATTTGTCAGTTCGTAGGTGTATGAGTACGACCTCGAATGCTTTGCGACGAAGCTATTCGGAAGAGCGCATCGTTGGCTCGGGAAAATCTGTGGTGACGAGTAGTTTGCACAAAGGCCGTTGCTGAGCAAAGACACGCAAATAGTCCGTAGAGATGTAGATTTGTCGCCGTAATTGTCGAAGACCGGCAATTGCAGATGGACGGACGAGGGCGTAGGAGGGTGTTGGAGGGTATTGAAATTGAAGAGCGGGGAAGGGAAGTAGTTTAGGTAGGTCTTTAGGTATGGTACCTAGGCAAGTAATTCGTAGGAGTAACTGATTGGTTTAGCAGTACAAATCCAGGACCCGTGCCAGCAGTTGAACGTTGCGACACGAGACCCTCGCGTGAGGGAAAGTATGAAGGAAAGTGGCTAGTGGGGAACGGAAGCTGGGTTTTAAAGTTAGGCTGGTAACAGTGGGCAGGGATGATACATATGTACCTATTGTATGTACATACGGTAGCGGTAATCCCCCCACTAAATCCCGGGAGAGACACCAGTCTTTAGAGGCTTTGGGGGCTTTGGGTGTGTCTTAGCAATAACTGAGCTCCCTGCAAATCATAAAAGGGCACACCTCGTAGTGCCTATGCCTAACTCAGCGCTATTCAAGGATAGGCCGAAAGAGGATATAAACCTGAAATCGTCAAACGAGATGAGAGGGGAGAATTAAACCGGAAACAAAAGACAAAAGATATGTGTCAGTTAAGTGCGAGGGGAATTTACCGACCCAATAGGTGTAGATACCTAACCTAGTGAGAAGGGGACAGACGTGGTCAGGTATGATCAGGTAGGAAAAATGTGGCTACATCGATCATGAACTGATGATGCTGTACGCAGGCAGATACATGTAAGTATGTATGCAGGTAGGTAGTTGGTAAGGTAGTAACTTAGCACGAAGGAGGTGTATGTGCAGTAATGGAGTGGATTTTTCGAGAATGGATGAGCGGATAGGGATGGGATGGATGGCCTATGTAGGTATGGAGGTTGGCAATGCAAGCTTGCTTGTCTATAAGCTTGTCCCGTATATGAGTTCATGTGTAAAAAATAAAATAAAAAGGGTCTCGAAAAAAGAATTCGTTGTAGGTATTTTACTACCTTAGGTACCTAAGGTTAGGTTATGCGCCTTTAGAAAATCAATATTTCTATGTAAGCAGGTACTTACATGTACCTAGGCCCCTAAGGTTAGGTAACTGCCAATTTGTGAGATTGTACCTGGGCTGCTGGAGCAGTAGAGGCAGGTTCAATATTACTCGTAAGGAGAATCCAGAGGTTGCCAAGACACTAAAATAACAAAGCAAAGGACCCACTTGACCTTTCCAAATCTAGTAAAGGCGGGCGTAGGAATTTGGTGTCTGGGGACGGGCGGGTCCTACAGATGGATTCTATTAATTTAGTGCACAAAGGATGATCACCCGAGCCGCTTATACACCGTATCTTATACACAGTATTCTTCCAAGAGTTGTCATTTTCCCATTAACTATGGGCTTTTATTATGTATAATGCATAATGTATAATGTATAACGCAATCATAAATTAGCCCATATGAGAAGCTTATCCGGTCGACGATGCCTATGATTCAATTATCTTGGTTCTAACTTCTAACTTGGGACATACGAAGAGTGTGGGGAAGATTGATCTTGAGCTATCGAACCTGCGAACGTGCGAGAGAGAGGTTAAGTAAGAGACTTCTATTGGCCCGAGTCCTGCAATGACCCAAGCTCTGGTTTGCTAACGATCCTTGCTATTCCGGGGAGTCGAGAAGACAACCAATAACATGTCAAGTCTGATATGTTCGTAGTCCTTCAGAGAAATCTTCTCCAATATCAAATCTAGTGAGATGCACATCCATATTTCCGTCGAGCTCTTTCTACTGCGAACTGATATATATACTTATTCAGAGCAAGACGAGTTGTCATTCGATGGCGCTTAGCCGCCGCGTAGAGGGCATGCATAAATGCTGCTCTCCAAAGGACATTTGGCTTCCGCCTTTCGAAACATGCCTTCTTTTTTTGGGCGGCCACTTCGGATGACAAGGACAGTCTTGGTACGAGGAATTGAGACGGTACGTACGTCAACTCGGATTAGTTAGAATTTCTCTACATGGTATCTCTTTTAGTATCTCTTTCAAAACTATCGATAGGCTATATACACACCGAAGGTCTTGTTCCGTAGAGGTGTGCATAAGCCACACCAATCAAGAATCAAGGATTGGGACGTCATTTCTTCAATACTTAGCCCACCGTTGAAGATCTCGAACAAAAACTCGCCCGGTGCGGCGAATAGGGCCTTCTCGTTCAAGTGCAACACCCAATCCCTTCTCCTGACCGAGTACATGTACCAAAGGCCATGCATGGACGCGAAAGCTTCAAGCTTGCGAGTCAGTCCTTTATTCCAAGTTAGATGGACGCAGCCGTCTTAACCGGACTTGGCCAGCTTCCATTTTCCACCGCATTCACCACACGTATCTGGGGAATGGCCCGACGAAAGTTGCGCCAGCCCTCCTGCATATCCAATTGATGCATGCACTGCACGTCAAAACTGTTGTTACCTTACATAGCATTAGACTCCGGGGTTAATACTACCTGGCTTAAACTCTTCGACGATCAGAAAGCTCGCTGAGACCCCATTGGATTCGGAGGCGAGTAAAATACGGTCTTCTCATCGTTCAAGGTCTTCGTATGAATACCTATAGCAACAGAACCAGCATTGGGTACCTCAGGTACAAGATAGTTGGGTAAGATAATGGAAGCATTGTGGAGGTGTGAGTGAGTGCATAGAAACTCTCCTGAAGCTACATAGCCGATCGTGAGATGACAGGGGAGGGGTAACGGACCATTGCAACGAACGATTCCCGCACCCTCTTTCGGCGATCCGACTTACAGAAACTTCGATAGACTACATACATAGTGCGATGGTGTCGTGTGCTCCAAAAGAACGTCAACATGGAGCAAATAAATTCAAAGCCGCATTACGAGTCGCATTACATACTTCAACCCTAATTACAGACCAAGTTTATTACCCCTTCTGCATAGCTTGGACACAAGGAAACTTGAATTTTCAACTGTCTGTATTTCCAACCTCTTACGCATAGCAGATATCACAGTTTCCTGCATGCTTTAAGCGACCTGAACCAGGGGATGGTGGAGGGGTCGTGACCCTTTATATTTCTTGATAATTTCTTCCTGCAAGCCTCAGCCTAAATCAGAAGACTATTCGATACAATACTCAAGACAATAGTTACTCAAGCCTCTAAAAGTCCTGTTAGATACTCGATCTCAGCATCAGGTTCAACACATACCACCATTTGGCCTTAGCGACCTATATACGATGTCGTCACACGATTAGTTCACACGAACCTTGGAGATAGCACAAGCTTCGCAAAAACCCGTACCTAAAGGCGTCGCACATATACCCCCCAGGGGCTTTACCCCGGATTTTCAGTTCATGTTTACTAACCCTTATCCATAGATTCCATATAGTTATAAGAAGAGCAAGTCGAAAACTAAGAGCCTGCAAGAGCCTGCACGAGTCTAAAATCCGCATCATTCACTAAGCTTACCGGAAAAGCAGCAGCAAATTATGACAATTAATTGGTATAAACTTACATTTATTTGCTAGGATCCATAACATAACCTAAAGAGTCTTTTCTGGTTCGATCGATGGCTAGTGATCATCTTAACGCATATTTTCGGCCGATTGCTACGCTCAACTCAGAAAGCCTAGGCGCTGGGCTTAAACTAGCGAAAAGCTGTTTTTCCTCTAATGGAATAACTTCAACTTGTTGTAACCTATCATCATTCCCTACTCAGCAAAACGATACCACCCTGAGATGATTACACAATCCCATTGACGATGATTCTATTAGCCATTACGTCGAATTCGCTAACCAGCTGGACTGCAGAAGAGAGGAAATGGCATCTTGCTTTACGCGGAGAGAATTGCCTTGCCGACCTCACACAACATCTGGACTTAGCATTTATGCGTAACACATATACCCGGGCATCTTGGACACTACATACCCTTTTTGTCTCACATATGACCCCGTGACTCCAGAAGGTATACCATTTCATGAAGACAAAAAGCATCGTCCGATGCTCTCGAATGCTACTATCTTCAAGAGGGTATCCTCGTTACCAAGTGCGTATCTCGGCGCATGAAACCTGGGTGTCGTAAGTGAAGTGTAAACATGACATGTGCATATAGTGGATAATTTAAACGAAAAGAATCTAAGATGATCTAGATCCCCGATACTCTCGCTAACTCTAGACTGTTAGACCCCAAAGTAACACATTAGGTAATGTAGGTAGCAACGACGCTCGAGATAGGATACCCTACTAGATACCCTACTAGACCAGACGCGTACGTTCTTAGGGATGACCCACGGTATTCCATGCATCTTGACGTACCTTCTGGTAGAGCTTTTGCGGGGTAAGACGTACTGCAACCCATAGTCTACCAAGCTAACTAACAAGATGACCGGCCCCTATCGTGCATACATACCTTACTACGTGACCATGGCTCGTGGGGAGATTTCCTGCGCGGCCGCACTTGGAGCTGCACAATACCCACGCGACCCCAGCCATACCTCGCCCCCCATTGCCACACCGGTGCGAATCGCTGCCCCGCCACGGTCTAATATGTATGCGTCCGTCGCTTTCCGGTAGTGGTAGTGTCACCCCCTTTTGCCTCATGGGAGAAAACCTACAAGCGACCGACGAGACTGCCCTAACTACTAGCGCCGGGACTTGGACGACGGGGATGCGGCTCGAAAGGCAGAGCAACGCAGAGGTCGATCCTAGAGCCTGTCTTGGCCCGTGTATGCACCAGAAAATGCCGCGCCCTACCTAATCGTGAAAGTCGATACTGCCCAGCCGGGTAGGGTTCCTAAAGAAAAGCTAAACCCTAATTTGCGACGCAAAGATGGCGAACAAAGGTCGCCAGGCCGGTGACCACATTGGCCCTCGCGCAGAAACACCGATGTTAGTGCCGGCGGTGCCCAGCCTCACGGGCAGATGTAAACTCTGCTGAAGATACGAGATTGTCACAAAACCTAGCTAGGTTGGTAACCCAAGTTGCATCCCAAAAAAAACCAACACCAGGGTATTCTCATTTCTTCTAGATGACGTACTTGGGACGACGCTCTAATCATACATCGGATGAAGCATGTCTCTCTGGCTTTATCCAGGTACCGAATCCAACGAGTCCTTGCCAGGTGTAGTCGGTGCTGCATCTGGCCCCTTTTGTGCTCGAAGCTTCTCTTCGAACTTTGCAAATTCCTGGATCGCGATCTCTTCCTCTTGGTCCATTACTTGATGTACACCTTTGACCTCCTCAATCTGGGATCTTGTTAGCACCCCATTTGCATCATACATCTGGAATTATTCTAAAGTTGAAAAGGGGGGATCGTAGATCATTGGGCTTTGGATTATTCAGCAACTCCGACAACTTGCTCGAGTTGAATATCTCATGCCTCATGCTAGAAAAAAAAGAAGAAAAATAGCAAAGTGACTGGGCTACGCCAAAATCGCAAGATGTTTTGGGGAAGGGCTGTACTCACATAATGCATTAACATTCCCTCAATACCATTCTTCAAAGTGACAGTACTCGAATCGCAAGTCCTGCACGCTCCCCTGAGCTTCAAGTTCACATACCCATTCTCAAACCCACGGAATTCAATATCTCCGCCATCTTCCTGGATAGAGGGTCTTATTCGAGTCTCGAGTAGTTCTTTGATCATACCCACGACTTCACTATCGTTTTCATTATAGCTCAAACTGTCCTCCTCTCCCACCTCCTGACCCTCATCCCCACCCTCTTTGTTGCTCACAGTGACAATTTCTTGTCCCGACGTTATAGCCTCAGTGATTAAGCTGAAAATATCCGGCCGGATATGTACCCAATTGGCATCGGGCGACTTCGTCACCGTGATGAAGTCGGGCCCGTAGAACACGGACGTCACCCCGTCGATATTCATTAACTGCGCGGCAAGCGGCGACGGGTATGGCGGTGCGATCGTACTCCGCGCATTTAGGTACTCGATGAAAGGCGTGGCAACTTCCGCGGGCACCACCCTGTGATTCGGTAAAAACTTGAGCGCATCCGGGTTCGGCGTGGTCTCGGTCTGGATGAAAATACTTCGCACGCCCCGCGGCGCTATCGCTGGTGACCTCGAGGCTGTTTGTAGTACCGGCCTCGACCTCGCTGATATACCCAACGCCTGTGAACTTGTATGCGCATGCCGCGCAGCTTCGTAGAGCCGGCCGCAAGTAGCGGGCCGGACTTTTCTTGTCCCTGCGGACAGCAGAGCCGCTGCCGGCCGGACGAGTCGACTTGAAGGCATAGTCGCCCTCGTGGATATTCTGATCGCCTTTGTGGTCAATTAACTTCAAAACACGTAACGATAATTACTTGCGGCTGGGAATATTTTTGTCTGGTATATTTTGGTATAAGACGAAAACTGAATCTTAGGTGAAATCGGAGGCGCGATTATTGTAGGTAGACGTTTGCCGAATTACGCCGATAAGAGTAGCCGTAGATTATCAATCAGTGGCAATGACGCAACTAGCGCATTGTTCGAGCTTTTAGGTGGGTTATTACAATACATAGTACGGATGATAAACCGACTGTTGCATAGGGTTTGATTGGTTTACGGGAATATCCGCCGGAGATATACCGGGCTATCGAGTAACCGTCCTTTCCTAATTTCATCCTTACCTATTTTTACCTATTGGACATTTTTGTAGATCCTAAGCCACACTTTGACTACCCGCCTTGAACTTTCAGCCTCATAACTTATATTATTTTCAGCCGCGTTAAAGCTCTGCGATTTGATTCACTGATACTGATTTGAGTGACAAGGCAACCCCTATACCGCGTTAATCAGTCAGCCATGCCAGCACGACGACCTCTTAAGCCTAATTGCATAGAGGTCACAGCCTGAAACTTGTCCGCTTGTGAAGAGGGAAGTGACCAATGCTTTTGCCGTTCAGTGATAATCAAAGGCATTAAGTGTTCCTGAAGAAAAGGAGTCGACATCACTAGGTTAGGCCCTTGGTCGTCGTAGGTTGCCTTCAACTACAACAATTGGAATTATCTGGGCCAATCATTCGGCATCTTAAAGGCAGCCTAAATCCCAGAAATCTAGGCGCAACTAGAAACTCGCTCGTTGCTCCCAAAGATATTCGCGACTTAACAACGGCAGAATACAACTGTCCGCCTCGGTTGTGATAAGCAACAGGTAGCACGGTGCAATTGCGGGCGGTATCAAAACCTCCCGTGACGTGTTGCCTTTCGAAAAAGGTATGTTTATGTCTAACATCTCATAAAGAATTATTCAAAAACTCACACACATACCAAGGAATCTATATTAACTAATATTAATCAAGCTTTGGCATACAACACGCCTCCTCAGGAGAATAATCTATCATCTACATTGGTGAGTAATACATTTGCATCAGTGGAATATTTATAGGTATTAACTATGCTACAGTTTTATCACATATCAACTGAAGCGCGGATTCTTCGCCTTCATCTAATATTCGGTAATAAGATAATAACTAGTACGGACTCAATAGTTTCTTAATACCTGTTATTTAGACATCTGCATCGAGTCGCAGTCCTGCCTAAATCTCGGGTATTCATCCCAACCATGGCAAACGCTAGACCACCATGCTTGGTTTGCGATAGCACTGAAAGCAAATACAAATGCGCCCGCTGCAACCTATACACGTAAGCACAGCTTCATATTCGACGTTGGTAAGCTATACTGACTTTCATTACATAGGTGCTCGCTCTCGTGTTTCCGTGAGCATCGGGACAATCATCCGCCTGTGGAGTCCCCTGCACTACAATCAAAAAATACCTCATCTGCAGTACCAGGAGACGACGTTAAGTCTCAACCTAACTACACAATTACCGGTGAAACTACGACGCATCAATCCACCCCCAAGAGCTCGGAAATCGCCGACATGCCAGAGTACAGAGACTTGACCAAGAAGTACCCTAACCTGGAACGTCTGCTTTGGAATATTGCCGCAGCCACAGACCCTCCAGCTACCGGCGGCGATAGCAACGGGAAGCCTAGCACATTTCCTAGTTCTAATAAGGGCAACCGTAAGGCGACTCAACCCTGGACAAAGGAAACGGGCTACGAGAATGGCATAGAGGTGCTCCGCCAGACTCGAGATACCCCTGGAAGCGATAGAGACGCCCTTAAGGAGTACTGTGAGCTGGTTCGACTCTGGAATTTCAGACGAGAATCCGCCGACATAGACGCCGATCTTCGACGGCAGCTCGCTCGTGATAATGCCAGAGCTATCGGGGAGCTTTTACGCACCGAAAAGGCCGACGTCTAATGAGTTTCTCTACGGGTCAACTAAATAGATACATCTTGGCAGCTGACAATAATTTGTCTTGATGCGAGTATACGGTGCCCCAGTATATACCATCCTACATTTTCACTCTTCAACATACGCATATTTCGTACTGAAAAGAACCTGGGATTATGTAAGTTTTTCTCTGCCATACCTGATTGACTCGTATGAGCTATATCTAACTAAGGCTAGACCTGCTCTTTAAAAGGCCGATCTTGCGTTCCACTGCCAATGGACGCGATATTCACTAGTACATGAAATGGCATACGGCTATTCAATCAATTCAGTCTCGTAAAGAGGCAAGCCATTATAAACCAGTCATCCAAGCAAGATTAGGGAAATACTTGCCGTACTTAGGTTTAGCATCCAGGGGTCGTTCTAGAAGCCCTATTTTGAGCTCCGTTTTGTGGTGACAATTTTGGGACGTCGCCAATAGAAGCTTCGAACAGATAAGTTTCTTCATAGTATACCATACCCGTGGCTAAATTCAGATAAAGTCTAAATATTTCTATATGTGTGTTCTTATTTCATGTGAATGATATTCATACTTTCAGTACAGACGCTGTTCTAGTGTGTAGGTAAGTTTCAGGGGGTTGTCCTAGGACAAGCTATAGCCTGTACTATGCGGTATCGGGTTTACTAATTTTTTCTTGGCCCAACTCATATTAAGACATCTGATTGGTCAAAAGCAACAAACGCCATTATCCGGGTATCGTTGAGTGTTACAGTAAGATATACGCGCCCTTCGCCTATCGGAAGAAACGGCCACGGCACAGAAGCGCCCGTTCACATGCGGCAGGAGTCCATAATCATTACGAAAGAGGCTGACAGCAAACTACAACGTTCCCGTCTGACCAGTCAATAATCGATCCGTCAGTTATCATAAAAGCTCTGTTTGTAGTAGCTATCTACCCACGAGTTGTACCGAGGAATTGTTGAGCTGTTTATGCAAGTATCCGACGTCGTACAGAAACTACTACGGCACAGCACATCGTGTTGAAGAATTAATCGCCATGCCTACATTTACAAATAGGGCGTGGATTCTGCACCCACGGAATCCCACGTCACACCACATTGCTTGAGGAAACGAGATCACACAAGCAGGAATCTTCTAGTCGCGAGGACATAAGATATAATGACAACTACCGCAGTGGCGCCAACGCCATGTGCCAACTGGAAGGATGGGGGCGGCGTCTGTTTTCGCCAGGGCACGCTTGTTTGTGGGGGCTGTAAGCTAGTCTTGGTAAGTGAAAACAGTTTCGTAGACGCTGCAGACAGATACTAATGGTGCTCTAGTACTGCAGTCGTTATTGTCAGGTAAAGCACTGGAGTGAGCACAAGAAGAAGTGCAAATCCCCACTAAGCAAAACCACCTGGCTTCCAGCTTGGGACCGACTACGACGAGATCCTGCCTGGTCTCGCGGAGAGGCTGCTACTAACTTGTATAATACCTTTGGGCCGACTAAATACTCCTGGGGTAATACGCCGGCGATGGATGTGCTCCAGTTACCGCGGAATGAGGGGTCGGCCTACGATAAGGATGTAGAAATCCTGTTCGCGGGTACGTGTTGACTGGTAGTCTCATTTGGTTCCGAATAGGACATTAATGTGTAGCAGCATCCGGAGACGTGAGGAACGTTGTACAGACGATTCGGAACCTGCCCCCTGATTTTGAGCACCAGGTCAAGATGACAATCAATGACAGGGATTTTAATGTCACGGCAAGGAACGCTGTGATATTGCTTCTAGCATTGAGCTCATTAGAGGAGGATCCCGATCAGACCGACTATGAAAGATTAGCAGAAACCCTTATCCACGTTTGGTACTCGGCTACGATCACAAAAGACACATTATCTGAGCTGCAGTCGAGAGTCAAACCGCTTATAAGCGATGTGTGCCAGCGAGCCGTCGATGGGGAGTCGGGTATCTCACTAGGAAAAACATGGACCTTCAAGTCAGGCAGTAGTCTCCTTCTGAGTTTAAAGAAGGAAGATTGGGCTCGGGTAATGGAATTTTTCGACGTACCCGAAGATCTAACCCTGGAGAAAGCTCGCAAGATCCGCCAGGCCATTACTTTAGCACCCGAACGGGAAGACTATCGAGATCGGTGGTACTTCAAAGACGCATCGCCCTCTATGCGCGTCGCTAAACAGCGGTATCGAGAGGATGGCTTACTCCTGGCTTTTGGCCATCCGCGCATCGGGTTTGACTATCCTAATCCGTGAGTTATTACCTACAAAACCGCATCAAACTCTAGAATCTCGAGTCTAATACGTCCTAGGACCCTATTCCAGAAAGTATTCCAAAAAGTTTCCTCTTGGCCTCTAGACGATAAAGCAGACCCCCTCTGTGGCTGGCCGCTCGGCGAGGTCAGAGCAACACCAAGTCGTATTCCCGAAGACATATACGGAAAGCTATTCTCCTATCTCCGCGGCGTCTTCAGCGCCTTTCTCCGCCGTATTGCGACTGGGAAAATACACTTTGAGCTCTTCAACCTCAACGCGACAGAGCTGACTCAATGCTTGATGTTGGATGAGGGCTTATACGACAGGATCGAGGTGAGCTCGTCCCATCCCCTATGCCGCTTCACATAAATCAGCATCTACGAGACTAACCAGGCAGGCCTCCAACATCTCAGATACATGCTGGCTAGGCACCCGCGAGACCCTGCGCTGCCTATCGCCTCTTCTTAAGTCGCCAGCGAAGAATCCACACGCTACGCTTATTACCGTGTATATAAACGCAGTGATGGAGACCGCCCGGGGCAGCGACCGGGAGAAAGAGGCACTCGATATCACGCGGATCCGAAAATATCTGACCAATTTCCAGGACATCAGCTTCTTGAGAAACCCGCAGGGAGCCGAGCTGTACCGGATCTGGGACGCGCGGAGCTTCACGCTTGACGCGGACAATTTCTTCCGCGAGTATGTCGTTGTTCTTGAGAAAATAACCACCTAAAGAACTATCTGGCTAACTGTTGATTACCCACCTAGGTACATGGCTGCGAATCATTTCGAAGACATCGAGAGAGACTTGCACGTCGCGATGAAAGAGCAGAATACGATTGGCGACGCGTGGCCTACGGCCTTGAAGCTACGTCTGGGACAGCCTGGGGCCCAGGAGGAATTCAATGATGCTCTTGCGTCGTCTTCTACCGGTGTCGAACGCTATGTTGAGTGGAAGAGGGTGGCGTAGTGTAAGAAAGACGGTCCCTGAGGGTTGGATTCTAGCAGGAGAAATACATACATTAGGTAACTACACCTATCAGTCAGAAAATTAAGGAATTGGTACTTTTTGGACGGCTATAGAAGAACATACCACTTACGATACCGAAAATAAAATTATATACGTGATAATATGTATAAGCCTAACTGTGAATACTAAGTTGTCTAGAGGACGTATGGCTACCGTTTAAGGACCTCCTTCGATCCGAAAAGTAACTCCCGTATTTCGAGCCCCTATACCTCGTTTCCCTAGTTATTATATTATTGCTCGTACGAACGAATATTTGCCCAATTGATGCTGAGATAACTAACAAGCTTTACCAAATTGCCTGTACGCCAATCTAATTAGGTTTTCCCATCTCCCTAACGCCTTGCTTATACCAGCGATTCCATATAAAAGTGCATTTGATAAGTCCATGCCGACTACGTCGACTATATACGCAACGCCGGGACCGAACCGGACGATGATGCGTTCCTTCAGATGCGTTCCTTCAGATGCGTTCCTTCAGATGCGTACTTATGGCCCTTTAGACACAAATGATCAGAAAGGGTATAGAAAACTGTGGTGAGCTGGTTCTAGCATCCGTCATCAAATTATGTCCATAGAGCAGTATTGTCGCGAGACGGATGGAAATAACTTTGCTGTCCCGCAAGATAACCTGACCCCGACTACGGTAGCTCATGGCTATATATATTTAGAGTATCCTTTTGTTCCAGATGTTTTGTTTAGAATCCCAACAGGTGTAATTAGAAGTCGGTGTACTTGTCTGAACTTTAGATCGAGTCTGATTTTCTATGCTCTTACCTAGGTCCTGGGGTGGACGACTACCCCCTGAAGGAGACAATGGTAAGCCATAGTTAGTTAGAATAGAAGAGCAGATAGAAGCAGAAAACCAAAAATACATAGTATATTAGAGTCGCCTATCGTTGCTAGATCAACTACATGTAAGTATTAATCCGGCTGTATCATGTAAGGCTATCTATGTGATAGTTGATTGACTTTTGCTAAGAGGCAATGAGGTTACGTTATAAGGAAGGCATCCCTCCCTTCTATTAACTATTAGATGATGCATGAGTCAAAATAGTCATCAACTCCTCGTGAGCCACGATCCCAGACAGGTTTAAAAATGCATAACCTAATAAAGCGTGCATCGATTTATCGTCAACATTTGTGTAAAGTAGGATCAGCACCTAGCTATTACTCAAAGAAACCATTATATCCTCCATTGCACAAAGTACTCCCCTTAAAAGTTAGTAAAGTATCAGACTCTAAGATTGGGCATAGAAAAGGATCCTGCGACGTATTTCCGTCCCTATATTCCGCAGTCGACGGCGAATGGAAGATTTCGGCTTGCGGTCCTCAACCTTGATAGCCTCGATAGGCTTGATAGGCTTGATAGGCTTGGCAGGCTTGGCAGCTTCGTATTTCTCGTATAATGCATTATATTCGTCTTCTGTGAACCAAGTTTTGATCACATCCGAAGCAAGTGCTCGATTCTTTCCCGCTTGACCATACCCCATAGCAGTGTTATGACCCTCGTCTATTCCAGTTTCAAGGTCGGCCCCGTAATCAATCAAAATTTCAATGGTGATTCTGATTTTATTAATTCTGGTTTCATTGTCACGCCCAGAGCCATCCTTTTTTAGGTGACGGACGAACCGTCCCCAAATAGTCAAAGATTGGTAAATCTCCTGGTTGGGATCGGCTCCGTTCTCTAGAAGGGTTTTGACGAGACCTGGATGAACATTTTGACAATGGTGGTTTAGAGCATAGCATAGTAGCGGTTCGGATCGCTTGTTAATTTCAGCACGTGTGCGGTCGTCTCTAAGTTTCTCCTCGATGTATGACATGACAGGCAATTCACATGCATATCCAAGACATACATATCCAAGGAAATCGACGCCTGGTGTCGAGTCATCGGATCGAGACGGTGATGATATAGAGTTATAGAATGATTCTGTAGATTCAAGGATTGGGTAGAGTGCCGCCTTTACTTCAGTGTTCTGTTCCGCAAGCGTAGCCCAACTCAATAGTTGTGTAAGAATATCTATATTCTTCATGGACGTAGGCGGCAATTTCTTGAGTGTCGTTAGAATAGCACTACACATCACTAAAGCAGTGTTTGAATTGCCAATATGCTGGGTGATGAATGGGCCTAGGCCATCTGAACGGACAAGAAATTCACGAACGGTACGATGAAGGAAGTCAACACGGGCATTGAAGAGATTGCTGGGCAAGTCGGGCTCAGGCGAAAAATCGTCCTCGTGGGTAATCTCTAACAGCCCCTTACTCCGTGTATCCAGTTGCCGTCTTACTAGGGCTTGCCGAAAATCAATCTCAGGCTCGGACATAGGTATGATGGGCATTTCCATTTCGATCGCGAGCTCAGGCCTGTTCTCAACATCATCAATGAAGGAAAAGGTGATTGCTATTTGGGGCTCCGGTGCCAGTCTGACAACTTCGAATATCCGGGCTGCGAATGGAAGATACATTGAGGGTATAGTATCGATCATATGCCGAAAAAAGCCATCCAAGTCTTCTGGAAATCTATCTAGTCGATCTCGGAGAAGCCTCAAGGAATCGCCGTTAGTGAATCCGCCAAGGAGATCACGAACTACGAGATAAACCCAGAGAAATACACCCTTAGCTCGCTGACATATTTCTTCCACCAACTCCTGCGTAGTTGGTTCCGCAGCTCTGAGCAGAGAAAATTGTCGATTCTCTTCGAACTTGTCAGAGACGTATTGTCGGATATCGTCGCGAGTAAGGTCTTCAACCTTGAGCGATAACTCGGGATTCTGACCGAAAGCATCCTCAAACACGGACCAGGGTCGACTCGAAACGCACAACTTGATGTTTGGAAGGGAAGCAAGACTCCGTATATTTTTCACGAGGTCACTCAGGTCTTCCTTCTCTGCCTCGTATTCATCCATTCCGTCGACGAAGAAACAAAATTTAGTATGTATGCATTCCTCGATGATTTTGCGGCACACGAACAATAATTCGTCAACCGTCCAAGACCAATCGTTATCCCAGTCATCCCTTAACTCGATCCGTAGTGCGGATACCCTGGGAACGAGATGGGGGTATTTTCGCAATATTCCAAACAAGAGCGAACGGAAAAGACCCTCTTGAGATTTCTGGAGCGGCGAACCCGAGTTCCAGAAGAAGAAACTAGCAGCCGCGAGCTCCTGGCCCCGTGCCCATGGTTGTAGATGAAGGCGGGTGCTATCGTGACTAGAAATGAATTTCATTAGAGTAGACTTTCCCGAGCCTGGTTTCCCCCGGATCCAGAATATGCCGCTTGAATCTTCCAACCAGTTGACGAACTCGGGGGGCCGTTTTTGAAAGACCCATGCAAATGTCCGCGCATGTGCTTCAGCTATCTTCTTTTGCCTCGCCATTATGCCGGCGAAGTAAAGGCTCCTTAGTACACGCTCATCGTCATGGGTCCTCTTGCCAGTTTCGTGGAGATGCAAGATTTTCTCGGACAGGATACGTAGGTTTGCCAGTACCTCACGAATAAGTCCTTCGTCTTCTATATTAATATCATTCTGGCTTTTGAGATGCTTCCCTGCGGGCTCAAAGACTGAGTCTCGGGGCACTAATTTCGCTACAGCGGCTACAGCGGCAACAACGTCTTCGCGTAGCTCGCGGAACTCTGTCTGCATTGTAGTTCCTAAGGTTTGATCGATGTGTTTGGATTGGGTAGTCGTGCGAGAGATTTCCGAGACGTGGCTCCTAAGCTTTGTTTAGTATCATGTTCTGCCTTAATACCATTGGTAATCTCACAAGATCGACATCTGGATATGTAAAGCGATTTGAGTTTGAAACTTTGTAAGCCTTTGAGAGAAGGCTTCAACTTGGCTGCCTTGCCACACTTCCTTCAATGCAACCACGAAGCTTTTCCATACCGTCTTGGCTCCTTGACCTTTCAGTTTGTTCAGCGCCTCGAGTAAATCATGAGCGATACTCTGCGCCTCCTTAACAAGGATTTGCAGTTCATATTCACATCCAGGCGACGCGATGATAGCAGCTCCAAGACTAGCAACATCTTTTGCGATGATCGAGAGAGTTGTGCTATCCTCAGTTTCGCCGGTCGCGGATTTATATATCGTATGCGTGTTGGTAAGTAGCTTCCATGTGAACTCTACAAAGGTGATAATGCTACTTGCCGTTCCAAGAGCCGTGAAAGGATCCGCCATAGCTTGGGGTTATTCAACAAGCTAAATTGTACTTCTGATACATAACAGATTCATATGTGAATTAGCGAGGGGGGATGTTTATTGACCTACTTGTTCTCGAGGTTCTCGAGGTTCTCAAGCTTCTCGAGCTTCTCGAGGTTCTCAATGCTCTATTGTCTAATTTGTCCATTTCCATTCGGCCCCCATTTTGCATCGCCCCTTTCATGCATTGCTACATTGTAACGTAGGTGGTTTCTCCGGGATCACCGTCATATCGAGAAGCGATATAGTGTCGCATATATATTAAGTAATGGCACTTATGGCATGACAAGATACCTTTTGGTCAAGTGGTCAAGTGGTCAATCTGACATATAGATGCATAGACGTGAGGCTTGTTATTAAATATAACCAATCTAGAATGAGCAAACACGGGATTCTCTTGGTTGTAATTAAACTCGACTATCACATCTTGGGTATAATTACTTGGTATAGAACGCCGTTCAAATCGGAGGATTAATGCACTTATATGTTAAGTAATCACGACCTTTTAGCGAGATTAATCAAATTTCTTAGAAAAAGGAAGTAGCAACCTTCTCAAAGCTAGGGCTACCTACATATGTCATAGGTACATGTATGAATTAGAAGATGGTATCAGTGATAAAATGTATAAGGGTACAACTATGTGGTTACCTAACCTAGTTGATACATACATAATGTACCTTCCTTCCATAGTATTGACGTGTACCTAAGATCATCTCGGTAATGAGCAAAAAAGGATAAATCCGATTTACATGTCGCTACCTATGTACCGCAACAGCTTTTAACAGCTCGCGTTGCTTGGTCTTCACAATGTCACTCCTACGATTACCTCCGGAAACTCTAACACAAATCTTTGATCAAATTGGCTCATACTTTTTCCATGAGGATTTAGGCCGCCTTACAGTCTGCAAACAGTGGTTCGAGTTCGCTCTTCCTGCATACTTCAAGTGCATCACATTTTCTCAGGAGACCCTGCGGAGCCTGATCGCCTCTGGCGTAATGAAAAGATCATCTCCGCTGAAAGACAGCTTGGCAATCCTAGACCTTGAACTAAAGGGATATCAAGCCTACAACTCCACGTCCTATCCTCAAGAATATGGGCAGGAGTCGAACTATTTGGAGGCGCCTACTTCGAACGAGGCTCCTGGGGACGATCCTGTCGAGACCTGGGTAGAGGTCCTAAATAATGACCTCGCCCAGCTTGCCACTATTGCCCAACAATCTCGTAGGTTACATACCTTACGTATACAAGCCTGGAGCTATCCATCCCCTGAGACCCTCGATAGTCCGAGGGATTATCTATCGCTACCTGCGATGCAAAGTTTACTCTCGTTAGAGAACCTGAGAGTTCTAGTCTTAGATCTGTCTGTCGGCTTTTCATATCCACCAGGAGAGCAAGGGACAGGCTGTCATATCTGCCCAGCTATCGGCACTCTTCTTCGTACTCTTCGAACCCTTCACCTACGCATGCGCAGCATCTGCCCTGATGTTTTGAAACCGCGAGATTCCAATGACAGCCTACACTTAAGCGTGGTGGTCGTCAATATGAGTCTGACTAGGAACCTACCGGGGATAACGTCCGCGACTCACTCTAAACGATGCGGTTCCCAAACCGGAGGACTGCTTCAACTGATAGCCGACATGCGGGAACAGGCAGAAGTTCTCTCAACCCGAATGGCGCCCCCTAAAACCGTGAGGATCCTGACTCATTCACTTCCGCGGTTTGAAATAAAGTCGTTGGACGTCCTGACTGGCAAGACTATGCTGCTGGACGATGATATGGCTTGGGACGAGGATGGCAAGACTGTCAAAGAAGACTCGGAGCCTGAATCTGAGCTTCTAGATGATGACTTTTCTTCTACCTTCTCAGATGAATAATATTGTCTTAAAAACCAAACCCTCAAAAGAGCGTAGTAGTTCGAAAGAGGAACGTAACTACATATAAGGCCCAAGGGACCGAAGGCCAACAGCTCTGGCGTGAGGAGGTCGGCCATCAAATTCTAATACAGCAAAAGTAAAAGAAACACAAATGTCCGATATATGTCTTATCTCAAGAAAAAGCAGACAAAATCTCGAGTTTTCTAGATCCTATCGTCGTATGTGATAAATGTCTTGCGTATCACTACTTATATCTTATTATTATTAAGACGGCAGACCAAATCCCAACCGGCCTACAACCACCACCACACACGAGGTCTCAGGATGATATAAACCCTATGCACCTACCTAGGTTAGAATAATTACACGAACCAATCTCGGGAAGAGGAGTGATTTCTTCATCATAATAAGTCCAACTACAATTCAGTTCATTCCCTTGTCTCATCAATGCTTTTGTCATTACACGGTATCACGATATCATTGCATATCCTCGCAGCTTCAGCCGGGGTATACATCCATTATCCACCTCACACAAACTTAGGTATTCTTCAGCCATAATTACATCACCACCGCCACCACCACCACCACCCTCCCAGATGAACAAACGAATTAAATTAATAGGTAGGTACCTAGGTAGTCATTAAAGCCGCCGTCACCACTGCCACCGCCACCATCCCCTAACGTCTCAACTTCATCAAAAACCCCAACCTTGGAAACTTCATCGTTGACGGCGACGCAGCCGTCGAACTACTCCCATCCTCCCCCTGCAACTGCAACTGCTTCTCGCGAGCACCACCCCCACCCCCACCTCCACCACCTCTATTAAACCCCCCCAGCTTCTTCAGCGTCCACAGCGAATCCGCCTTCCTCAGCAGCGGGATCCTGCCCCCGGCGCTGGGCGACTTAACCGCCGGCTTCTCGTCGCTCTGCGTCCAGTCGACGCGGTGCGCGTTTATCGCCGTCGCCGTCGACAGCAGCGGCGGCGGCGGGTCGACGACGACGACGAGCGTCTCCTCGGACGAGATCTCGTCCGTCGTGGCCATGGCTTTGCCCTCGAGCACGGTGCCGATGCTGTTTTTGCGCCAGGGGCGCGGGGGGATGACGAGCGGGGCGCTGTGGCGGCGGAGCTGGTGCTGCGGTTGCGGTTGCGGAGGGTAGAGGTCTTCCGGGTCGGCGGCGGCGGCGGCGGTTGGGTGCCACTGCGGGGTCTGGAAGAGCCCCCGCTTGCTTCGGACGCGTTCTAATGCGTGCGTGGGGGATGTGCTGGAGTCGAGGTCATGTTGGTCTGACGGCCGGCGTTCGACGCGGTATTGGAGTGTTGATTGGGATATACTGTGCCCGAGATTCCTCTCGCGCATGCTGTTGGCCGTTGCCGTCCGTTCGAATTGCGCGGCGGCTTCTTGGGGCACGTGCTGGTATGATGTCGCTTTGACCGCGCTCTCGGTCGCTGTCGGGTCTACTTCTGACGGTCGGCGCCGTAGCCTGTCTTGGATGGACTTTGACATGGACCGGCCGGTTTTTATTTTTGGAGGCTGGGTGTCGTTTTCTCTTGTTGAATCTGCTATCGTGACTTTGCTTTTTGCCATCCGCGTCGCGAAGCTCTTCTCGCTGGCTCCTGGTTTTATAGCATCCGTCTGTCTCGCCTCTGATCTGCTTGTGGATCTACTCTGTTCTTGACTCTGGCAACTCTCGTCTGGCCTTCGCTTTTGTCTCTTCTTCTGCGCTTCTTGTTCTGCGATAACTATATACAGCCGCCGCCGCAAATCATCAGCATCAAAAGGTTGCGACTTAGAATGCCGCTGTTGTCTCGCGTTGCTAGGTCTAAATGGATCCGACTTGGGAACGGCTTGCCTAGCCGGCATCGGCGCCCGGTGATCGTTCGCGGAACGACCCATGGTGAGCTGCATTGTATCCGTCTGTCTCTGCCCGGCTGAATTCGACGGAATGTAGTTGTAAAAATATTCCATAGACCGACGATGAGGGTATCAAAATTCGTAATGTCGGAGGATAAAAGTATAAGCTGGACAGCTGGAAACTTGGAGCCGGAAGTTCGTATTAGATTTCCAGGAAGCGAACAAATATTAGGAGAAGCTATTATTCTTGATCCTTTCTTAGGTAAGTTACTGGTTCAGCTGCATACGTCTCATGACATGCATGACTCGTCTCATAAGACACGAGCTTGATATTCCCAGAGTTAGAAGTAAGACAGTCGGTAGCGATAGACTTTGAAAGGCGGACCTAATAATTAGGTATGTCTATACGAGCTACGGGAGCTACAGGAGCTACGGGTGTCAGCTCAGCTCAGCGAACGAGGGATGGATAAACCTTTTCTGGACTAACATGAAGGTTATAGAGCGAAAGTATAAGAATATATACATGTAGGTTACATTAGTTCCTAGGGACGACGGATAGGGCGATCCATCGTTTACTACAATAGGGAGGTCGACTTCTTATTAATAAAATCTGGGGCAGAGGCGTGCAGAATGCGGCCGGCTTGGCTAAGAGGGAATGAAGCCTCTTATTTTTAAGGTAGCATGGAGGTAGCATGGATACAGGGGCGCGTGAACGGTACCGAACGGTAGTGGTCCATCACTTGACTGTCGGGTAGGTATCGTCAGCTATTCCAATTTACATTAATTAGTAGCTACATACTATTATATAATGTGTACATTATATACTACATACATGATATACCTACACAGTAGAGAGAGGCTACATTAGCTCCAAAAGGAAAAAAAGGAGATCAAGCAAACACTAAACAGTTTCCGGTCGATGCGTGACCTCCATCTCCCTTTGTTTGCCCTGATTTCATCTGCGCGTTGGAAATCATATTGGCTTTAGAGCCGAGACGCACTTCTGGTGTCATAATTTACCCGGTTCTGGATATATAGCTGCACTGCGACCTCCGGCTCTCTTGTGGGAGCCAAAGGAGAGGCGGTCTGCTAAAAGCATGGAACATGGAACATGGAGTATGGAGCATAGGTAGAGCATAGGTAGAGCATGGTAGGCATGTATGTTGTATGTATGTATGTAGGTATGTATGAATTTGAATTTCGAACTTTAGGAGCACCCTGGTCGATACATATACAATAGACGAATGGGGGACAACGGCGGTTGGATCCTTGTCCGTAACCCTTGTCGAACATATATCGACCCCAGTTCCAAGCAATACACTGTGACTTTAAGCTGGCTCGTGCTACGGAGCTCGCATGCACGTACCCTAGCATACCCTAAGCATACCCTAAGCATACCCTAGCATCATAGGCATCCTAGCAATGTTTTCCCCAAGGGGAAGAGAGCAGAATCGAACCAGTATCGAGATAGATGGGAAAACGTCTTCATTCCAAATTCTGCTAGGCGAAGGATGACGGATACTCCCCAATGTAGTTGCATAGTCGCACGGCGTTTCTCTCAGCTGTATCTTCCCGTGGTGGCTTCGGTGTTTTGTTTCCTGCGTTTGTTCCTGTCGCACTGAGAGTGTGGTCCCGAACACCGGCGTCCCTTGCGGGATCTAGGCCGATTAGACGGGTTTTGGTGGTACGACCGCTAAGGCGACGAGAGACTAGAGTATGTAGAATACCCAACCATGTAAGTATGTAAGTATGTAAGTATGTATGCATGTATGTATGTAACCTAGGTAGTTATACAAATACATACATACATACATAGATATATATCTCCATAGGCACGCCTAAACCTCGCCAATGTCCTTGCTCGCCGTCCAGTCTCGCCCGGCGGCACTTTACGTTGCTATGTACATAGAAAATCATACTAACAATAACAAACCTGCAGGCCGGGATGCATCAATCTTCTTCTAGACTAGCTAACGAGGGAAAGCCATGTAACCCTGTAGAAAGGATACCAATCGGCAACCCATGCTTCATGTCTTATGTATTGCTATCGATTCTTCTAACCACTTGCCCGTTGCCAGGTATACAAATCTGGAGAAGATGGAGACGGTTGGACGACCTGGTTCGACCAACGTAGCTTCTGTAAATGCGCTTACGTGCTATCGTTGAGTTATCCACGAGTTATCCATCCGTAGGCGAATCATCGTTCTCGAAGACTTTGGGCGCTTCTATTTCCATTTGGATGCTGACATTGCAGAGATAGCCGAGGTGTGAATATTAAATGACGATCTTGGGTATCATCTAAGGTATCATCTAAGGTATCATCTAATACTCAATTCAAAGGGAATTGAAGCTATACTCCGATTAACTAACCAGAATCCAAGTGTCCAAGGTAAGGTGGTCATCACGAGGGATCGAGGTAGGTAAATGACAATCACACTGTGGTAGACCCGATATCTTTGTCGTAATTCCTGGAGCTAGCAAATCCTGCCAGGAACGACTACTTCGTGATAATATCGACATTCTATTTGCATTCCAAACGTAG
Source organism: Daldinia decipiens (assembly GCF_022478715.1). Lineage (NCBI taxonomy): Eukaryota > Fungi > Ascomycota > Sordariomycetes > Xylariales > Hypoxylaceae > Daldinia > Daldinia decipiens. The sequence goes on along the minus strand of NW_026054570.1, from coordinate 178,239 downwards.
TCTTTGGCGGGCGACGGCTACTCGCAGCCCGTACCGCGTGATAATTGCAGTCATGGCTGACGCACGTATTGCTTAACACCTTACATAGGTAGGTAGGTTACTCGAGCCGCCAAAGCCACGCATCTGCAATCCATAGCTTATGCTTTGACCCAATACGAGGATGGAGGATAAAGCAGCAAGGAAGGGTATTGCGTATTTTTCGGGCCAGTACCGACACCATGTGTGGATTACTGGCTGCGGTAGGGTAGAAGCAGTCGTGAGGCGCTGGTCCAGGAATGATACACGATCTCGGGTGGGTTCGAGACAACATGTGGTGTTCCCTGCCGTACAATGGCGGCTCGGAGATTTTGACAACCGTCGACCAACAGCTCTGTGATCGGCAGCGGCAGAGCCCTAGGGTTTCGGATGGTACCGAATGATAGGTAATAGGTTAGGTTAGGTAGATAAATTAACTGGCCTAATTAATATACGGTGCTGGAAAGGGTATGGAACTACGTGAATTAAGATCGAAACTATTGCGATATTGAGACCCGATCTTGCTTAACGTGGTAAAGATGTGCTCGCGTAGTGTTGAATAAAAGACAGATTGACTAGGTACACATTGGATATTGAAATATTGAAATGATAATAATTGGTATAAATTCGTATACAGATAAATAAAATATTGAATAAGCTGTCATATAATTATGCCACATGGAGCCATTGAGGCCAACAGCAGAGGCAAGTGTAAAAACAAGAATAGGCGAAAGGGACAAAGAAAGAAAAGAAAAAGACAAACACCATGTTCAACTGACAAAAAGATGCTCTCGATCGGGGAATCGAACCCCGGCCACCTGCGTACTTGTTCAATGACAAGCAGGTATCCTGACCACTAGACCAATCGAGAATGAATTCCATTCTTTGGAGAATGGTGATTGGGTTGTTGTTTTTGTTGTTGGGAAACTGCGAGTAAAGAACGCATATATACTGCAGACATGTAGCCTAGGGAAGCTGAGCTAATAGCCAAGCTTGTAGGACATCGATTTCTTACTTGGCAAGTATTGGCAAGCACTCATTACAGGCCAATATTTATCAATTTACGTAACAGAAGTTAGCAAAGACATTGCTCGTTGACATGGCGAAAGCCTCAATTTCAACTTCACTTATATGTTATATAGAAGCATTCTCTGACGAATATTCGCTCTGCTAGACTCAAACGAATTCGAGAACGACAGACAAAGACAAGACATAACTAACAAACGTCTAAAATGCAAACCAGCTCTAATGCCCTTAGCTAGCTCGCTGAATGTGGGGTAGGTCTTCTGCCCCTCACCAGAGATAAGATAATCGCAATGGAGAGATAGAGATAGAGATAGAGATAGAGAGACGGGAAGCGGGATAGAGAAAGAACCCAAGGGAGCTGCTGTTAACTGTAGCGCCTTCTCGGTAAGCAAGTTTTTGAATAATACGTTTGTGTAAGTAACAAGCAAAATCGTAGGTTCGTAGGTACCTAGGCTTGGTAGAACCTAGAAGAGAAATTTCAAAAACATTGCCATTTTTTGCAAACTTCGTCGAGGGCTCATAAACATACTAACCTACTACGTCGTACACATCGTATTTTTGTGATTTGAAATTTATTATCGTACTCACCCACTACCTACCTACCTTAGGTACCTACTTAATAACCCCGCAATGGCGACGGCTCACTTACACTCCCACGACGGAGGCGCTACCAACCATTCCCACGATGGCTTCTCGGCCGCTGAGCACGGGCACTCGCACGAGATCCTCGATGGGCCGGGCAGCTTTCTCGGGCGAGAGATGCCCATCATCGAGGGCCGCAATTGGAACGAGAGAGCCTTTACCGTTGGAATCGGAGGGTAAGTCCAGTCTGAGTATTCCCATTTACATATCCACCCCCTTAAAGGAGTATAAAGTAGAGATACTCGATGTCCATAAGAGTAATCTGTTATACACACACACACACACATATATATATATATATATACCTGAGCCCTAGTATACGACCACAATCTACCTACCTAGTATCCTACAAGTTATACAATACCGAAAACAAAAAACAACTAACTCTGACACCCCCCCCAGCCCCGTCGGCTCCGGCAAAACCGCCCTCATGCTAGCCCTCTGCCTCGCCCTGCGCGAGCAATACTCCATCGCAGCCGTCACCAACGACATCTTCACGCGCGAAGACGCCGAATTCCTCACGCGCCACCGCGCCCTCCCCGCGCCGCGCATCCGCGCCATCGAGACCGGCGGCTGCCCCCACGCCGCCGTCCGCGAGGACGTGTCCGCGAACCTCGCCGCCCTCGAGGACCTGCACGCCGCCTTCGCCACCGACCTTCTTCTCATCGAGTCCGGCGGCGACAACCTCGCCGCCAACTACAGCCGCGAGCTCGCCGACTTCATCGTCTACGTCATCGACGTCAGCGGCGGCGACAAGATCCCCCGCAAGGGCGGCCCCGGCATCACCCAGAGCGACCTGCTGGTCGTCAACAAGACCGATCTGGCCGAGGCCGTGGGCGCCGATCTGGACGTCATGGAGCGCGATGCTAGGAAGATGAGGGAGGGCGGGCCGACGGTGTTTGCGCAGGTGAAGAAGGGGGTTGCGGTGGATCATATTGTTAATTTGATTGTTAGTGCGTGGAAGGCTAGCGGTGCTGAGGAGGTGTGTAAGGCAAAAGGAGGGCCGAGGCCGACGGCTGGGTTGGAGACGTTAGTTTAGGTAATTTGTGTTGAATATAAGGGAAATAAAGATTCGCTGCCAGTCATGCTATGCTGTTTTAAGTGTGGTACTGAGACGGGTTGAGATTGAATGGGAAATAAACGTGTAACCGTAACCAAATTGGTATCGTATTTGGAACCGTTTCTCATTTCTCTCATGATAATCCCCGAACGATTGAGATCTAAACACTCTATGATATATCCTTGATGTGACTGGAAGACGACATAGACGCATGCTATAACCCATATACCCTAGTATCTATAGGACATCCTCATCCATGGCCTCCTCGTTCTGTACTCCCGACGCCCCCTCTTCCAGGAGAGACCCAGTGAAGGGAATAGCGTTCCTCGGCCACACTCGCTTATATAGACTAACGCCAACCGCGTCCTGCGGGTTAATCCTTCCGTCAAAGTTGGCCTTGAAGTATCCGTGAGTACCAAGAGTCTCCTTAATATATCCGCTTCTCCCTCTCCTCGTCCATAGGGGTAACGCCTTGAACCACTCCACGTCTTCTCGGTTGAAGAACATGTATCGGATGGTGACGACCTTCTTGTGGATGTGGTAGGGGTGGCCAGTCAATATGACACGCTTAGCAACGACTCTTGAGGTAGATGGTGCACGAGCGGTTCCTGTGGCTACTAATTGCAGAGGAACACTTGATTCGCCGTCTCCCCCCTCAGAAAGTGTTCGCTTAAAGAACAATGTCGGCACAGATCCCCAAGTAATAGGACCCATGAACGTCGCGATAGCAGATTGACCCGGGTGGAGGTACCGGCAGTACTTGTGCACGTCGTTCTCGGTGTTACCGGGAAGCGAGAATAGGGGGTTGACGATAAATCGTCGAGGGCCGCACTGAACGATGAGCTCCTCCTTAGCCTTAATGGACTTTTCGTAATCTTCCTTGTGCGTAACGTCAAAGTTCAATGACGTCTTCTTATTTTCGTGTCGTAGGAGTGAGAAGAGCGAGACTGGCCGCGAAGGGTTATATGATTTCTCCAGGTCCCTAGGGACGTTTCTGAGGTGGACATGGACCCTCGTTCCAGGGGCCACCCCGCCGACTAGAGCTTCTCTTATTGAGCGGTTTCGGGAAGACTGGTAGTCTGATATTTGTAATAACCTTGACCATTCCTCGGGCTGAAATGGACGATCTCCCTCCGTATTCCAAGGACTCGTACGTAGGCTTTTTAATCCTCTGTATTTTGCTAATCTTTCTCTCGCAAGGACGTTCGGATGTAACTCGATCTCATCCGGAAATTCCTTGTCTTCCTCTACCTCATCACGTTTCCTTGAACGATATGCTTCTAACTGTGCAGCATCCTCCTCCTCGTCTGGTTCGATAAACATCTCCGATTGAGGGTACTCAGACATAGCGGCCTCAGTGGGCTCGGCGTTGGCCAAACCCTCCATGCCGTCCTCTGGAGCCGCAGGCATAACCTCATCCTGGGCATCCTCCATTTCTTGATCATCCATTTCCGACTCGGAATCTGACACATCATCTAGGTACCAGGCTGCCTGGTAAGATGATGTTCCTTTAGGTAGTTTCTTTGGCTGTGCATACTCCTCTCGTTCTTCCTCGGAGAAATAGTGGTGGTCGTCTAACAATACGCCCTTTTTGATTGCAGGCTCTTTTATCCCTTCCTCCATATCTGCGTCAGCCATCATCGCTTCTTCTGGGGCCAACTCAACAAGATCATCTTGGTCCTCATCCGGGGTCTCCAGGACATTCTCGGGTTCTGTTTCCTCTACGGCCATTCCGTCATCTTTCCGTCTCTTAGTGGAGAGCGGTGCGGCTGTGATCTTTTCGATTTGGAAGGTTCCCCAATCTCCCACATGGACCAATCGGTCGGCCTTGAGACCTTTTCCACGAACGACACCCGTTAATACTGTCAGCTCATTTTCAGTCGACGACCACTGGACATCGTCAACAAGCATCCACGATCGTTGGTCTCTCCAGTTAATTCCTTTCGGCGTCGTTGTACAGAGCGATCTCATGAGGTTTGAGGATTCTTGTCTCGAGTCGAGGTTATATATCTTTTCCTGTCCTGGATGGAAATGTGTCATAAACGAGACTAGGGACTTGACGACGTCTGGGCGGGCCTTCGCGGGCTGGATTTTATCTAGATTCTGGACGGCTGTGAATAATGTGGACATGCCCTGATTCTCGATACTTCGGATAATAAGTTCCCCCAAAGCATCCACCTCTGTCTCTGATGATAATATGAATAAGACAAAATCTGCGACTCTTGTCGCATCAATACATGCGGTGAGATCTCTCGTGACTGGTACATATTGAAGCTTTTGTTTGAATCTGTCGACGGATACTGGGAAGCTGGATTCGGAGGCGTCGGACTCAATATCGAGGCTGCTGTTAAGATCCTTGATGGCGGCGGAGACATCAATGTCAGCGCAGAGCGGTACTACAGCAACTATTCTTGGCGCACCATCCCGCCCAGAGAAGACAGAGGTTTCTTTTAGGTGTTCCTTATGTTTCGCAAGCTGGCGCTGCTTTGCTTGGTTGCGACGATCGAACTTGGACATTACTTGTTGATGAGGAGTCTTGCGCTGGCTCTTGTCGTTGGGTACTTTGCCTTTAGAATTAATGTGTCAGTAAAGAGAAAAGGAATCTATCATATCTAGAAATCATTGCGATCTCACCTTTAGCCTGGTCTCGTAGAGCGCCTTTGGTGGCCTTTTTGGACTTGAAAGTCTTGGGCGCAACTTTCGTAGTCGGCCGATGAGAATGAGTAGCTACTACGGAAGGCATTTTCCCGTCACCTCCAGCTTTAAATCGGAATGGTAGCGACGCCAGGTTGGTGAGGTTTATACTGTAGGAATTCCTTTTAAGATCAACATCTACGTCAAGAACCTCGCTGGGCTAATATTGGCTTGACTGTTGGAGGGTTGGAGGGTTGGAGGGTTGGAGGGGCGGAGGGGCAATTGAGGATATCGGCAGCCGGAATGGGTCTCTTATCACAATATTTTTTTCTGTGCGGTTTAGTTATCGTCGCTTATCGGACTGATTACCCACTGATAACAACTTTTTTATGGGACTGCATTTCTTATCAGTTTATCGTCTCTGTTGCTCAGAAATTTTTGGGTTTGCGCCTTGAAGTTTGGCTTGGCGTTAAATGCCGACCTACAAACTTTCCAAGTACTGACTGTTTATAAGTCGTACTTCTCTTCTTAACAACCACCCTACAGACCAATATGGAAGTCGAAACGAAAGCCGTGACCAAGCCATCCAATAGGGATTACGACAATGGCGCGCGTGTCATTAAACGAACCAGAACGGAACTTGTTCCAAAAGAAGAGCGCGAGAGGCGACGACGTTTAAAGGAAGCGCAAAGAGACTATGGCCGAGGGAGCAGAGTCAATGTCAAAGCCGTCAAGGACAAGAAGCTACGGAGTAACCTAAAATCCCTGGAGAATAAATATAAGGAAGCTACAGTGAAGGCAAAAGATGCAGAAATACTTCTCGAAAATACTAGCGGTTTCCTAGAACCCGAGCACGAATTAGAGAGGACGTATAGAGTGCGACAAGAAGAAATATTAGACGACATCTCCACCGAGTCGGCGAAAAAGCGATTCGAGTTGAAACTTGACCAGCTTGGACCCTACGTTTTCGAGTATTCCCGAACTGGTCGAGAATTGCTGCTGGCAGGGCGCCGAGGCCATGTCGCTACGATGGATTGGCGCGAAGGCAAGTTGGGGTGTGAGCTACAGCTTGGAGAAACGGTCCGTGATGCACGGTGGCTACACAATAACCAGTTTTTCGCCGTGTCGCAAAAGAAACATGTCTACATATACGATCGTCAGGGAGTTGAAGTACATTGCCTGAGGAAACACCAAGAAGTAACGCATATGGAATTCCTGCCGTACCACTTTTTATTGGCAACCCTGGTTAGTAGATTTGGCGTACCATGGCTCGCTCTATTGATACTAACTACGAGGCTAGGGAATGTCGGGTTTTCTCAAGTACCAAGACGTATCTACTGGTCAACTAGTGACGGAAATACCGACGAAGCTCGGAGCACCAGTGTCTCTTACACAAAACCCCTATAACGCCGTCTTACATGCTGGCCACCAGAATGGAACTGTTACATTATGGTCTCCAAACTCACCCGAACCACTGGTGAAGCTATTGGCGCATAAAGGCCCCGTCCGGTCATTAGCCGTAGACAGGGAAGGCCGATATATGGTATCGGCTGGGCAAGATTGCAAAATGGCAGTTTGGGATATAAGGATGTTCAAAGAAGTCAATAGCTATTTTACGCGACAACCCGCATCGTCGATCGCAATATCAGACCGAGGTCTCACTGCAGTAGGATGGGGTACGAAGACGACAATTTGGAAAGGCCTTTACTCTAAGCACGCTGCCGAGCAGGAGAAGATCCAGAGTCCATACATGGCCTGGGGCGGCGAGGGAAAGCGCGTCGAGCGCGTGCGTTGGTGTCCATTCGAAGATATTCTAGGATTGGGTCACGACGAAGGATTTTCGTCGATCATTGTCCCTGGTGCCGGAGAACCTAACTTTGATGCTCTGGAAGTCAATCCATTTGAGACGGCTAAGCAACGACAAGAGACCGAAGTCAAGTCGTTATTGAACAAGTTGCAACCTGAGATGATCGCGCTGGACCCTAACTTCATTGGAAACCTTGATCTACGTTCTGAGCAGCAACGTCAAGCTGAGAAGGACCTCGATGCGAAACCAGTTGATATCGAGACAGAACTCAGGAATAGAGCCCGCGGAAAGAATAGTGCGCTCCGCAGATATCTGCGAAAGCAACGAGGCAAGAATATTATTGATGAGAAGAGGCTTAAGGTTGAAGAACTCTGGAAGGAACAGCTACAGCAGCGGGAGAACAAGCAAAAGGAAAAAGAGGTTGAGCTTGGCCCGGTTCTCGCAAGATTTGCTAGAAAAGATTAACCTGAACCGGCTGAACCAGAACCTAATACAAACCCCAGGGGCATCCAATCCGGCTTTGGATTGCTGTCTTAATGTACTGCATAATGGTTTATTTGTTGGCTCTCGAGAGGCCAAAAGTTTGGTTCTAATAAATAAAGCCCATCTACGTGGCCGGGTGGAAAGAGACACTAACGTTTTATACCAATAACAGTATCGTATTGGCGGAATTTGAGCGGTATGCTTCCAACTAGCCTTTTGCATCATGTTTAAAGGACAACGCAGTGTTTTAGCCCTACTGATGTGAAGATTGCGTGAGATGTGTTTTTGGGAGAATGAACCCTCCTTGTTAACATGTGTGTTAGGTATGGTAGGTATGTCAGGTTATGTTAGGTATGTTAGGTGATATCCCCACAATGAGGCTGTCTTTTTTTGGAAAATATCTGGTTAATGTACCTAATATACCTAATGTTTGCACCGAGCGACTTTGATTCTATCGTTCGATATTACTAACATGATATGTCAAAATCGAATGTTGAAAGCATATAAACTGCCTACGAACAAGTATTTGAACGAACCGAGTACACCTAGTGCATTAGTCTTGATGGATAGTTGCATTTGTACATGTGCAGTTGCCAGCTGACATCATTTATCTTCGTTGCAGTGTCACATCACCCTCCATTGGTGCATGTGACAGTGGCAGAGTGGCGCCCGTCACTTTTTATAACAGCTGTCGATTTGGGCTAGCGAATCAGAACCGTCACACAGCTCAGGTCGGTCGGTTTAAACAAGGATGCCCCTGCCATGTTCGAAATGTTCATTTCTACACAACCCACCCTCCCTATTGCTAGGTCTACTTCGAACTACTACAACTTTAATCAAGGCCTGGGAGATGGCAACTCTTCTCTTTGTTCTATAAACTTGTAAATACTTTCGATTACTGTTCCGATAGCCTCGACATGAACGGCCATTTCTCTTCTGTTGGCGAGAAGCCAACAAAAGCTCATTACGAGCATGGCATCCAAGTTATTGACGAGGACAAGGAGTTCAAGTAAGCTGTCCTTTTCCTTACTATTGCTACCCCGTCCCCCGTCCCCCTTGCACTTTACTAACATACAATATTCTAGCGAGAATATCAATGCCTACTTGCGTGCAACCGATGTCGCCGATGCTGGATTCAACTATCATCTGATATCCGTATTCGGATCTCAGTCCACCGGTAAATCGACCTTGCTTAACTACCTATTTGGCACCGAGTTCAATGTGATGTCCGAGGTGGAACGACGCCAAACCACCAAGGGAATATGGATGTCCAAAAACAAAAGGGGCTCTATGGCCGACAATATCCTAGTCATGGATGTAGAAGGTACTGACGGCCGAGAGAGAGGCGAGGACCAAGATTTCGAGAGGAAGAGTGCACTATTTGCGCTTGCAACTAGCGAAGTGCTTATTGTCAACATATGGGAGCACCAGGTTGGTTTGTATCAAGGTGCCAATATGGGCTTGTTGAAAACCGTCTTCGAAGTCAACCTCCAACTGTTCTTGAAGGATAAACAGTAAGTTCCATGAGAAACCTAACCCATGTTTCGGATGGAAGGCTAATACGTATGTACTTAGATCTACCCCCAGGTCTCTCCTATTCTTCGTCATCCGTGATCATATTGGTCACACTCCCCTATCAAACCTTCGAAATACCCTAATCCAAGATCTTACTAAGATTTGGTCCTCGATTTCGAAGCCAGCGGGTTTGGAGGGAGCCAATATAGAAGACTACTTCGACTTCGCCTTTGCTGCGCTCCCTCATAAGATCCTACAGCCAGATAAGTTCGAAGCCGAAGTCAAGAACCTAGGAGGCAGGTTTGTGACTGGAAGCCGGAACGCGAAGAACCAGCTCGAGCACGGCGAACAGGAACTCGAGGGTGGCGTCTTCCTACCCGAATACCACCGAAGGATCCCGGCCGATGGATTCTCCCATTATGCAAATGGCATTTGGGACCAGATTGTTCATAATAAGGATCTCGATTTACCTACACAGCAAGAACTCCTTGCTCAGTTCCGCTGCGACGAGATTTCGCGAGAAGTCCTCGTAGCGTTCGATGAAGCCATTACTCCGTTGGAGGAACAACAGGCGGAATCCGCTCGTAGCGGAAGGCCTATCGTTCTACCGGACCTCGGTAAGATTGGCAGCTCAACTAGGGAGAAATGCGTCAAGTCTTTCGAGACGCAGGCTAGCCGATATCACAAGAAAGTTTACTCGGATAAACGAACGGATCTGGAGGGGAAGATCGATCAGCGTCTGAAGGCGTTGTACCACGGCCAGCTGTCTGCTGCCCACAAGGCCTGCGTTACTAGCTTCAGCGACGCCGTGTCCGGTGCTGTTAAGCAGGGCCAAAAGTCTGGAGGAGCCTACGAATTTGCTGAGATCGTGGATGCGGAGAAGACTAGAACTTTGGACACATTCAAGAAAGAGGCGCAGGACTTGTTTATCCCAGGTGTGGCGTGGACCAACTTCAAGCCTCAATATGTTCTCTTCGAGAAAGAACTCGATGAAGTCAGTTCTCGCTTGCGAAAAGAAGAAATGCGAAGGCTGGCGAATCGGATCGAGCGCTGGGTAAAATCTCGCCTAGGTGATTCGGTTGGTCTTGAATTCAACAAGCTTGGATCAGGGAGAGGAGGATCCGGAGCCCCTGAAGAAGGCGAGAAGCCTCCTACCGAAAAAGACCTCTGGGACCGTATCTGGAGCCTCTTTACTTCTGTCGTCAAGGAAGCCGAGGGTCGCTTCACAGACAGGGCTAAGAGTTTCGAGGCGAGTGAAGATGAAGTTGAAGTTGGACTATGGCGTCTACGACGGAAGAGTTGGGTAGCCCTCCGGGAGAAAATCGAGGAAGAGGTGATGGAAGGGAACATCCTACTAAAGCTTCGCGAAAACTTTGAGGATAAATTCCGATATGACGAAGCGGGCGTCCCGCGCATATGGCGGCCGGCCGATGACATCGAAGGCATCTACACTCGTGCTCGAGAATCAACCCTTACCCTTATTCCCCTGCTGTCGAGGTTCAGGCTGTCCACAACATATGCACCTCCGGACCTCCCAGAGTTTATTGGCAACCAGCCTTCTGCGGCGGAGCCTGAAGATGAGGACGACTTGGCACCCATTGGTGGTATTGATGAGGAAGAAGGGAAGAGTCTCGAGGAAGAGATGACCGTCTTGAGCGAAAGCAAGCGTCAAGATCTGGTGGTCAGGTTTAAGAAGACTGCCGATGGTGTGTATGTGGAAGCTAAGCGAAGTGCCATTGGTGGGATTACGCAGGTCCCATTGTATTTCTACGGTCTGCTATTGGCACTGGGGTGGAACGAGATCCTGACAGGTGAGTTACTTTTACACGATGTTACCGTTACTATACTAACCCTCACCAGTTCTGCGCAACCCCGTTCTTTTTGTACTCTTAGTCATCATCGCCGGTGGGTTGTACGTCTCGTACAGCCTTAATCTCCTAGGCCCTATGATGCAGATGAGCAACGCTGCCTGGAACCAGGCCTCGGAAATTGGCAAGCAACGTCTTCGAGAGTTCGTCGAGAACAACGAGACCGCGAGACAGGCAATTGGCATGGCGGGCCGGGATAGCGACTCGATCAGCATGGACACGTTAGACAGCCGGGGAAAGAAGAAGTCGCGTGTGGCAGTTGATGACGACGACGATATGTAATAAGTTTAGTTGATTATTCGTAGACGGCTGGGCGGGCCAGGATATAAGTAAAGAGATATTTCTCGTCATGGACAAATCCCTAATCCGAACAAACAAGTTCTTGACAATCCAATATTTGCCCCTTCCAAAACGCCGCGATCCTATGCTTAGTTTGGGTATGCAATAACGAAATCTTCTGTAGATCAAAACGCCTCTAAACCAGCTGGAGTACCAAACCAAGACCCTAGCTCATCGGCATCTTTCTCCTTACTGCTGTCGGCGAAGTAATCAGTAAGTCGACTGTTCTCGTCGTCTTCCTCTACTGGCCATTCTACCTTGACGCCGCCCTTCGTCTCTAGCATGTCCTTCGCCGTGCCCCAGCTGAACCTGCACTCGGGCCCCCAGCCGAATACCGGATGCATGTTTCTCCTCAGCCAGGAGACGCACCGCGCATCAGACGGGTATCCAGAGCCCCAGCTTTCCTGCTCGGTTGCCCCTTCTTCTCCTGCAGCCGCATCTCCCGCGGCCCGAGCTTCGTACAAAACCTCGAGGGCAGCATCACGCGTGACCTTGGCACACACGCTCGCCGCGCTGACGCAGGGGTACAAGCTATCTGCCTTCTTGGCGACGGTGATTTTGGTGGTGGGAAATACGCGCGCGAGCTTCGCTTGGTAGGTTACGGGGGGGCCGACGGTGTCGACGTATATCTCGGCGACGTTGACGCCGCGGGCGAAGACGCCCTTGATCAGCTCGACGGTGGCGTCGAAGGCTTGGGCGTTGAGGTTGTAGGCTGCGCTGGTGGCGGGCCGCAGCATGTTGGCGCCGATGTCGCGCGCGGAGAGGCAGGATACGGCCCAGCCGCAGGAAGCGAATAGGTCGGTGGAGGGGGTGCAGAGGGCTTGCATGAGCTGTGAGCGCACGGTAGGGGTTAAGACTTTGGAGTCGTCGAAGTGGTGCGTTTGCTTTAGGAGCGGGTCGGAGAGTTCCGTGGGCAGGTAGAATACGCCGTAGACCATGGGCCCGAGGACGGGGCCGCGGCCGGCCTCGTCGACGCCGAGGACGCAGGGGGGGCCTGATGGGGAGGAAGAAGAGGTGGAGGCGGAGGTGGAGGCGGTGTTGGGTTCTGGGAGGAGATTTGGGGGTACCGCAGAGAAGTGTGTGTAGGTTTCGCCGGAGAGGGTAGCGGCGTGGTGGATAGAAGGCGGGACGAAGACATTGTCGGCTGGGGTTTCGAGGGCGACGGTGCCATCGTCCATTGGGGTGTCTTCCATGGTGAGAGGCGTAGAGGTTTGGGGAATTTGGGGGTTCGCTGTAGTATTAATTAAATAGTGCCTGGTTATTGGAGTAGAAGTAGAAGAGTATTAGATTATGTACATCAACCAAATATACAATTAGAAAGATTGTAATAGGTCCTAGTTAACTAACCTAGTAGTAATCCGAAGACTAAGTGGAAGGCTTCCACTTGAAGCTGCTGCCTCTGATACATAGTCGCGTCTTTACTTGAAAGCGCGTCCGTGCCGCCAATTAAAGTGGTCATTTGGAAGATCCGACCCATAATTATCTTCAGGGACGTGCGGTAAATCAATTGGGTCACCTAGCAGCCACGGGAAAGTGCACCTCAACAAAGAAAGTAAACATCACCGCCTTCCCCGCAAGGAATCGCTGTTTTATACTTTTTACGCGTTTTCAACCTTAAATGCGACTTTTATTACCGGCCACCATCTTTCTCATATATCATCACATTTGAAATTTGAGCGATTGATAGTTTTCCCGAAGTCCCACTGCCGTAGACGGCGCCCCCCGTTACCATGCCTGCGAAAGCACAGCCGCAGCGGCGCATGACGCAGTCGCAAAATGAACAAGTCTACGATGTCGGTGTTGTTGGAAGGTATTCACCATACTGCGCTCCGGCCGAGCGAAATTGAGACTAATATAAACTAGAAAAACGGGCCTCACACTAGCAGAGCGCGAGCGCGATGCACATGGCTTCGAAGCTGTCGACTCCCTTTTTTCTTCACCTGAAAAGGATGTTAACAATGTCAGCGTTAATGGCGCCAATGGGAGGCATAACGCTGAATCTGACGAGGAGCAAGAAATGGAAATAGACGACGGTATGCTGCTCTCTACGAATTCACCTTCTTGCATGCTAATTCAAACTTTGTAGAATCTCAAATGGGACCAGCTACTATCTTAAAACAACGACAGTCTCGCCCATCGTTGCCGCGCGCTCGATCTCCTATTAAGACGCATCTACAGTCTCCAGCACGCCAAAATCCGCATCTTGGTATTACTTCATCGCCAGCTCGCGGTTCCATTATACCCATGCGCGAACCTAAACCCCCTAAATCTGTAAATCGCAAGTTAGATTTCTCCAAACGCTCTTCAAATAAGACAGCCCTTCCACAACCGAGGGTGAACGGATCGAAACCTAGGAACGAGAAGCGCATTAACGGACATGCTCCTACCAACGATTCCGATGATGACGATGAGGTTATTCCACGAGGCAGACGAAACCAGCCACAGGAAGAAGACATTGAAGAAGAAGAAGAAGAGGAAGAAGAACCGGAGGAACCAATGGACGTGCTTGATGCTGGCGGTGACAAGGTAGAAAATGTAACTGAGGAACAAGACAAGCCCCTTTTAGATCTTGAACCAGAAATTGAGGAAGAAGAAGAAGAGCCTATCCCGCAACCAAAATCCCCGGATCAGCCTAAAAAACGCAGAGGTCGTAAGCCAAAATCACCCGTTGTCCAAGAAGAAGAGGGAGAGCCATCGGTTCCAAAAGCAGCACCTGCACGAACTGAAGAAGTCAATGATGTACCCGCCAAAAAGAAGCAACGAGGACGGCCGGCAAAGGCTTCATCACCTATCGAAGAACACGAACCTCCGAAGAAGACCCAAAAACGTAGGCCAGGAAGGCAATCTGGAAGTAGTGTCGAGGAGGAACAGGAGCACGAGGCAGAGGACAATGCCAATGAAAGAAACACAAAGCGTCAACGGACCGTGGAAAAGGAGAGCAAGGCTTCTTCGTCGAAACCAACTGCGACAAAGGAAAAGGGCAAACCTGGTCGAAAGCGAAAGTCCTCTGGAATTGGTGTCGAGGAGCCCGTCGTGCAGCGCGGTCCTCCCCTCCCCAAAGGTCGCGGCCTGGTCGCTCTACGCCGGGAAGACGAAGACAACATGCGGACTACACGGTCGGGCCGGCTTTCATATCAGCCCCTAAAATGGTGGAAGGGGGAGCATGCTGTGCGAGACGGCGTAGATGTGTTCGAAGACAAAGGTCAAAAGTTCGTAATGCCCGTTGTCAATGGTGTCGTGCGGTCCGAGGAAACCGAAGACGTACCGACGAAGAAACGCCGCGGTCGCCCTTCGAAGCAACGTGGTAGACCTGGGCGCCGCGTATCCGCGATCCCCGAGGAAGAAGAAGTGGAGCGCGACGACTGGGAGTACGACCCGGGCCGCATCGCGGGCGAATGCCATTACTGGAGGCCCGAGTACGAGACGGAGCCCGCGGACGAGGACCAGCTAGAAGAAACCGAAGAAGAACTAGCCATCTCCGAAGCGGCCATCCAGCTCAAGGATATCAAGGACGCAACGTTCCGGTTCGCCAAGACGCTTACGCTCCCGTTCTTCGGGTCGGGAATCGTGGATATGCCGCCCGGCTCGGAGAAGCGCACTAAGAACTCAAGGAAGATGCAGATGGTATTTTTTGTACATAAGGGGAGTGTCGATGTTACGGTAGCGCAGACGGAGTTTAGGATTGGCATGGGGGGGATGTGGTTTGTGCCCAGAGGTAAAGTCCACCTACTCACTCTCACAGCAGCTGTTCAAGTCGAAGCTGACAACCGCTATCTACAGGAAATCACTACAGCATCGCGAATAACACCGACAGGCCCGCGCGCATCTTCTTCGCCCAGGGCTGCGAGGTTTTCATCCAGGGCGATGCGGGCGATGTCGAGGAGACGCAGATAGGCTAGCTAATCTAGCCTCTCGTAATATTTAATTCGCTTTCCGGTATGTAGGCTATTATGAATCAGGAGATGGAAAGGACGGGCTGGTCGAAGAGAGCTGGGCTTCAAGTGCCGTCGTCGTCGTCGTCGTCATTACTATCTACATACTTACTCTCTTTCCGCCTGGCCCATACTCGCTGTATCCTCTCCCTCCTCCGCGGCATTACGGCGTTGTTAGGTCCCGTGCGTGTGCATTGCATTTCTTACGTCAGTGGCGTTTTCCCGCGATGGTAGGAGGCGAGGTTGTTGGCAATGGGCTCCCTAGCCTAGGTACCTAGTTATTAGAAAAGCCCGGGTCGCTATGGACTCGGGTGCTGCTACGTCTGTGATACCAAATCAAAAGTTTCTATTTTCATCTAGTTGTCGTACCTTGACAGGTAAATAATATCTACCTACCTATGCTTCCCTGCATATAAAACTACCTACCTAACCTACCTAAGGTAGCTATTGTCATCTAGCTATACCAAATCCCCTTCTCGTAGACTAAGGGGAGAGTATTCCGTATGTGCTTGCTGGTTCCTAAGATAAGCACATGTAAGAGAGGTAAGTGCTGAAATGGGTATAAGACGTAAAGTAAAATGCAATATAATACTGCTGTTCATTTTATACACCTATACCAATTTTTCTAACCGCGTAAATGAGTTGGGTATCGACTGGAATCATGTCATGCCACTACCCCTATGTACAACAACACCCTTACCTCCTACCCACCCACACACCCCTTCCATCAAATCAATCCTCAGTACAAAGCACCTTCTTCAACGCCCCCATCTCCCGTTCATAAGCCTCGACCTTCCTCTGCGCAGCGTCAATCTTGCCCAGCAGATACGTCGTGCGTCCCGCCGTCTGCGCCGGCTGTCTAGGCAAGCCACCCAGCAGCGCGAGTTCCGTCTCCGCCTTATCTATGTTCTTGGCCTCCGCTTTGGCGAGCTCTGTCAGCACCGCAAGGTCCATCTTCGCGGCTAGGACGGGATCGCATGCCAGCAGGCGGAACGCCGCGGCGTATACGGGTTTTCCGGGAGCGACTAGAGCAGGGCGGCCGTTGCGCAATTTCAGCGTGATAAGCTCGGCGTTAGAGAGGCCTTCGAGTGCGGCCTCTCCGTCGGGTACGGAGGTCGAGGATGCGAAGGTGTTGTGCAAGAGGACTTCGTTGTAGCGTAGGGAGTCGCTGCCGGCGAGTGCTTTGACGAGGTACCAGGCCTGTTCCACGGACCACTTGTGCTCGCCGTCGTTGGTCGTCTTGCCGGGGAGGAGGAAGAACTTGAGGATTTCGGAAGCGGATTGTTCCGTGATCTCCTCTACCGCCTGCTTAGGGCTTTGTCCAGCTTTCAGACGGCGGGCTAGAAATTCCAGGTCTGTGAGACGACCGCCTAGAGTACCGATACATTCGTCAAGTTCTCCCAAGTCGGGGAGGACTCTAGCCCATGCTGGCTGCTTCTCGCCCGAGTCGCTCAAGTCTCCTTTCGCTTCGAGTTGTACTTCTCCGTTAGTAATATGACTCAGGATGAAGCGCTTGGCTACGTCGGGTGAGAGGTCTCCGAGGGCTGTCTGGCGGAAGACACGGTCGGGAAGAGCTTTGGATAGGTATTTCGAGT
This sequence comes from Daldinia decipiens, assembly GCF_022478715.1. NCBI lineage: Eukaryota > Fungi > Ascomycota > Sordariomycetes > Xylariales > Hypoxylaceae > Daldinia > Daldinia decipiens. Next base: position 161,323 of record NW_026054570.1, on the reverse strand, counting down.
AGGACGAGTCGTTGGTTAGGAATATGACGTGGGCAATATTAGATTGGACCAAAGCAGCAGCCCATTCGGCAATCTTATCATAAACAATGGCGTTAGTATCGCCCTTATGTAGGAAGTTGTCGATAACCACAACAGGCCGCTTCTCAGGGTGTGCTTCCAGGTAGGCGTCGACGGGGAGTGAAGCGTCAGAATCCGTCTTATGGCGGTCCGAGATACCAATGTCCGTAAGAGCAGCGGCTGCTGTCTGCAAGATCTTCTGAAGCTGTGATTCCAAAGTCTCGGAGAACCCTGCCTTGACGCCGGTTGTACTCTGGACAGCAAGGTCGACCATACTACTCAAGCTGTTCGCATACGAGAATATAGGACGGTAACCAACAGATGCCGCCATCTCCTTGATCGTTGCGGATTCTCCCCTAGCTTCTACTATCGGTTTGCAGTCGATGACTAGAACATTACTTCTATCCTTTAGGGCTTGATCCAAGACCAGTTCTTTCTTACCGGAGCCGCGGGGCCCCTGAACAACGATGAAAGTTTCAGCAGTTTCTAGTAGCCATTTCTGAATCTGGTGGATCAGGTCCCTCCTGTGAGTCCAAACTGCACTCAATCCTGCTTGGTCCGCTTTCTCTCTCTTGAGATTTAAGATATAAACAGTCCGCCTTCGAAGCCATCTATAGAGCTTGCTGTTGCTGATCCGAAACCGGCGTGTGACGTGAGCTTTGACGAAAAACGATCGAATGGGATCGAATATAATAACAGTGAGACCAGTTAGTAACGCGACCAAGACAGGAATGACAATTCTCGGATGGTTCGATATCCATTCCCAAAACCGGTGTGGTTGCACTCGCTGTTCATAGGACATGCGTAGCCTAGTTCCCGACTTGCCGCCGCCAAGATCTTCGGGCACGACGAAACCATGCAAACAGTTCCTGGCCATGATAGCATCTCTAACGGATGCAAAATCAACATAGGCGTATTTAGGGAAGACCTTAGAATCCCATGGTTGTGAGACGATCTCTGCAATCTTTCCGTACCGACGGAATAAGCTATACAAGGTTTCCTGGGACAACTCGACCGCCTCCTCACCCGGATTCTTAGGGACAAATTCAACCCTTAGTCTGTCCTTAGGAAACCTATGCAGGTCTTCTAGCCAGGGAACACCACTAACTAGTCCGGCCTGGACTCCTCTGAAGGGACTAAAAAATGGCCTTACGGGCTGCTCCTGGAGGTATTTAGAGATGGCTGCCTCGATTTCCTTAGCAGGTACATCGGCAGGATATGTGAACTTGACAAAAGCTCCGCCGTCCTTGAGGCGAGGTAGGATTTCAGTGATATTAACTGGGACGGTCTTTGGAATGGCTCGCTTGACCATGTTCATAGGGTCAAGGGCGCCTAGGGTTGAATTCCGAAATTGCTTCATGAGCTCGGCCACGTCCAGGTCGGGGCTCTTCCATGGCGTTCGTAGTAATCCAGAGAGCTTAAGGGGAAATAGATCTAACAGGTTTTGTTAGTTATCTCAGTTCATCTTAGTATATTAAGGGTATGGTATTGTTGGATAGATAAAAAGAAGGAAGGAAAAAAAGAAAATAGTCATACTGTCTATCCAAAGAATGGATTCATTCGGAGCAGCATCTATATGACCACTTCTCCCTTCTCCGGTGGTAGTGCTCTCCCAAGCTCTCGGCACCGACGTCCATCGTGGCTGGTGACGTTGTGTGAGAATAGGTCTCGCAAATGAGCCCGGGGTTCTTAACGCCCTCAACCCAGGCAAGCTCCTAGGGCCGAGACATGGGTATCTTGGGATCATCGTCTGGATAATTCGAAGCTCTTCCCCATGCTCATAGTTGGCGATGAGCTGGATGAAGAGATATGAGATTCTTAACGAATGTGATGAATCTGCTGGAATTTATTGTTGTTAGTTCAAGTAATATTCAACTAGTTCAGCTCAATTCAACAAGTTTCGTGAAGGCCGATGAGGTCATCGCTAATAGGTTGTACCTCCCCACCTGTGAAAAATAAGTTAGGTAAGCCACCACTTTATGTAATGGAAATACCTTATAGGTATAATGTGCCACAGCCAGTAAAGCCACAGTCTTAGTGGGATGAAAGGAAGCTTACGGTTCCATCTAACCCACCGCGAAACAATTGAGAAACCGTCGAGACAAAGTTAAATAGAAAAAGTATATCGAATTTGAACGGGCATATACAACCTACAAACCTTCTATGTACATATGTAGTGATACCCAAAACCCACCTGCATATATCTGAGGTCACTATTCCGCATATCAGACCATCTCTGCTTCCGTATTGTACCAGATCAATCGTACCACGGATTGGAGCTGCAAATAGCGCTTCTGTCATTGGCTGGAAAGGAAAAGCGCATCACCTCCGAGGGAATCGATCACGAGAGCAAATACTACTATACTCCAATACTGCACCCCGCGCCAATCCCCCGCATATACTCGACCGAACGCTGAAACCTTCTTTTGTTCTTGTCCTATTATTCTTCAATCCAAGTGCTTCATCTACTAGCTATACGAATCACTACCTGCTGTCTTTCATTCCCAAGAGATCCAATCCAACGAAAGCGCAGAATAAAACACAAATCCCAATCGACAAAACTACCTCATATACGAAGCTATAACCAGCAAGCCAGCTGACAATAGACACCATGGGTTGGATGTGGTCATCGCCATCCCCCTCCGCCGCCCCGAAAGGCCCCAATCCTCCCGCCGACGAGTCTAACAATAAGCCCGCGGCACCTCCGCCAAAGCAGCCCGAATCCGACTATGGCGATCCCGAAATCGCTAAGTTCATGGCCCAGCTGCAAGCAGAGTTCGGCATCGCCAGCAAACCCGCCACCACACAGCCTCCCCCCGAGCCCTCGGCCAACAGCACATCTACTCCTCCACCACCACCACCACCACCAACAACAACAACAACAACACCATCACAGTCCTCCTCCCAACCCTCCAGCTCCTCATCCCTCTTTTGGTCCTCCCCCACCACCACCGCCACCACAGCCGACCCCCCCATCCCCTCCCACCTAGACCCAATAACCGAGTCCCTCCTCCCAACCAGCATGTCCTGCCGCCAAGCCTTCGACGCCGCCTACCACTGCAACTCCCTCGGCGGCCAATGGGTATCCGTCTACCGCTCCGGCACCATGCGCTCCTGCTCCGAGCACTGGGACGACTTCTGGTTCTGCATGCGCACCCGCACCTACTCGGGCCCCCGGAAGGAAGAAGCCATCCGCGCCTACTATCGCCGCAAGGAGTACCTCAAGTACCACGCCCCCGGACGTCCCAGCAGTGCCGACGTCTGGCAGCCCAGGGACGACAAGGTCCAGCCTGATACCGCCTTCCGCGAACACCTCGACATGCCGAGTATCAGCGACGAGGAGTGGCGTCGGCTTGAGATTGAGCGAAGACGGAGCGTCCAGGAACAGCTGCAGTCGCGCCAGTCGTAGCCTAGGATAGTATAGTAATGTGTGCATTTATTTATGTAAAGTACAGAAGGATTCAGTCAGATATCTAGTTTCAGTTGGATGGGTAGGGTTAAGTCCGTAGTGTACCAAGGTATAGCATCATGCCATTTTTGAAATGGGAGCACCTACGAAATTTACACATTTTCTCAAGGCTTACCTCAGAGTCCTACATCTCATGATAATAATTCAACTATAGAAAATCATTAAATATGTAGCAAGCTTATAATCATGTCACACATGTCACATTCATCAAGATCACAGTGTTTATTTATGAATTAACTTCATTGCTTCGTAGAAGGATTATTCCTGCCTAGAATACATCCCATGCAAGTCATAAACCGCAACTTTTGCCCTGTATCATTCATTACCAGTAAAATCTAGTGCAAACCCGTGAAATCCGAGACCGCCACACAGCGTGTCATTAACACCTGAGGAAAACGCCGGAACGATAAAAGAAAAGAGATATCATGAGTGCGAAACCGTTTAGTCAACCTCCTCAACAGTGGGGCCGTCATCCTGGCCAGCACCAGGAGCGCCGCCGGGAGCACCGGGGAAGCCGCCAGGGCCGCCGGCACCGGGAACACCACCGGCACCACCAGCTCCGTAGAACTTCATCATGATGGGGTTGGCAATACCCTCCAGCTCCTTTTGCTTCTCCTCGTACTCCTCGCGGGTGGCCTGCTGGTTCTCGTCGAGCCAAGAGACAACCTTGTCGATCTCGGCCTTGAGCTTCTCCTTGTCACCAGCGTCGAGCTTCTCGTCGACCTTAGAGTCGGAAAGGGTGTTTCGGAGAGAGTATGCGTACGACTCAAGGCCGTTCTTGGCGCCGATACGGCGACCTTCAGCCTCATCCTCCTCCTTGTACTTCTCGGCCTCGGAAAGCATACGCTCGATCTCCTCCTTGGATAGACGACCCTTGTCGTTGGTGATGACAATCTTGTTGGATTTGCCGGTGCCCTTCTCAACGGCGGAGACGTTGATGATACCGTTGGCATCGACATCGAAAGTGACCTCGATTTGAGGGACACCACGAGGCGCAGGTGGGATACCAGTCAGCTCGAACTTGCCGAGCAGGTTGTTGTCCTTGGTGCGTTGACGCTCACCCTCATAGACTTGGATCAGGACACCAGGCTGGTTGTCCGAGAAGGTGGAGAAGACCTCAGACTTCTTGGTAGGAATGGTGGTGTTGCGGGGGATGAGCTTGGTCATCATACCACCAGCAGTCTCAATACCGATGGAAAGTGGGGCGACATCGAGAAGCAGGATCTCGTTGGTCGACTTGGAGCTGGTGTCACCAGAGAGGATAGCAGCCTGTACGGCAGCACCGTAGGCGACGGCCTCATCGGGGTTGATAGACTTGTTCGGCTCCTTTCCGTTGAAGTAGTCGGTGATGAGCTTCTGCACACGGGGGATACGGGTGGAGCCACCGACGAGGACAATCTCGTGGACTTGAGACTTGTCGATCTTAGCGTCGGCAAGGACACGGTCGACGGGTTGGATGGTGGATCGGAAGAGATCCTGGCAGAGCTCCTCGAATCTAGCACGGGTGATAGACGTGTAGAAGTCGATACCCTCAAATAGAGAGTCGATCTCAATAGAGGTCTGAGCGGAAGAAGAAAGAGTACGCTTGGCACGCTCGCAAGCGGTTCGGAGACGTCGCAGAGCACGGGCGTTGGTAGAGAGATCCTTCTTGTGCTTGCGCTTGAACTCGTTGACGAAGTGGTTGACAAGTCGGTTGTCAAAGTCCTCACCACCCAAGTGAGTATCACCAGCAGTAGACTTGACCTCGAAGATACCCTCCTCGATAGTTAGGAGAGAGACATCGAAGGTACCACCACCGAGATCGAAGATGAGAACGTTGCGCTCGCCCTCGGTCTTCTTGTCAAGACCATAAGCGATGGCGGCAGCTGTGGGTTCGTTGATGATTCGTAGGACGTTCAAGCCAGCAATTAGACCAGCATCCTTGGTAGCTTGTCGCTGAGAATCGTTGAAGTAGGCAGGTACAGTGACGACAGCGTTGTTGACAGTGCCACCAAGGTAGGCCTCAGCGGTCTCTCGCATCTTGGTAAGGACCATAGAGGAGATTTCTTCGGGGGTGAACTGCTTCACCTCACCCTTATACTCAACCTCGACGATAGGCTTACCGTTCTTGTCAACGATCTTGAAGGGGAAGTGCTTCATGTCAGCCTGAACCTCAGGGTCCGAGAACTTGCGACCGATCAGACGCTTGGCGTCGAAGACGGTGTTCTGGGGGTTCATAGCGACTTGGTTCTTGGCGGCATCACCAATTAGACGCTCCGTGTCCGTGAAGGCCACGAAGGAAGGTGTGGTTCGGTTACCCTGGTCATTGGCAATGATTTCAATTCGGTCGTCTCGGAAGACGCCTACACACGAATAGGTCGTGCCCAAGTCAATACCGACTGCGGCAACCATTGTGAAAGATGTTGACTTTTTGGGTCAAACAGTAGGTATGGCGGGGTAATAGAAAGAAAAAGGTGCGATGTAGAGGTGTAATATCGTTGTAGATATGTCGAAACGCAACGGGATTTTTGTACCCAAATGGGGCGGGTATCTAAATTAATGTGTTTTGCGTTGTTCTTGTGTGGATTGGATTGTTGTTGTTGATGTCTGAGATTGATGATGAGAAGAGAAATTGTCCTTGGGACTTGAGCAAGAGTTTATACAACCAGAAGTGGAAGCTATGGTGGGGCCAGGGAATCTTCTCGAATTGCTGGAAGTTGGTACCCGCTTCTGGTACTTTCCGCCTAACTTGCTAACTGAAAAAAACCTTCAAGCTTCCTGAATTCAGTGGAAACCCCTAGATAGGAATAGACAAGAGTAGAATTTTCAGTATGTACCTACCTAACCTACACACATGCACTCATGTACTACCTACATGTACCATATTTTCTGTCCTACTCAAAAGTGTACATATATACATACCTATGTAAGGATATAAGTGAATTTCGTAATAGTATTGTAGGTACACTGTTAATTCTAGAGGTCTCTACATTATGTACATACCTACATAGGAGCAACAGGCCTACGGTACAAAGCTCCAAGTATCGTCTCTATTCTCTACATACATGTATGCACATCACACTCTGAGTACATAGGTACTCTGGGTACTTACCCCGCCATGGTGCTCAGTAAAAGGTACTGACATCACTGCTTGGTCGCCCGGGCTAATCAGCCCGCCTTATGGCCCACAAAATAAATGCACGAAATACACAATACCTACCTCAATGTACCTTTTTTTCTTCTCTTCTCTTCTTTTCGCTGTCAGGCAGGAACGGATCTGTTGATAAGGCAACTTCCAATTGCTTCGCCTACTGCCTTCTGCCTTCTACAATCTGCTTGCCTTGTCTTATTTGTGTACCTAGGTAGGTACAAAACCGCGAGAAGGACGTCATTATGTAATTCTGGAAGATTCAACTTCTCGGAGGATCTACATTAGGTACGTAAGGTATGTACATGTACGTGTTTTCGAGTTCGAATCCAATGGCATTCATAGAATCGCATTCAGAAGCGGCAGGTATCATCCAAAAGTGTACAAACCACAACCCCTTTGGAAGCAACTTTGCACCATCATCTCATACGAACCATCGTCAAGCAGCCTTTTCAGTTCGCAGGCCCCACCTTAGGTATACATAGACCAATGCGAGGCTTTGTGATATCAAAATCCTAAGCTGACCAATACCTGATTTCTCCAATATTCTATATCTTATTTAGAGACTTAATAATTCGGTAGCCAGCCTTGTAGGAGAAAATATGCATAATATCTTCGAGACGCATACCTACAAGCGTAATGTAACTAAACACGACCTAAATCAGCCACGACGACCCCTAACGGACGACTAATTATTCCGAAAACGGTTTGAATGTCTGCATGTCTCATTTTCAACAAAATGCGGACGAGTCCAGCGTCCATTTTATTTGGTAAGGCATTCTGGCGGCCGTTTCTGGCCTGTTGAAATATCAAGGGGCCTTTAAGTAGCGTTACATATTTTGATCTAGTTACGTATTGTCTGCCTTACTTCCATTTTCGGGAATTCAGTCAGTATACATAGGTAGTATGTAGTTTGGGTAGATAATGAGCGGATATGTAGCTAAGCAATACCCCTGGGAAATGGGTTGGTGGATATTTTCACCGAGATTGTTTTCGGTTTTCCTGATACAGACTGCCGACTCCAAAGACTAATCAACAGACGTGCTCAATCGTCTGGGGCTTGCTGTCCCTCTGTCCCAGGTCTGACTTTAGCACTCGGCCGAACAGTTCCAACAACACCTCGAAACAGATCTTGGTGATTGCCGGATCATAGCGACCCTTGCTCAGCTCATCGCGGATGAAGGCGTGCTGCGCCCACGCGAACTCGTAGAAACTGAAGACCGTTCCAGAGCTCCTCAGCTTCTGTCGAATCAAGTCGCGACCCTCGTCCGGGACGTGGGTGTCTTTGATGCCGAAAATCATGGCTACCTCGCCCTTAATCTCGCCGAGCTTGTCAAGCGTGTGGATGCTATTCTCTGGGCCCTGGACTGCCAAGTTGGCTCCCGAATGAGGTCCCAGTGTACGGGAGTGTATATCGGTAGCGAAGTACGCGACGGTTGCGCTTATTCGCGGATCAAGCTAGGAGCACGTCAGCGCAAGGGAGTTTATTCGAAGGTAAAATGTCCTACACTAGCTCGCACAGAAAGATGGCCACCCAGACACATTCCCGTGCTGCCTATCCTGCCCGTACACGTAGGGAGACTGAGGAGGTAATCAACCGCCTTGTGGGAGTCCTCGTCATATGATTGAAGAGTCTGTAACCATGCTCGCCGTCAGCCGGCACTTAGTCGATATGTTACATGGAGCCACGATCTTACCTTCTTCACCTTCCATTCATTCCCCTGGTTCGTTCCTGGGTCGTCGTAGGCTAGGGCTTCGGGGCCAGTGAAGTCGTGATACGACGATGGAGCGGCAACAATATATCCCTGACCTGCGATTTGACGCGCAAATCGCGATACTGGACCCGTGACTGTCCACGCGCTAATTAGCGAGCTGCATAGTAGTCGACGACTTGCCGTGCTAAATGTGTTAGATGCTCGACGATGATGATACCTTGATAGATCTCGCTGAATAACACGACGCCAGGAAATCGACTGCCAACTCATCAGCAAACTTATGTCCAAGTCCCTAAGTGGAAAGAAAATAAAGGCCTTACGCATCAGGATATTGCGGGATGGTGGGATGGAATGTGAAAATTCCTGCCCAACGTTAGCGTCTCTAGTCGGGAGCCTCTACCGTCGCGGGGGGGCCTCCTCACTCATCGATGTCTCCTTTCCATCCACGGTTGTTTGCACGTCGATATGACTCTCGTTGAGCAGCATCTTGACTGGTATTACACTGATCGGGCCAACTACGATGTGAGATGCGAGACTTTGCTGGCCCGCGTGTTTCGAGAGGGATACCACCGATATATTAAGACCCCGCGCCGGCTGTGGAACTTAAAATGCGGGGGCAAAATCAGCCCACAAAACCACGGCTCCGGCTGAGATCGGCGATCACAAGGCCGGATATTTCCTGGTACATTAGATGATATCCGATCCTCGGGGCCAGACTACCCCATACGGAGATGCATTTGTGCATATCCAAGTATTATGCTACTGTGGTACTTGACGCTGCCCTTAGCATCGTCTGATGTTCTCCAGTTATACCATTTGGTAAACATACCGAGATCGCTTGATAAGTGGTAATATAAACTAAGAAATAGGACAAATATATACTACCTACCTAGATAGACCAAACATCGTATGATTATTTCAGGCTGAACTACGTACATTCCCCGATTGGCTAGTGTTAACGTTTTCAGAGGTGAGGAACTTGAGAGCTCTGTAACAGCAAATTGACGATACTCAAAACCCCTTCTCCTAGGACGAAACCCTATAATGGATGTCAGTGATGCTATTCAGAAAGCTAATAATTATAATCATAATAATAAGGCACTCACTGACGCAAGGATAATGAGCGGTGTATCATCCTTTCGTAGATATATCCTCCAGTACCAGTTTATCAAACCACCAATAGTTCTTGCTAATGTGAAAGACGGGACATTGTACATGCCTAAAGAGTATTTTGTTAGCAATAGATCTAGATAATTAATCATATTTGTTTGTTCTTACCAACTGCCACGGCGATCCCGCCAGGTATATACGCATGCCAGCTCTTTCCAATCGCTTTTGTACGAAGGGCAGTGAAGATAGCGAAAATAACCGCTCCAGCGATAGCATAACTCCTGGCCATCTCTGGCAATCCCTTCCCAGTGACCAACCTCGCAGTTGCGATCCACACGCGGCCGGTTGGCACTTGGAACAGGTCCCCAGGAACTTCATATACGGCAGTGTATAACCGATAGATGAACGCACTGACAACGGCACCTACAGTCGCGCCAATGATCTGGCCCCAGAACTGCGCTTTGGGCGCTGCACCTAGTAGGTGGCCGGTCTTCAGATCTTGCATGAGATCACCAGCTTGTAATGCACCAGCTTCTGATACGGCGCCAGCCACCAAGTTAATGAGTACACTTGATTTGTGAGATTGTGGGATGATTAATGCGAAGAAAAGCTGCGCTAGCTTGCTGATTCCGGAAACGGGGTTCAGGTCCGTTTCACCTAGCGCTCGAACTCCCATTATGCTCAAAACCATTGCCATTAGAACGGCTATGATAGTGGCATATAGGGGAACTAGGTCGCCAAACGTGATATGAATGCTAGCGATGCAAAAGAGGACCGATGCAACGAGACCAACACTAACTGTTCTATTTCCGACCAGTTGCTCAGGAGGTGCATCATCTTGATCCCAGGCTCTTGGGGTATTAGTCGGTTGTGTGTCGAAAGGATTACTACGCTCAACTAACGGGCTTGGTAGGCCATTTACGTCTTCCGAGCTACTCGTGGCTACTGAAGTTCTCGGGTCGTCTTCGCTGCTCCGAATAGCTGTGTACCCTCTGGATCGACTAAAGAATAAGTTCTTGAGCTCATCATACTGAAATTGCCGTCTTATGCTGGAAAATATAGACGGATAGTTCTTCAGAAGGGGGGTGAAGGCAATGTATCCTAGGCTGACAATGGCATCTGCTAGCATAATAGCAAGAGAAGTCCAAACAATCCAGCCTCTACTACCCTCCTCCCAATCATCGACCGGTCCTGGGGCCCAGCCTCGAAATTTAGCAAGAGGAGATAAAATACCCCAGCCAACTACCGCCCCGAGAAGCATATGTATAGTTGTAGAAGGACCCATTATAATACCTTGACCGACGTAGGCGAGGCTTGGGTTTAGAGTCCACAGCCAGGTATCTGCTGCCACAGTTCCGAAGATAGGGAGGTTCCTAAGTATGGGAAAGAAATAAGTGCAGAGGGTGTATAAGCCAGATATTCCAAACGTAATCAGAAGTAGCCGGATATTAGAGCCCCAGTTATAAGGCTTTGTCGTCTCAGCGGGTGGTAGTCCATCAGTCGAATTAGCGACGTCACCCTCACCATCAGCACCTTCGGTTTGTAGAAGTGGTTGATTTTCAAGTGCTAGACTACCAAAAGTGGCGGCTTTCGATGCATCCAATGCGCCGCTGTTCTGCGTTTGACCTTTACCATGAAGGACCCCAATGAGAACCGCGGTACTAAACCCACTTGGGAATTTCAATTGCTCTCTGATGATCACTTGACGGCGTCTAGATGAGGTTAGCTACCAACATTGCATATACCAGAAAGGACCGTTGACTTACAACGGAACGGCAAATACAACACCAAAGTAGCAAAGACCTAGAGACCAGATTATGAGCTTCCACATGCTTAATCTTATCGGGCCTTGTTCTGATGAATCCATCATATACTCCATAGCCGGTATCTAAGGTCGAGATGGATCCGATTAGTATGGCTACTCTTTTCTTGTTGGACCCATCACTACTTACCACGCCTACGAATCCACAACCAAGAGGCATGATTGCCATTCCGCCTGCCACAGATTGCACAAGCACATTTTCCACCGGGGAGAATGGAAATGTTAGGTGACGTGACAGAGTCTTAAAGATGCCAAAGCCTAATAGACTAGCAGGCATTGTCATCATAGAAATCCAGCCAGTCTGCAACCCGAAGTACATATTACTGAAACATATTCTACAATATGAAGTCAGTAATGACTACCTTTTTTGATATAATTTATACACTACTACACGGAGGGGTTTACATCATGTTCTAGAAGTAATAGCTTATAGAAGAAAATAGGACGCGTCTACGCATTGCTATGAAAGGGAAACAAATAAATATACGTGCTACTCACATCAGCCCGACGAGTAGACCGGCGGCAACACCTCGAAAAGTGAAATGCCGGCCCTCCGGAAGGCGCTTAGCCTCTTCTTCGGTCCCGGACGAATACGGGGGAGCCGTAACCTCGACGCTTCCTCTGTCGGGGGCCATAGTAGCGGATCGATGAGTTGGAATATAATAGGCAATAACTTTAGATAGCAGTGGCTAATTATAGAGCTTTAAGAGAATACTACTGTTTAAGAATGATAGTCTATAATTAGTCAGTTCATATTGAGATGGATAGTTCACACTTGATGTAATGATGAAATTAAGTTGAGCGGATGAAATAATAAACAGAAAGCAGGGGACAACGGGAGGACTGGTACCGATAATGACTGCTGACCAAGCCGGAGATATCAAGAAAGCGCTATCCCACAGTGGCTAAAATAGGTACTTAGGTACAATACATGGGCAATTCGACATTCCCACGAATCAACGCTATGACCTCACAGCAGACCTGCTGTATTAGGTAAGTCCATACTCACGTACCTATCTATCGCGATTAACTATCACAACAACTTCAACATGTATCTAGCCGTTCTATCAACAAAAAGGAACAAGTTCGTAATAGCTCTTAGGTAAGTGTATTCATAATTATGCAAGTCACTAAAGAGAAACATTATACAGTTCGTAAAACAATATGGAATATGCATAGAATAGGGTGGGAAGAAAACAAGATACAAGGATTAAACCAATCAAGTGTTCAGGGGCAATAATACTGAGCCTTGTTCAGCTGGCCTCCTTCTATTTGATCGTCGGCAAGCACAAAGGATAGAAAATAGGGGACTAAGGGAAGTGGTCCCCTCTTTCCCAACTCAGATTTATCTAGATCAGGCTAGTGCGGGGTAGTAATCAACTATCAGCCGAATTCGCTCTTCCAAATTTTTTTTTCCTTTCGTCATCTCCAGGCGAAACATACCCTTCGAGGGAACTTGGAGATCGTAAGACAACCTAGCCATTGTCCCTGGTCTTAGATTTCCACCATGTCGAACGGAACCAATGGCGAGACGACAGATGCCAGCTCCTCGGACGACCGTAATGCCTCTCAAAGGTATTTGAGTACCAGGGGCGAGGACTATGATGTAGGAGCTATAGTGGTGTGACTCTCTATAGCAACTTTTCGCTAACCGGTTTCTTTAGTTTACCTTCGAAGAGGTCGTTCTAAAAGGTCTAGCCAACGATGGCGGGCTTTACATTCCGGAGGAGATTCCTTCGGTGAGCGATTGGCAGAGCTGGAAAGACTTATCCTTCCCAGATCTTGCCCTCGAGATCCTATCTTTATATATAGCGCCGTCTGAAATTCCACGCGATGACCTAAAGGAAATCATTGACAGGAGTTATTCGACCTTTCGTGCCCCTGAAACTACACCGCTACGACATCTTCATGATAACCTGTACCTACTAGAACTTTTCCACGGTCCTACATTCGCCTTCAAAGATGTTGCTCTCCAATTTCTGGGTAACCTCTTCGAGTACTTCCTGGTACGAAAAAATGAGGGAAAGACGGGCACCGACCGACATCATCTCTCTGTAGTAGGCGCTACAAGTGGTGACACCGGCTCGGCGGCTATCTACGGACTACGAGGAAAGAAGGACGTATCGGTGTTTATCCTTCATCCCAAAGGCAGGGTTAGCCCTATTCAAGAAGCGCAAATGACCACGGTATTGGATGAAAACGTGCACAATTTAGCGGTCAAAGGTACATTCGATGATTGCCAGGACATAGTAAAGGCTCTATTTGCCGATCCCGACATCAACTCGACTCTTAACCTCGGCGCAGTAAACTCGATAAACTGGGCAAGAATTCTGGCCCAGATCGTGTACTATTTCTACTCTTACTTTTCGCTTGTAAAGTCATCTGGTCTGACTATTGGCGAAAAAATCCGCTATGTTGTACCTAGCGGTAACTTCGGCGATATCTTAGCCGGCTACTTTGCGCACAAGATGGGTCTTCCTACGGAGAAATTAGTAATTGCGACAAACGAGAACGACATCCTTGACCGATTTTGGAAGACCGGGAAATACGAGAAAAAGCCCGCCCGTGGTCCGGAAGCGCAAGGGGGTCTATCGGTCGATGGCGTCAAAGCTCACGAAGATGGCGTCAAGGAAACGCTGAGCCCCGCAATGGACATCCTCGTCTCGAGTAACTTTGAGCGATTACTTTGGTTCCTAGCTTACGAGTTCGCCGCCGTTGCCGGTATGGACGCTGAGTGGAATAGGAGACAAGCTGGTCAGGAGGTCGCCGCATGGATGAAGCAACTAAAGACGAGTGGTGGTTTTGGTCCTGTCTATCGGGACGTGCACTCTAGTGCTAAGCGCGACTTTGAAAGCGAACGGGTGAGCGATTCGCAGACGATCGATACGATTAGGAATTATTTTAAGAAGATCGAATACGTCCTGGACCCTCATACCGCGATAGGTGTGGCCGCATCATTGCGGTCACTAGAGCGTTCCAAGGTTCCTCACATCTCGCTTTCAACCGCTCACCCGGCCAAGTTTGCGGGCGCGGTTGACCTTGCGTTGAAAGATGAGCCCGGCTTTAACTTTGAGGAGAAGGTCCTGCCGCCAGAGTTTTTAGGCCTAGAGGCAAAGGAAAAGAGAGTTACGGAAGTAGAAAACGATTGGCAGAAGGTCAGGGAGATTGTAAAGAATCAAGTGGAGGAAGAATTAAAGGGTCAGGCATAGGGCGGCGTTTGGAATTGAATTTGATTTCTGCATTGTGGTATTCCTAGATAACTTGCATTGGGCTCACTCGCTTGCATATCTGGCCACGCTACGTGGACTACTTTATATGAATTGATATCCTTGAAATATATATCAACCGACGATAGAAATTAACTACACCTAAGTTATAACGTAGGCTTTTTATTCAAGTTTGCGTCTACCTGTATGCTATAACTATGAGCAGGCAATATTATTCGTCAAGATTTAATTCGTATTAAACACTAATCGAGATTCTACCTAGTAGACCTAGCAAATGCCCATAATCATCATCACACTGGCGAATATCAGATCAAAAATCAAAATCAAGTATGCGATATATTGCAAAAAGTTCCGACGATATACAGCTTCGTACTACCACTTATATATCTATAAACCGGATCCCCATCGTCGCCATATGTACATACTACGACCAAAAAAGGAACCCCAGACCCTACTTTGCCCCCTTAACCTTGCCTCGTTGCTTGTCATTTCCATTCACTTCATTCCCTAGGTTGAACGCCATCGCTAGCTAGCGAGCGCGGCGCTTAAGGGAGGTTCTGGACGGGGTAGCTCTGGTCAGGCGTGACGACCTGGCCGCTCTTGAGCTGGGCGTCGGTGTACTATATATAGCATCATGTTAGCAAGCAAGCAATCCCGATGTATATATATATATGTGCATATTTTATATGACACGAAGGTTACTTACGGAAGGATAGACGATCTGGCGCTTGGCGTTGTCGACGACGGAGAAGGTAGTAAAGCCCTTGTCGTCGCCGAACTGGCCGCTCCAGCCGCTGGTGATGGTGAAGTCGCCAACGGTGACGGGCCCGCCGTTGGACCGGGTGGCGGGGGCGCCGCCGGCGGACTTGACGGTGTACTTGACGGCGGTGACGCCGGCGCCGTTGTCGATGCCGAAGGTCCAGTCGCTGGAGGTGTCGGCGGCGTCGACGGCGCGCGAGAGCCCGGTGATGGTCCACTGGGCGGCGTTGGCGGCCATGGAGAGCGGCTGGGCGAGGGCGGCGGCCGAGAAGGCGACGATGGAGAGGAGGGCGGAGATCTGCATTTTGAGGCGGTGGTGGTTAAGGTTGGTTGGTGAAGGGAGGTGTGTATATTATTATTTACTAAGTATTAGGTAGAGAGAGGGCTTATTATAAAGTCGACTGCTTACACTAAGGAATTATTAAGTAGAGTGGTGGTGAGGATAAATAAGATCGTTGTCTTGGGCGATCTTGAGGTCTTATATATACTCGATCGAATACGATATGTCGGTATGTAGGTATGTATATCCCTGATCGGTCGATGCTGAGGCTTGCAGTAGGGTAGTGTAATAGAGGTAGGTAGGTAGGCAAGTAGCTTGAGACTATTCCCGGCTTGTTGAAGGGTAGGGTCCCCCCGGCTGCTCACGTTATATGTTTCTACCGGTACCCATCCGGAAGCCCGTTGCATCCATTCACGCTCTGCAGCACCTGGACCCGGCACGACTTACAAATCGGAGTACCTAGCTCCCTACATGCCTGACGGGTGCCATCGCGCAGATCCAGTCAGGTACCTCCCCGGCCTCGTATCCCGAGATTATGGAGCATTGGGAGGGGACGGGTAGTGCATGATTCACGACTAATTCGATGTGTATGTAGCGTCTGGCCGGCGGTCGAAATTTCGGGTTCCATTCGACCCGGCGCAGTAGGTAGGTAGGTTAGGTAGTAATGTATGTATGAGGCATGTATGTATGTAGGTACGTTGCATGTAGCCCGCAGAATAAGACCCATGCTTGGGAACAACGCCAACTGTGGAGGATCGACCGTGTTCTGAGATCTGTGATCGCGTCAGAAGCCGGCAGGCGGCAGACGGGGAAAGATCAGCGGCGCCAAGCTCGTATTCCAACAGGGGCGTGCCGCCCCGCGCCCTTGCACAGACGGTTACGTGGGTGATACAGGGCCAGAGCCGCGTGCTCCGATCCGTTGACTGATCCTTTTCGATCGGGATTAGGCTATTCATTAGCCTGCTGACTGCTTCTGTGCCGTGCTGTGCTGTGCTTTGATGTTGGGACGGTGGTCTGCTAGTTACGTGTGTAACTGCTCGTCTATGCAATATCTGCGTGAAGAGGGAACATCGTGACATCGTGACATCGTGTCACGTAGTAATATGTAGCCGCAGTTGAATATTATCCGGGCTGTAAGGTAAGAGGTTACACATTTCACTCTTCGTGTTCCAAAGTTACGAACCGAATCGGGCCTGATTAACAGCCACTCTTACAGTTCTTACTCGGATTCAACGACTGTGTCTGTTGCCACCTCCACAATGAAGGCATTATGCTGATGTCAACAACTTCAAGATGGCTGGATGGCACCTATGTTCAATCCTCCCATCTCACACTCTCGTTTGTTTTCCCTAGTTAGTGCTTAGGCAGGATAGGCCCGGCATCGACAACTATACAACTCCACAGCAATAGCCTATTCAAAGACAAAGTTGGCCTAATTACTTCTCAATTCAACTTCAAGTCTTAAACTTTAGCTGTTGCCTTTTGAATCATGCTGTAAACAGACAAGTCTTGTCAGTAAAAGCCGTTGGCGAGTTCAGCTCTACGAAATGCTATGTATGTATGTATGCTGGGGGAATCAACTGAAACCAGAATCAGGGCCAAGAATTCCCTATTTTTAATACTTAATGTCTTAAACTACCTTGTTTCAAGTCAGCTCGTATATGTGTATTCTTTGTTATTATATAACTAATCTAGAAATACGGGACCAGCATTAAATTTTAGCCGCTATAGCTTCGGAGCAATAGCCTAATCGAACATAGTCCGAGTATTTTTCAGACTTAATTAACTACTATTCTTTATTCTAGAAGCCTAATCGAACCCTTGTCAAATGTCTCTTTGTAGGGTCAACATGCGGCTTAATGGTAACATTGATGGTTAGGTAGCTTCGGGAATATTGCAGAATATTGCATCAATATGTCGATTGCCGTATTATTCGGTTGCGCCTCTAAGATTATTAGAAGCCATTCGATGCGTTGGCCATACGAGCTAAAATGCACTTTTACCCCCTGCCTTTTTCTAGAAGAAGTTGGACTTGATTCTCCCGCCAACTGGCGGTCTATTATTAGCGTAAAATTGTACATATGTATTAGAGCTGAATAGTATGCCGAACTAACACCCGCACGAATCGGCCTCATCCCAGCTTCAACAATAGGTCACAGGAAACAGCAGTCTCATTCTCTAGCTCATATATTTGGAGACTTGAGTTCGAATGAGGAAGGTTGCACATCCGGGTTAGAATCCGAGGCCAAGGGGAGGCATATGTATGACTAACATGAATCAAGAGCGGTGACCTAAAGAAAGACAATTTCTATTAGGTACTCCTTCAAATCTTGAATGTCTAAGTAGCAAAGTAAGACATGGCAGAATCCATATGAAAGTGATCTTAATACTTAAGAGTTAGTTAGTAGATACTACCTAGGTTTCTCGTATTTCCACACAGGGGTAAAAAAAAAAAACAAAATAGAAGACTTAAAGCTTCTGCTTCCGGTCCTGTAGTTAGCATCTATATGGCTACTAGAGAAGCCATCAAGAGTCACTAGGCGAAGGCGGTCATACGGTAGGATAGATACACATTCAGATCTTACATGGCGTATCTACGACTGGACAACGCTAATTAACATTGCGAAGGCCCAACTCCCAGATAACCCTCTTCCAAGCGTGAGCTCAGACGATAATAAATCAAAAACACAATCTGACCTTGGTTGATTCTATCCTTGAATGATAGTCCTTCTAACCTTCAATGTTCCTAACAGGACCCAACCAATAACTCCAACACAGAAGATCGAGACCCAGTATGTACAAATGAAAAAACCTGTCCCAAAACTTAAATCGCTCCCAGTTAAAAGTGATATGTGTAAATACATTCCTTATTCGCACATGTGTGCTGTATAGGTTAGGTTGGTATGTAGGTCTATGCCTCTAAATCACAATTCCCCTCTTAGACCAACCATTTCGGCCTTTCCAAGCCCAGAAAATCATGACCGCCCCGATCCACACGGAGATCGTCATGGCCCAAAACGTGGACGAATAACACTTTGTGCCATAACAGAATACATCTTTATCAGCTCCTTCAGCCAGCGAAGGTGAATCTCGAGCACCGGCCTGGTATTCCGCGGAGTAAATAAGACCCCACATCGTGGAACCCAGAGCGGGCGTGAGTGCGAGGATGCCAAAATTGGTGCCGAAGTTCTCAACGCCCCAGATCATCGTCACGATGATCGGTGTCAAGCTGAATACTGCGCCATATCCTGCTCCAATCGCACCGGATACAATCCAAAAACGTTCCCCGTGCTCCTGAACTGCACCGGAAGCCAGTACTAGCGTTCCGACGGATAAGATAATAGCAGCAGCAATGAATATAACTATGCGTGAGACTGATATCTTTTGTCTGAGCTCTGGAAGGGAGGTTGGAAATCCCGTCTGAACGTGCTGGCTATGAGGACTTGGCGATAACAAATCGCTCAGCGATGCTGCGAGCAAACGAGCAACCGTGCTCACCGCAGCCATGATAGAAACATGTGTCGCCACCGACGTTTCGTTTGACCTTGTGCTCGGAGAATATAAAGTTCCAACTACGGTGCCGAGATTGTTGATAAACGCTTCGCCTGGTCCAATGATGAGCCAAAAGCCGATACCGAACCACCGCATTGTATGATCCGACAAAAATCTCCTAGTCTCAGCATTGAGAAGCCAGGCCTTTTTCAACCTAGCGTTATCATCTTCGTCTTCCTCGTCCCTAGCCGGGTCTATGGCTCCAGCATCGTCATCGATGGTATCAATAGCACCGTAGTCCCGGTGCGCTCGGCGGCGGAAGACCTCGCTTCCCTCGAGGAGCCCGCTCCTCTCTAGTTCTTCTACCGCTCCATCGATGAGGTCCTCCTCATCTACAATCCGTAACGAAAAGGTACCGACGAGTCCAAGGACTGCGAGAACGACGCAGAGAAACAGGAAGAAATGAAATACGTTCACGTCTCTAGCTCCATCCGGCTGTGTCTCGTAGAGAATCCGACTCCCGATCTGACTAAGGACCATTCCACCAAGACCAAATGACGCGATAGGAGCAACCAGCATCAAGCCTCGATATTTACCCTGGCCGAAGTTCTTGGCACATGTAGTAATGGCGCCCAGGTACATACACGACGTGCCTATACCAATAGCCACGAAGGCAAACAGCATAGGAGGGAATGTAGTTTTCACGCCCTTCCCTCCATCCTCAACTTCTCCAAGACCCTTGTGATATAAACCAGCTGCCAATCCGTAGCCACCCCCTAGTAGGATCGAGGCTAACAGAGAGAGCGGGCCAGGCCCTACTCGGTCGCACAAGAATCCTATCACGGGGACCGGGAGGTACATGGAGAGGCTCATGGCACTAGCGATGCCGTTGATTTGGAATTGGGTGTAATGTAGCCGCGACTGGAAGAGGTGTCCGTAGAGCGAGAAGACAGTGATGGATCCGGCGCAGAGGGCTGTGACGATAGATACGACGAAGGCGACAGCGCGTAGGGCACGCGTCTTATGCCGGAGCTTCAGATTTCGGGAGGCATCGCTGATGGAGGTGTTCGAGCTAAGCGATCCTAACGTCGAGGATGAACGCGATCGTAGGAGAGGCGACTGATCCAAAGTCGATGTCGATGGCGTCGCCATGTTCACGGCAAGGGGGAGGCAGTCCAACCAACTGCCAGTGAGCCCTAGATGATGAAGGCCTAACCTAGATGGCTCTGTAAGATGATTTATTTATTTTAAAGGAATGACTTGAAGATGAAACTTCCCATCTCCTGTATTGGGAGAATTAGGAATGGGAGATTCGAAGTGACGTGCTTACCGTTACCGGATACAGCAGGCAGCCCTATCTTATCGGTCATAAGCTAAGCTTCCATATGAGCTCAGATGATAATGTACAAGGAAGGGTACCTAGGTACCTACATGCATGTACTACATGTACCTAACCGAATGCGTGCCTGCTGGCAGCCGGCAGATCGGGCATTATGTAACACATGCAGGGATTAATGCTCCAAGATCGGTAGCGCATGTGCCGAAGATATTATAATGTATAAATGAATATCTCGTGATATGCAGCTATTAAGCTTCAACCACAACAACCATCGTAGGGCATTAGACCAGGAGATATTACGTTCTGCTTTACTTCTTTGATATATGCATTTAAATTTTCATATAGGCCTCGGTAGCTAATACAAGAAGTATGTGCGCTTAGAATTCAAACAACAAATAGAGAGATGATCAACAGAATCCTATAGCTTAAGCAGGCAGGCAGTCTACCCCTGAATTTGAACCTCTAATACGCATGTTATTGTCTCGTTAGTATAAGGGTATTGGCGCTCTTTATAACCCCTATCTCCCTTCGTTCGTTGGTTGTTAATATATAGACCTACTTAACTGCTTAAATCAGGTCTTAAGGGTTCTCCGCTTAATCTGCCTCACTATGAGGTGGAATAGCCTGACCACTTATTTTTTTTCTTATTTTTTCTTTTTTGATAATATATGGAAATACAACCATAGAAAGAGGCTCCAAATGCCACTAGTCCCTCTCAGAAATTTCAAGTAGCCGGGTCTCTAGCTTTGTGCAAGTACAATGATGTAAGTGGGGAGTAGGAAAATAATTAGATGCCGAGTTATTTCATAAAGAGTTAGATGTTGAATGCCACAAGACTATTGATGCATATATATCCAATAAGGAATTATTTGTTTTTATCCCAATTCCCGGTGGACATCATAATATGATAGCGCCATCATCACTTTTGAAGCGTAGCTCTGGGGCAGATCTTTGAACAGTAGGCTTTCTTAATCCTTTTACTTAGTATAGTTTGTCTTCTCTCGCAGTGACTGTACGAGATATGTGTGTTGTCTCGGTATGATTGTGAAAGGATCTTCTACGTTCACTGTGCAGCAGACTGGAAGACACCTGCTCATGACAGATTAAACATATTATCTTTGTTTATAGATAGCTGCTATCTCTCTTTAGTGATTGGACATGACATTGTTTCCCTAGTTTAAATATGGCGCGATTAGATAACTACCTAGGTAGGTAGATATGTACAGAGACAGAGAGATATATCTATTACTTAGGCAAACAGGTGACGTGGTGGTTATAATAGGATGTGAATGTTGTGTATTTGCATGCATATCTCTTTTCTAGGATATGGGTATGTGTTGTGTAAACAGATGGCAGCGGAATAAATTATTAGGCGTCAGTGCTGTTTCTTCAGTAGATACAACAAAACCCAATTGCGTGCTCACCATTGTCATGCAACAACCTTGTCATAGCTGGATAACTGCTCTCAACAGGTGCCTGTGGGTGCCATAGTGAGGTGTTACTAGGAGGTACTGGAAGTTTGTCAGTGGTTGTTAGGGAGATGAGGCCGTTAACCCCTCTGCAGGCTACAGTAACGACATTGTGGTCCCCACACCTGTTAACTTTTGACTGAGGTCTTAAGACGACTTCTTAACACAACTCACCTTGTTGCCGTCCTGCTTACCTCGTTACTATTCTTTTCTCCCAACACCTTGTCATATTTATTTCGTATTGTCATTTTCGCCGACAAATACCACGCTTTCCATCATTCCTTTCCTAGTATCCATTAAGAACTTGCATTAAGATCTACACAATGTCTCAATACTCGAGCTCGCCGATGACCATCGCCTCTTCCGGGTCTAAAAAGGTCAACCCGGATATCCCGTCGCCTATCACCAAGGGATACCTCGGAGAGGTTGGACGCGTCATCTTTGATAATGCAAGCCGCAACGTCGCCAAGGCAGACATCGCTCTTTATTACAAGCATAAGGCAGAGCTTGAGAAGCAGGGTGTACAGGTTAGTAGTCATAAACACTTGTTATATTTAGTTAATAACTAACGCGACCGGCAACTAGAGAGTAGCTGAATGGGATGGAAGCCCAATTGACTACGCAATGTACTATTATCACCGCTTCTTCCACGATGAAGGCTGCATCTGCCCTCACGAGTTTGGTCCGGTATTCAGTGGTCCTGGTAAATGGGCTGGAGGTGCATACAATTGCTACAATCCCAAAGACTTCGCGTCTGCTCTTCCTGCTGATAGCAGAAGTCTTCCGCACTCTCATCCGGCCGATGGACAAGCCGGCGAGTCTTCGTCAAAGGCATCCAAAAGCCTACTAGACATTGAGCGACAGCGATGGGACAAGATCCAAGCTTACTGGCGTCATGAGCGCATCGAATCGCCGTTTGTGCCTTCAACATTTGACGAATATCTCAAGTTCAAGAATGACACCGTGAAAGCTAAACAGCTTGCGATCATCAAGATGATGGAAGATCCCAGCAACTCCGTTGGCCATAAACATAGCCAAGCCTGTGCTCCCCGTGTTCGAATGTCTCCGAAGTTGCTTAAGATTCACAACACGGACAATCTTAGCCTGGTCACATCGCGCGTTTCTATCTGGCATGAGAATACCAACCTGTTCGTGCCTGTCGACTGGCCACTTCAATGGGAATATGAGTATTATCAGGGACAGCTGCCTCTGCCTCGTACTCAGGAGGTTGACTACCAATTTGAGGACATGGTCGACCGATACAAGCTCTTCCCTGCCTTCGGCCCTCTGGTCCCCCGCCAGTTTCGCAGAATTGCTAACCGGGCGCTTGAGCCTACCCTCGATGGCATGACTCGACCAGAGTATTGGGACATAGTCTGGGAGGGAGACATGAAACCCCCCAAAATCGAGATCGAGGAGCTTACTGGCTTCATGCAGCAGCTCCTTCAAGATATCGATGAGGAAGAGCCTGCGATCTGAAATGTTCCGGATGGTGATCTTATGCGGGGAAAGCGGAATAGGGCAGCATCTTACGATGCATATGAGATTCTATCGACACATGGAGCAGACGCAGAGATGATGAGTCTTATGACTTTTATGAATTAGGTACTGGATCTTGTACATTATGTATTTTGCAGGATAAGCTTTTGCTACCTGCTTGAGGTTAAGGGATTACCTTGACATTTCTTAGCATTTCAGACAGAACAGACAGAACAGACAGAATGGACCAATCGATGAATAAATTTCACTTACACGAGGATGTTGGACGTCTTGACATGCACGTGAATAATTGGGTCTGCATGTTGCCCTGCACTTGCAGCTTCCCCTTAATACATAGGTAGGTACGCATTGACCACGTCCAATTTATATAGGATTACCTAAGTACGGATTAAATGTGACTACCTACATAAGATGTGCACGGGCCAAATGAAAATAGCCCTAGGTATCAAAGTACCTCCCCTCCGAAATTTTGGCGAGCCCACACTAAACTTTCCAAATTTACTTTGACTGAATTTCGTGAGCCTCCTTCAACTTTTCATTCCCGCGAAATTCAAACTCCGAGCGCTTCATCACCACCCTCAATTCCCCTTCTTGGTTGCCAACTGCTTTAGTCAGGTATGTCTTCCATTGCTAATATGATCAGTGGCTTGAT
Source organism: Daldinia decipiens (assembly GCF_022478715.1). NCBI lineage: Eukaryota > Fungi > Ascomycota > Sordariomycetes > Xylariales > Hypoxylaceae > Daldinia > Daldinia decipiens. The sequence goes on along the minus strand of NW_026054570.1, from coordinate 137,305 downwards.
CTTGCAAATCATTTGACAATCTTACCTCTGTTGAATTTGCTTCTGCAAGATTTCTCACTGGTCGTTGCCAAAATTCTCATCAACCAACCTTTAACACCCTTCAACACCTTTCAACACCCTCCAAGACTAACCACACAATTCTCTGACTAGAAACTGCAATCATGGGTATCTCTCGTGATTCTCGCCACAAGCGCTCCGCCACCGGTGCCAAGCGCGCCTTTTACCGTACGTAGTAGACCATCGCATAACCGTGTTTTCGAGATACGCCCCATATATCGAAAGCCCGTATGCATCATGTTTTTGTACAATGATCATACGTTCTGACCTCCTCACCAGGGAAGAAGCGCGCTTTCGAGGCTGGCCGACAGGAGGCCAACACCCGTATCGGCCCCAAGCGAATCCACACCGTCCGCACTCGCGGCGGTAACCACAAGTACCGTGCCCTACGTCTCGATACTGGTAACTTTGCCTGGGCTTCCGAGGGTGTCACCCGCAAGACCCGTGTCATCGTCGTCGCCTACCACCCTTCCAACAACGAGCTGGTCCGAACCAACACCCTTACCAAGTCCGCCGTTGTCCAGATCGATGCCGCTCCCTTCCGTCAATGGTACGAGAGCCACTACGGCCAATCCCTCGGCCGCAGACGTCAGCAGAAGTCTGGCAAGGAGGAGGAAGTTGTGAAGAAGAGCAAGGCCGTCGAGCGCAAACAGGCTTCCCGATACGCCGCCAGCGGCAAGGTTGAGGGTGTCCTAGAGAAGCAATTCGAGGCTGGTCGTCTATACGCCGTCATTGCCAGCCGACCCGGCCAGAGCGGTCGTGCGGACGGATACATCCTCGAGGGCGAGGAGCTGGCTTTCTACCAGCGTAAGCTACACAAGTAGATGGCGAGCGGATGAAGAATGACGGAGGGTCAGGTTATGAGGGCACTGCAAAATACTACGCACGATGGCACCGGTGTTCATGGATTCTATTCATCTTCGGCAACGGAAAGGGATCGCGTTTGCTAGGTTCTGATCAATAAAAGATCACCAGAGAGGCCTGCAGTGTCAATTGCCACGATAGTCACCATTATGTGAAATGCTATACTCTTTACTGTTACTGTGTGATCTTGCCTTGCCTTGATAATAATCGTAATCGTCTTGGTTGAGATCTGTCATCTCTCTGCTACATGTGCTAGTTTTTAGTATGTGATTTGAACTTCGTTTCTAAAGAGGGTTGATTTAAGTTAACTAGCTAGGTATTCAGAATATCATGATGCTAACCTCTTAGGTCATGATATCATACTGTGACATTAACATTGTAACCTAGTAGGTAGTCTTGTGCTCAGATATCTTGCACATAATGGCCAACAGATATCCATAGCTCCTCATGTCCCCGTCTACAATGCCTAGAACTCATCTACTTAGTTAAACTCAGGATACACATATAACATATTAGCAACAACACCAATAATAGCAACTGAATGGTCATTACGACAGAATGTGGTATTTATCGAACTACTTCCTAGCTCTGATTCTATACAATACTCCTCCTGTTCCCCTTCTCATCTCATCTCATCTCGTCTTTTCTATTCTGCTCTGTTCTGTTCTTCCACAGGACCTCAGGCTATCCGCCTGTCCGAAAGCGTGTTTCTTCTTTCGCTCTCCCCAGTAAGCTACCCCCCTCCCCACGTTACGTGCACGCAAGCATGCAAATGCAATGCCGTCGCCCCCTAATCCACCGACGAAGTGATACGACAGATATGATATGATGCGAAGTGATGTAGTACTCCCCCCCTCAGGGCTATCTCGTTGTTCCTCTCTAATGCGTTATATGCCTAGGTTAGGTACCTACCCCCCCTGCGACGTGGTAGGAAAAGACCCCTCCCAATTACCGAAGATGATGGCCACCAATGGATGGATGGATGATGACAAGACGAAGAAAGGGTCAAGAAGAGGAAGAAAAATTCGTCGCCTGGTGGCTGACTGGTTCAGTTTAGCCTAGACGCCTATGCTAATAGCGGCTTTTTACCCGATAGAAAGGGACACGCTTGACAAAATGATAAAACCTGACTTCGTAGATACCCAGACATGGCCGTGGCAAGGTACGAATATAGCCTCAAACTATGTGCTTGCTTGCCCATGCTCCCCTTTCCTCCTGGCGGATTGCCTGACTACAACAAACCGTAGAAGCTACTTTGTACAAGAATGAGAATGTGGGTGAACCGGGAGGTCATTAGCAGGAGCATGATCAAGGGAGAGAGGACCAGCTCAAGCAAATTGCCGCTTGAGTTCGGCCCACCTCTTTTGCAGGGTTTCGTGTTGGGAGTTGATCTGTTACAAATGATTAGTTAAAACCGTCCAGGTATCAAATGGAAATAAGAGATTGCATACCTCTGCGTATCGCATCTTAGTCTGAACTAATTCCTCTTCAAGCTCTTGGAGCTCCTTTTCGAGTCTTCTATTCTCTTCGTGCACCTTCTCGTTTCTCTTCATTAGGTCATCACGTTCGAGCTTCCAGGCTCCTTCTAACTCCGCAGGTTGCTGCTCAATGACGTGGCGAAGTTCCTTGACTTGGCCGGTCAAGCTTTCGTTCTGATCTTTGAGCTCTTCGTTTTCGATCTTGGTATGAACTAGGTCCGTTGTCACGGTTGCCTGCTCACGATCGCTCGCCTCCAGTCGCTCTTCGAGCTTCCGGATCTTGATGGCCTGGCTCAAGTTCGTAGTCTTCAGATGTTCAAGTTCCTTCTCCTTCTCCTTTTCAGCTTTAGTCTTTTCTTCCCACTCGGTCGTGTAAGCCTTGAGCATCTCAGGTGTAATCTTCACCTCACATGCGTCCTGAACTAATTGATCTGCCCGATAGACTTCCTTGTCGGCACTTGAAGAACTGCTACCGAAAAAGCCATTCTCGAGGATGCTGCCAGCACTCGGAGATTGATCAATATACACATCAAAAAGCTTGTCCCTTAGGAAATTCGTCAATTGACCCATGTCTGTCATTTTGAGCAGCGCCGATGAATTCTTTTGCATGAGGACAATGCCGAACTTCAGAATTGCAGACAGGCCTTCGGAGAAGATGAGATCATAGATTCTTAGCACGAGCTGCAGAGGGAACCTGTAGGCAAAAAGAGTGAGGAACCATTGCGTCGCGTACAAATGGGGCGATATCCCACGACGGTGCAAATGGCAATAAAGAGCGGGCTCAAAATCCTCAAGTAACCTCTCGAACTGATATAGATGCATATGCAAACCTGGCATGTCCTGAATAAATAGGTCGCGTAGCTTGTATTGGTTCATCAACCGGACAAGTATACCAAACGCCTCGTCCTCAGACATGTTAAAAAGGAGGGGCATAATCAAGAAGTTCATTCCTTGAGCATAGCCAACAGCTTCGTCGAAGAGCGCATAGGCCTTGCAGACACCAAATAGGCCGTCTTGCAGACCAGCAGCTGCCGCATACTTGGAGAAACTTGTTCGGGCGCCGATATCCCTTTTGATGGCTCTCTCTAGTCTTTGAAGCGATGCTGCGTCTTCCTTTTCTTTGCGTTTCCTCTCGGCGGCAGCTAAGGCTTGGGCCTTTAGAGCTGCTTCCGACGGCTCAGAAGATGGCGGTGACACCTTCTTACCACTGGCGCCAGATCCTTCTGATTGGATAGAAGACGCCGAAGAGGCTACCGCTTCTCTTTCGGAGCTCAGGTTGCCGTTGCTCGAAATACTGACAGAGGTAGCGTTGCTGTTACGGTCCTTATTCTTTTCAGAGCCTCGCGCCAGTAACTCTCTGTATACCCTTTCAAGGTCCTCGCTCTTACTCTGGGCAAGCACTTGCCATACTACCCCTCGGATCACATTAGGGATACCCGTAACAATCGCCTTGTTGAGCTCCTCTGGGTTTGTTCTCGCGACGGCAGCTGGGCCTTCATAAACAACAGATTGCCAAAGGTCCCAATCAACCTGAGCATCTGCAATGGTAGAAGGGCCAGCAGACACGCCCGAGACCGTTCCAGGGGCTAGGTTTGTGTCCGGGTTTGGCGGTAAGGGGGATGGCGGAGGCAAGGTGAAGTTCACATCCGGATAGCTCTCACCAGTAGGGCTTAGAACTCCCAAGGTCGACCCCTTGTCATCATCATCAGGGTTGAGGGAAATACCAGCCTCTTCCCGCATTCGTACATATTTAAACCTGTCTTTCAAACTATTTCTCGACAGGCGAGGTCCTCCACCGCCTTCATGTTCCTCGTCGAGCTTGCTAAGCATCATTTCGGGATTACTAGTTAACGTAGCGACCGAGCTTGCTGTGTTTCTTCGTGATGCAGCCGTTGTAACGGGCGGTGACGTGACTGCGTCCTTCTCCCTATGTGTAGAACTGCGTGATAACCAAGAAAATGGTCCTGTGATTTTTCGAGTTGCGGGTGCAGGAGCTGCAGCTGGTGTGGTAATAGGATTTGGGCTTGTTTTTGGCGGTGATTCTGTAGCGGGAGGAGATGGAGACCAAGGCATTGTTATTCCAATATTGCCGAGAGAAAGTTTTTTGGATGGCTGTTTTGCTGCTACAATAGCTGGTTCCTCTAGATTTATATATTAGCCAGTGCACTTGTGAATTACAATGGATATTACAATAGGATTGTTAACAAACCCTTTGGTTGTTCTGCAACACCATCGCTAAGGTCAACATTGTCTAAGGATGCATTCGAGTTGCGTGCGGATCTGGTTGTAGGTGAAGATTTGGCAACCTCGTCGTCTTTCTCGTCTTTTTCGTCCTTCTCGTCATCAAGATCAATATCTTTGAGGCTCTCCTTTACGTTATCCTTTACGTCCTCATTTCCCTTTTCCTTTTCCTTTTCCTCTTCCTTCTTTTCTTCTTCTTTTTCCTCGTCTTTCTCTTCTACTGCGTCTCCATTCAGCTTGACCTCGCTCTCTTCGCCCTCTTCGTTCTCTGGTGACTCTGGAATACTATCTGTAGCACCGCTGGTTGGTCGAGGTGAAAGTTTGCGATTTGTTAGAGACCTCACGGATCCTGTGTCAATAGCATCTTCGAAAGTGTCCTTTACATAATTGCTAATTAGCATTCCTAAGTTTTATGACATGCTGGAATGTAACTAAAGCTAGCCACGCTTCACGCTTAAACAAAGGGGCCACGCATGTGAAGATAAGATAATCGACGTACCGTGTCCTTGTCCGAAGGGGTAGGCGACCCAGTGTCCCGGGGAGCAGCTTCAGACGTATGCGGCTCCTCTGGGCCAGACATGATAGCTACCAGTAGTTGTTCTACGTAGAGGGTGTATCGAGTATGTCCAGTTTAGGTTGGAAAGGAGGTTGTCGTGAGGTAGTTTAGCATCTATCGAGTCTATGTGGGCAGGGTCTCGGCAACAATGCAGATAGACGTAGGTATGTATCTTTCAGGAGGTAACCAGACAAACAGGACAATGTAAACGCGGCGCGATCAACTTGGAGGGACGTCTTATTCTTGGTCGAAAGGAATTATTACTTGGTACTAAACAATGATCACAGACCGTAAGAAGAAGTGCATGGGACACGGGATAAATGAAAGAAGGTGAAATTCGAAAAGATGCACTTTAGATTCACCGTTCGTTTGTAATTGTTTCCCCTTCCCCCTTCGTACGAACTGACTAAACGTGACTAGGATTGATCTGTGGAGTTCTACCTTGTAGGAATGGATCTCGAAAATCCAATTGCGACGCACGGCCCTATACCAGCCCGTCGTTTCAGCGCCAAGCTTCCCGCCCTTTAGTGCTATGAATGGGCTATGAATGGGCTATGGATGAACTGTAGCCAGTGGCATGTCGCGTAGTTTGCCGCTAGAAGCGTTAACTAACAGCCCTGGTGCCCACTATTATGGGTTAGTTCAGGGGTTCCCTTAGGGCGTCCATATTTTAGTCCTTGCACATAAATCCATAGCGCCACCTGCGTACCTACGTATGTAGTACATACCAATGTATTGTAGGTACATATGTATAATCCGCGTACTCCCGTCAGTTACATTTGTAGGTAACACCTAATAAACGCAGTGTGCGTCGAGTCTGGCAGGACAAGATGTCACCAAGCTGCAAGCCGAAATTGAACATTTATGATCATAATTTACATATAATTTTAACTCAACACTTACATCATCTACCCTTATGTCGTAAATTGGTACTATGACATCACCGGCACTATGAGCATAAAATATATTATGCTTCTCATATAAAGGTTGGGTCTTTTCATTAGATGGTCCATTCAAGATTGATGCAACGTATGTACACCCAAGTATCAGCGTTTCTAAATTAAGCTTAAAGAACCACTTAGCGCCAACGCCTCGAACAGCCGCCACGTTTATTCACGTTATCAGCACATAGGTATGGAGTAATCCGTATCTCAAGTAGTTACGTTATCGGGAAGCTCTCAACACCAACAGGATCTCTACATACGTAAACGCCGCATGCCGACTCCTTTCCACATGCATCGAGTAATGGGCCGTTATGTACGATGGCGTTTCATGCATGGCTGATCGTTTATTAAATTGCGTGTAATATTCTGGAAAGCAAACGAGGGAGACTGGTACCGTTGTCTTACAAGGAGATTATAGCATCATAAAGTATTGCAGATTTTAAGACTTATCAAAAATCAGGATAACACTGCATATAGAATTTCATATTACGTGCCTCTGTCCACTTACACTCTTCAAGCCATGATTCATTAGCTCGTCCAACAACTAGGTTTCGTTAGAAACAATTACATGCAGTCAGCAATGTTTCTTTATGTGGCGTTCTGGATTGTTTTAGATTTTTATATGACTTGCATGCATGTAGTTTACCTTCCTTCGGCAGCTTCCAAACAACCTTGACACCTCAATAGATCCGAGGTAAGGTACTCGGCATCGCCGCTAACCCCAACCGGGTACACATGCATTTGTCCTGTAAGATATTATTGTTTGCGTAAGTGGTCTTCAATCTAGGTAAATAAGCGCAACCTCTCATATAATATTGCCCTTGTATTATATTTGATATGTCACTATTTGTACTACACAAACAACAAGGAGAATTACATATTAGAACCGGGCTAATCAGGCATCTACTTTTATCTTCGTCGGTAATTTTGAAAAGCATTCACGTCGATAAATAACCGCAGAGATCGCTTACTTCTAGGTACAAAGTTGTATGACATTTAGACTTACCCGGTAAAATACTCCTCAATTGCTAAGTTAAGAGGTAAATAGGTGGACCAATTTCACCTTCAAATTGAAGGGCATTATAAGAATAAACTCGTAGGAGTGATTCAGGAAATTGTTAAGAAAGTTGCTTTCAACAAGTAAACATTAATGTTGGCATAGGCTAAATTTTGCTAGAATGATGTGTATATTATTGTGTTATCATTATAAGTTTATCTAGTTTAAATAATTGGTAGTTAAGGTAAACGGTAATCGTGTTATCAATTACAAGTGATATGATGTTGTGTATAGTGAAGCTAGGTCATTGATGCTTAACTAGAACTATTTATATATAGGTATTTATTATCTATATACATAGTATTAACGCTGTCTCATGTGGGTGTTTGTTTGACTACTAGGCCAAATGTTGTAACATGCGAATGGTTGAGCTTTATTGAACGTAGTTTTCTCATCGACCGGGCTAGCTTCTCTTAACAGGGACCAACCCGGCATCTAATTGAAAGTGCCCATATATCCCAATTGAACTGACGTGCCTAGGTTAGTCTACTTATTATTATAACATAAAGAACAACACAACTCGAAAACTACGGACCTCTGGGTAGAGCTCTACAGTAGCCCTTAGTAGAAATCTAGCACAATACCTTTAAAGAATATGTGCATAGAGATACAGGTAATCCTGTATAGAAGACATGCTAGGATAAGGCAGTCCACTATCTAAGCTTCCACCGGACTCTCGAAATAACCGTAGGCTAGGCCACTAGGCCAGAGGACGAGCAGGAAGGGCATTCCATAGTGCTAGGAAGCTCTCTCCGTGAGTAGGTACCGAGACCCCTGGAACAAAGGAGTTGGTGAATATGCGCCAGCCGTCCTATATTCTGTTATTCTTCAGATGACAATGTAGTTGCTTTCCTCGGATATTGTATAACATTAGCTCAGCAATGAGTTAGGCCAATCCAAATAGCGCGTGTAAGCGTTGGGGAAACGTCGATATAGCAGGGAGTTACTGGATTTAGCTTAAACAATATATTTATTATATACTGGAGTGCTAGGCTGGATTATATCTGTGTCTAAACTAACAGAAATTCTTGAACAAAAAGACTTTCTGCTTAGTTAAATAGAAAACCATGTCTATCGCTACTTGTATCCAAAGCCGGATATAGGGGCTAAGAAGTGAGTTATTTCCGGGAGTCCATGGACATCAAAGCTGGCCGATTTTGACGTTGCACCATTATACTATTCGAGTATAGACGCGGTATCCAGTTCGCCCGTTCATCACTAATCCTACCGGGCATCGGAACTATAATTCTACTCCAGATGAATCGTCGCCGAGCATGCACGTGCTGTCGCAGCATAGTCGTACTTTGGAGATATCACGGTGTCACTTGCTTCTTAATCAGTAACAACCTCTAACGATCTGATACGGTGCTCAAGATTTGCAGAAATCTGCGTTGCGGGATGGCCATAAAGTGCTGGATTAGGCAAGTCCGCATGAATCTTTCTGCACCATGTCTATGACAGGGGATATATCTGCCAATCAGGTAAGCGGATGGTTTGAACAAGGGGCCGTAACCACATCCTTTAACCTCATAGCTGAAGGATCCACGCCTAACCGCCGTGACTCCCCGGTGATAATAGAGTGACTGGATAGATACACTGGCTTTTCTATATATAAAGGGCTGCGATAGAAACCAAAATGCAACCTACTGATCAATCACGACTACTCTCAGCAACTCACAAGGATAGCTTAATATATACGCTCTACTTATAAAGCCCCTCGCTCCACATCGATCATCAAATGGCTAAGTTCTCTCACGAGGCTGTCTTCGAGGCCGCCTACCAAGCCGGCGAAATCCCGGGTGTGGCCCTTGTGGCCGCTGATGCCACGGGGAAGTTTAAGTATGAGAAATCATTTGGCAAGACGGCTCACGGGGAGCCATTCAAGACAGATAGTGTTGTGTGGATGGCATCCTGTACGAAACTCATGACAACCGTAGCAGCTTTACAGCAAGTTCAACGAGGACATATTGGCTTAGATGAAGATGTCGGTAAGGTGCTCCCGGAAGTCGCTGCGTTGAAGGTTTTGAAAGATTTTGATGCGGAAGGGAAGCCCATTTTTGAAGACAAGAAAGAGCTAGTCACTTTGAGGTGAGTATATGTTATGACCTTACTTTAACTAGATGAGAATCACTAACTCCTGGATAAAGAAAACTACTCTCCCATGCCAGTGGACTCACCATGGGGTTGTTTTCCCCTAAGCTCCAACAGCTGGAGAAATTCACAGGCCCTCCTGCGAACCCTCCCAAGGACCTTGTCACCGAGTTCTCTCTACCACTCGTTTTCCAGCCTGGAAAAGGCTGGCAGTACGGCACGAGCCTAGACTGGGCAGGTAAACTCGTTGAGAGGGTTTCCGGGCTGACCCTTGAGGAATACATGAAGGCCAACATCTGGGGTCCGCTTAACATGCATCACATAACCTTTGCTCCTGATTCGAGGCCAGAGACGAAGTCGCGCAAGGTAGGAATGACTCTCAGGGACAAGGACGGAAAGTTACATCCTACAACAGAGGGCTACCTGTACCAATACGGTGACAGGGAGGATGCGTATGGCGGAGCAGCGGGCTGGGGATCCGCGGAGAGCTATCTGAACATACTACAGAGCCTGTGCGCAAACGACGGCCGGGTCCTGAGCAAGGAACTCGTCGAGGAGATGTTCCGGCCGCAGCTAGGACCCGAGGGCAAGGAGACCTTAAACAACATACTCCGTTCCGACGAGGAGTCCCGACGAGTTCTTGGTAACACGTTTGATATAGACCACCAGGTGATGGATTACGGACTTGGCGGAGAGATCGGCCTTAAAGACGAAGTTGGCAGAAGGCAGGCCGGGACTATGTCTTGGGGTGGCCTGCCGAATTTGATCTGGTGGATTGATAGAAAAGGCGGCTTGTGTGGCGCGTTGTTCACAAATCTGATACCGGTGGGAGACGCGAAGATTGTCGAGTTGATGACGCAGTTTGAGCTGTCAGTCTATGAGCAGTATGAAGAATTTAAGAAGCAATAGTTTGGCTGTTCGGCTGATCCGACATTGCTCTATGTAATCTAAAGCGAACCAGGTAGTCTGATCAATACCATTGGCTTTACCGCGGTGAAGTTCATTACTCGCATAATATTTATATTCATGGAAGTGGGATGAATATAACTAAAAATATTGAAAAAAGAAGTGGTACAAAAGGGACTCACGAGAATCGAACTCGGACCACTCCCAAGTTGTACAAACGATCTCAAAATCACGATCTTAAGATCACGTGCTAAGGGAATATTATCCACTGGTTGGGAGCAGTTTTTTTTATTTATTTATTATTATTTATAAAAAAAAAATCTCTCAGAGGACAATGCGGGATCTGGGTTAGTCTGATGCTGTACGCTGTACCATGGCACTGATAACGTGTAGACATCTTACTTACATGCAGATAATAGCAGCTCTACACCAATACCGGTCCCTGACTATTGATAGCCATTGTCTAACATTGTTTCATAACCTGGTTCGAGGTATTCTGGTCATTGATAAAACTGGCGGGTAGGAATATGTTCTAGGTTAGGGATTTGGACCCGGGGAATCTTGTAAAGCAACATCTCAATTGAAGATTTCCAAGCAACCTGCATGTAACATGGGGCAATACATACCTTACCCAGAAAAGCTACCCCGGCGATTCGACTAACCTAGGACTCAATAAGGTCTCCACGAGTGCACTGGGCAGCAATGATCCCCATTAACCTAGTATAATACATGCATGCTGGCATGCGAGTAGAATATATGTAGCATTGACTTATGACTTGTTAGACGTTGGGCTGCGACCTTTGAAAAACTCTGCTGAGGATGAATCAATGGGTTTGTTTTAGACTCTATAATACTACTCAATAGTAGGGACTATGCGTTTTTTGATAGGCTCATATCGATCGTATCGATCGTGAGGGGATATTCGTTTGAATTGTCGCTGAACGCGGTCCATGACAAAGAGAAGAAAAACAAAGTAGGTTAACTAGTGAGTTGAAGCTTCTCAATTGTCAGCAAGTCTGCGAGTATCAGTAAACACAGTATGTAAGGTACTAACACGTGTAGATATAATACATACATCTTGGAGATTGAGACTGGAGTACGTCAATGCATTTTGTTTGAAATGCACGTACTCGAGCTTATTTTATAGGTACCTACCTATGTAGGTATGTATGTATAAGCACCTGATGACCTCAGGTATGAGGCAGTTACACCTAAGGTATAATATCATATCGCCGGCCGCCACCCCACTCTTACACTTGTACAAGGCACCTAGGTACCTAAGGTACCTACAATCACCGCTGCTACGGCAAGCACTACCCCCCACAAAGTGCGATCATTACGCAAAAGGCAGCGGCTGATCAGCCACGAGCTTTCAAACACCTCTTAAGCTAGTCCTATTTTTTCCTTTTTATCAACTTGACTCCGCCAAACTTGCATCTCATCGTCGACCAAGTCAAGTAGATATCCAGGCACTTGGTGCGAATCATATTACTTCATCCCAAGCTAACACGACTTAGCACACGTTCTTCTTGATCCTAGAAAAACTGTGGTACAGCGGCCTGCACCCGCTTGGACCTATCTAAAATTCAGCTTCCTGAGAACTGTGCCGGACATCATATCTCTACACCTCACATCATCCATCATCAGTCGCCCCTCATCCGCGCACCGTCCACCTGCGACCCAACTATTTCACCTGCATCTCTGCGACGCCCGGAGTCTATCTTTCATCGATTTCTCCATCTCCCGAGTTAGTCGTGAATTCATCGGAGCGTTTCTGCAACCGAATCTCTTTTTTTGATACCCGCAAGGCTGATATTCGAGACGAGGCTCAACCTTGCAACTTACACACCCCACAAGGCCCTGCACTCCGTCACCCCGCCTTGTGCACCGACGAGTAGTTCGAGACACCATACTGGAGGAGCCGTCCAAGCTATTTTGGACGCTCCCGTGCTGCGAGTCAAATTGTCGTCGCCGATCACCTAAATTTTAGTAGTGGAGGGGGAGCTGACATATTATTTGCGGCTCTGCCGCCCCGGCCTTCACTATGGGAAAGATATCGAAGACCATGCAAGCTAAGCACAAGGAGACTATGGTAAGTACTCTTGCATATTTTCTGTTCTTCCATGCAGCCCGCTGATTTTTCTCTAGTCTCCTTGGTTGCAGGAGTTTGTTAATAATGCGACCTCTACACCCTTACCTCTCCTACCCAAAGTACTTGCGACATTTCCTTCGCGATGGCCTTTCCCGAGAGGCGATTTGTATCACTGGATCCCGTTGCTGAATCGCTTCGACGAGCTTCTGGAATCGTTCTGTTCTATCTATAAGTTGAATGAGGGCCCCCAAAGTAGAGACTTTGGGTGCGAAGTTCTATTGAGATCTAGCTTAGTCGACGGCGAGGAACAATCGAGCGACCCAGACAAGTTAACGGAGTTAGGGTATGGCAAGGATGGCGATGTCGACCTTATCGTGGCTATCCTACAGTTCACCCAAATGCTCTTAGATCACTGTGGAAACCGCAGCATCTACGGCAGCAGTCCTCACTTGAACGACCTTCTAAACAGTACTGACTTCGCCATCATCTGCGCCACTCTGCGTGTCGGCGTGGAACTGGCCCAGCGCTACCAGGCGTCAGTGAAACGCATCCATGGGATTTCAGCTAGACAAGTACACCCATCTCTCCTCTCAAATCATTACAATATAGATCTCGACCGTGTGCTACAACTTGCACAACCCTTTGTCAAGACGCCCCTCTCTAAATCCCTGGAGCCTTCGCTGCTCTCCACTCCGGGTTCCTCCAGCAAGAATAAGGATAAGACTCACTGCGGAAGCCCTAAAAATGTAGCTACTATGTATGCAAATGACCTGTGCGCTCTTGCGAAGGCTGATTCTACCGAATCCTCGGGTTCCCAAGCACGTTGGAATGGCTGGGGCGACGTTAAGCTCACGTACTATCCTATTTCCGACGGTTCCCAGGCGCAGGCGCAGACGCAGCAGTCCTTACCTGATCGAGTTACAACATCAAATGTGCCTTCAACGCCGACACCTCTGAGGCGAAGTAGTACAACTGGTGCAACGCAGTCTATCCCCCGTACAAGTCGTCAGGGAGCATCGGAGGACAGTCCATCCTCCACCTCTCGGCCCTCAGCCGTAGGTCGGGATGAGAATTCTCCGCCTGGACAGAAGTCTTTGGAGATATCTCATGCCTCAGTATGTTCGGCATCGATCTATCAACTTCTCGCTAGGGCTCCAGCAGACCTTCCGAAAGAGACCAAGTACGAATTTTTGAACCGTCTCAGGGTTGCTAAGGCTCTCACGGGTTCTGTCGATTCTCGACGACAGGCATTGAAAGCGCGTTTGTTGGCTATCCAAAATCTCGCGTATATTCATATAGAGCCCACCTTCATCGAGAAAGTCCTCAGACAGGATAATGATGAGCCGCGACGGTTTCAGCTTGTGTACCAGCTCGCGGAACTCATCCACCCCGCCGCCGATGGCGCTACGGTAGTACCTATCGATTTACAGTCGATCGCGTTATCACTGCTGGAAGCCATTTCCGGGTTTCATAACAAGCTGCCCGACATATTTTCCGCATTGAACGCGACTGTGAACCACGGTGTATTGCTGTATGTTATTAGGAAGGCCGTCGACGAGATGAAGAATGACGATTCCGGAGAGCGGTATAGTGAGGAAGACGAATGGCGTGACAACTTGTTCTCTCTTACGCTTCATATCACAATGGCCATGGCTAACAATACTAACCGTAACACGCCCGAGATTATCTCGGCTGGATTGCTGGATATTATGGTCGAGGTCCTCAACATTAGGTCTAATATAGCAGAACGCACATACGGCACCTTGGTAGGATTCTTAGACAGTCTGGTGTACAACGTCCAGACTTCATTCCAGACCTTGATACATGCCGGTGGCCTTGATGCTATCACCAATCTAGTTACTCATGAAGTTGAACTCGCAGGGAAGCTCATCACGGAGGACAAGGGAACACCCGCCACTCATCGTTCTCAGGTTGTTGATTATGAGATACCTTTCTATCAGCAACAGAACCTAAAATTTATCCTGAAGTTCATCCACCATGTCATGTCTAATGCCTTTTCATTTGGTGGAAATACTGATCGACTACTGAGGAACCTCGTCGATAAATCTGCACTGCTTCACAGTATGCGCGAGATCATTGAGAACATGACGAAGTTTGGCTCTATAGTATGGACTAACGCTGTCATTATTTTAAGCGACTTCCTTAACAACGATCCCACGAGCTTCGCCGCTATCTCTGAAGCGGGCTTGATCCAGAGCTATCTACAAGCTCTGACAGGTCGCCCAGTACAAGCAGAACAGACCGGTGGGACAGACTCGGGCCCATCTGAAACTCGGAATGAGAGCCCTGGATCGCCTGCGGATGGCTCGACGCCTGATCTCCTTGAACCCGACAATCGTTCGCACCCTCCGTCGTTATATGAGTTAGAAGCCCCTCGGGATAGTTTAGCCCGTGGCATTTTACCAAACTCCGAACCCATCACGAACGTACCAGGTGTTTTGAATGCCATTTCTTTAAATAATGTTGGCATGAAGATGGTTGTCGCGTCTCGCGCATTCGACAGCTACTTCGAGATATTTGAGAGCCCCGAGCATGTCCGAGTGATGGCGGCTGACGAGAGTGTGGCCTCTAATGTGGGCAGTGGGTTCGATGAGCTTGCTCGTCATCACCCTTCACTTAGACCAGCTATAGCAAATGCCGTTTTAGATATGGTTGCTCGAGTCGCCCATCTCGCCAAGGTCAAGGCTAGGGATTCTCAATGGGGAGCCAAGCTTCTTGTGAAAGATTCGAGAGGCCGAGAAGTAATTGCAAACCAAGGTCTATTGCGAGAATCTGAAGAGACCCTATTGGATAAAGGCAAAGGCAAGGCTGTTACTAGTGGGGATGACGCTGATGTTGAAATGGCTGATGCAAGCGTTCAGCAAGCGGAAAATGAAGAACTAACATCATTCAGTTCCACGGTTGATACATCCATCACGCCTTATATCTATGCAATTTCTAACTTCTTGTCCCAATATATCAGTAACACGAACCTTAAGATGAATCTGATCAATAATGGTGGGATAGAGTTGCTTCTTGATCTTAGTACTTCGCCGAGTCTCCCGCATGACTTTGGTGATTCTCTAGCATCTCGAAATTTACAGTCGGTCGTATCACAGCTGATCGAGGCAACTCCGATTGTCGGGTTACCTTCTCTATTAAAAAGGATTCAGGCTGAGGTCGATGTGCTTCAGCCGATTACCCAAGCTCAAGAGCCAGGCTCGTACTTCTTGCCGTTCCTTCAGGCAGACACGAACCTAGCGGACCAGGCTAGTAACGACGTTACAGATAAGCTTTCTCGTGGCACTCAACTAGCGAAGGCACTCTTAAATACACAGTCTCTCATAAAGACGCTCTATCAGTGTTTTCCCTTTTCCTCGCGATCGCAAACGGTTACACTCCAGCCGGTTGTTGTTTTCGACTACTATGGCCGCCTGATTAAGTCTCTCGGCCCCTTATTGCGCGCTGTGATTTTAGAAGAGGAGGCTATTTCTAGCAGCGTTCCCGAGCATTGGTCGACCAGAAAAACAGGCCATTCCGTGGACCGACAAGGTCAATCTAATAGTGGTATTGCAACGAGTGGTGGGAATGCTACCACCGCCGAGCCCGATGACTCGAGCTTACCGGACGTCTTATCATCTAGCGCTCTGTGGAAGCTCCCGACAACCAAGACCACCAGCCCCAATGATGGCCCTTCCAAGAGTGAACAGTCAAGTCCGCGCTATCAGAATTACAGAACTCTCCGTCTTTTGCTGCATTCATTGATGCCTGCTACGTTCCCGCTTTTCCAGACCTTAGGGAAGGCTCTGTTACCTCGTCGTGAACGAGATCAATACTTACGAGTCCACCACATGCAACTAGCAGAGCAGTTAGCACAGGCGATCCTGGAGCAATTTGAGTTACCGGATCGTGAAAAGACTTACAAGGACTTCCACTACTGGATCATCATGTTGCATGCCGTTCATGAAATGCTGGTAAACCGTACGATAGAATGTAAGTGACACTGTATTTCAATTTCTTGATATGCCTAATACTAACTCGCCTAGCTCGTTCGGAGCGGCAATCTGCAAATCAGATAATCGCGCCCGTCCTGATTGCATTCAAGAAATATGGCGGACTGGAACTCCTGAACTCAATGCTACGTACATTCAAGAATGAGATCTGCAAAGAGGACAAAGACGGGGAGGACTCTTCTATGTCGCGACTTGCCGTTATCGGTATGAAGAAGATCTTAGATCTGTACACCATGGCAGTTAATGGCAAAGTCATCACAGACTCTGTGAGCCAGATTAACGTCCTTCCACGGGGCGTTGGGAGCAGCGATAGACGAGCCGATTCTCTAGTCGCCCCAAACTTGGTGGTTGAGTTGCGGATGGCTATACTGCCGGTAATGAGAGAACTATGGGAGTCGCCGTTGGTCGAGAAAGGCTCGGCCCCCATCCTTGCGAAAATTATCTTGATCCTGAAGTCTATTTCCCTCGCCGATTCTGAAAGCAATGCGTATAAGCGTTCGGACAAGGTCTGTTACTGGTTTACATGGTTGTTGTATTTGATTGCTAATTTTTGCAGAACACCCCCCAAGCATATCTCGAGGCGACGTTGCTTCGATTTTCTTGGCCAGCTGTCGCCGATAACGTAAGAGATGTCATCAGTGACACGGCCTGTTCAGAAGAACTTGCTCAAGAGGGCATTTATCGGGCCAATGGTAACCGGCAGTTAGCCGGCGAGTACTGCAGAGTACACGAGTCAGGCGTTGCTGGCACCCGGAATCCTATACCCGAGCGGGATTTACCGGAGAACGCAGTACCCAATGAGCTGGCTGACTTTGTACAGGCGAGTGAGCAGGCTTCTAACGAGGATGACCCAATGGTTTTAGACCAAACTCCCGATATACCATCCGGAATTTTACTTGACGAGGACATCTTGGGCGATTTAGGACAGGTAGTGACTCTGTCAAACAACAATGGTCGAGATACGCCTGTCCCTCCTCTGATTCCACGGGATGATGATGGAGCAGCGTCGTCATCAACCACCCCTGCACAGGGCCCTTCAGCTGAGGCGAACACTGAGGCTGATCTTGCGAAAAGAGGTGTCGTTGCCAAGGAGGATTTGGATGAAGAACGTGCCAAATTACGCGAGAATCTTATTGATAGATGCCTAGATGTCATAAGAGCGCACCCCGATTCAACATACGAAGTTTCCGAGTTGATCTCCTCCATTATTCTACGAACCCCCGGCGATGATTTGTCTTCGAGGCAAGAAATAGGGGAGACCTTGATCAATGCTCTTATGTCGTTCGCAGGGGACGATGATCTGAAGGATAACGGGCGAAGCATTGCGGCTTATGCTCACCTTCTTTCTCTTCTCCTCCAGGACAAGAGTTTCTTCCGAGCGACCGTTGACACGCTAAAAGGGAATGTGGGCGAGTTCTTGCGATTCCTTGAAGTCCCAACCTCTCCATCTACTGATGAACTTTCCCCTTGGATACCTTATGTTCTCCTTATTTTTGAGATTCTCCTCAGTGACGATGAGCAGCCTGGAGATATAAAATGGAAGATCC
This sequence comes from Daldinia decipiens, assembly GCF_022478715.1. Classification (NCBI taxonomy): domain Eukaryota; kingdom Fungi; phylum Ascomycota; class Sordariomycetes; order Xylariales; family Hypoxylaceae; genus Daldinia; species Daldinia decipiens. The sequence continues at coordinate 119,459 of NW_026054570.1, read as the reverse complement.
AAACATCTGAGACTGAGCCGATTGAACCATTACAATGGACTCCCAAGGATCTCAACGTGAAAGAAGACAAACGCCAGAAGCTCCTGAGTTTAGTATTAGAGATATTACCTCGTATTGGCAAGGAAGAGTCGTTGGCTGTATCGGTCCTACGAATCATGGTCATTTTGACTCGTGATCGTTCTATAGCACGACTGATTGGCGACAAGAAGAATTTGCAGCGGTTATTTGTCACCGCTAAGCAACTCTCTGGCGTTGGATCAGCGCGTCTTAGCGAAACTCGAATCGCGTCTTATATTTTGACTATTCTCCGGCATATCGTTGAAGATGAGGAAGTTATTAAACAGATAATGAGAAGTGAAATCAGAGCTTACTTTGCCGCCGGTCGAAATACACGTCCCCTGGATGCGCCTGGTTTTATTAGAAGTTTTTCTCAGCTTGCGCTTCGCGACCCGAAGTTATTTATTCAGGTCGCCGATGAGACGGTAAAATTGAGCCGATGGTCTCCTTCAGACAACGGTCACGGACGTGGGCAGTCGATAGTTCTCAAAGAAACGAAATCGGATACCCCGAAAGATGATGTGGCACCTACTGTCCGAGCTACCGAGGATTTGACTATTCAAGATGTGAAACCGTCTACCGAGGGTGAAGATAAGCAGATGGTAGACGCTTCTAAGCCTCACCAACCGGATACTAAACGTCCTGTGCTCGAGAACCCCGATGGCGTTGTCCATTTCTTACTATGTGAACTACTAAACTACAAGGAAGTAGACGACAAAGAGCCTGCGCAACCTCCCAAAGATACCAAGAAGCCAGGTGATCAACCATCATCTGCTTCCCTCTCTGGTGGTATTTCCAGTGGAATTACTGAAGTCGAAGGCCGCACGGCCGATAGTAAAGAGAAGAAAGCCAAGCCTACATTTAAGGCTGAAGAGCATCCTATCTTCATCTATCGCTGCTTCCTCTTACATTGTCTGGCAGAGCTACTTCAGAGCTATAACCGCACGAAGGTTGAGTTTATTAACTTCAAGAGAAGCCAGCCGCTTTTCGCGAATACTCCTGTCAAGCCTCGATCTAGTGTTTTGAATTATCTTCTCAACGATCTGCTCTACTCGAGCCACATGGACAGCACTGCGGATGCGATTATGTACAAGAAGAGATATGCCACATCCGTACAGACACTGAACCTCCTAGTCGCCCTCGTAAGCAAGACAGGAGAGAAGCCTGTTGAGCAGGGCCGAGACAAATATGATTATGACGACGAGCCGGATCTGCTGTTTGTACGAAAGTTCGTCCTGGATACGGTGCTCAGATCTTACAAGGATGCTGCTACATCTAACGAACCATTCGATAGTCGATATGCAAAAATGCTAGCTTTAGCGGAAGTTATGCATCTAATGATGGGCGACAAGGACAAGGATACCCCCGCGTCATCTCGAAATGTTCATGATCCGGTTGAAAGATCGCAGGCTCAAATTCGACGTCTTATGTATGAAAAGGGCTACCTTACCGCGCTCACTTCCTCTATCGCCGACATCGATCTCGCCTTTCCACCCGTGAAACGAACTATTAAGTATCTTCTTCGCGTGTTGCGAATCTTGACTAGCACTGCCATTCATCTGAGCCATTCCAACATCATCCCTACCGTACCGACCCAGGAGAATGTCGACGAGGAGACGTTCTCGGCAAGCTCTCTCTCAGACATCGATGATGATCGAGAAGAGACTCCTGATCTCTATCGAAACTCAGCACTTGGCATGTTAGAACCTGGCAGAGACCGAGACGAGGACTATTCAGAAGATTCGGAAGACGGTATGTGTTTCATATTCCTTTATTATTAATTGACTGTGCTAACTTGTGTAGATGACGATGAAGAGATGTACGACGACGAGTATGACGATGAGATGGGATATGAATCTGAGGATCGCGAAGAGGACGTTAGCGAAAGAGATGATGAGGAACTCGAAGGCATGGGTCATATCGAGGGATTATCAGGAGACCATGGCGTCATTGAAGTCACAATGGATGATGATGATGACGATGACGATGACATGGATGAAGATGATGAAGATGGTAGCGAGGACGACGATCTCGATTCTGACGACATGGATGAAGCAGAGGACCGCATCGAAATTGTTGACGATGAGGGCAATCCGCTCGAGGATGATGGCGTTTCAGGATGGGAGAGCGATACAGATGATGAGGAAGAAGACGATGACGATGACGACATAGAAGAGATTGATTACGACGCAGAGGCGCAAGATCTCCAAGAAGCTGCTGAGCTGAGAGACTTGGACGATGTCGATGGATTAGGTCGATTCGGTAATATTATGCGCGCTATCGAGGAGGAGAACTTTGAGCATCCCGATGAGATTAATGCCCTCAACGAACGCTATATGGAAGATGAAGACGAAGATGGTAGGTGTTCCATACTATTTGCAACGTCACGTACTAACTATAAATCTAGAGGACGAAGATGAAGAAGATGATATGGAGGATGAATACGCATATGAGGATGACTTCCCTAGTAAGTTATTTGCCCCTCTCCCCAATTCTCACTATGAGCCTAGAGCCGGAAGAGGCTGATAACATTTGCCTTTCTTCAAAGATGATGCACCCCCTCGCGATGCTGGACCCCCTAGTTTAGGCTGGGATACCCTTGTAGTAGAACCACATGGAGCTATTCTTGGTCACCATCATCGGCATCGACACGGCACCCGCAGCCCCTTCCCTCCTATCCCGTTTATGATGGGATCTCGAGATATGGCTTTCGGTGGTACGTCGAGAACACATCCCATATACATATATCATATCCCTTTGATCGTTACATTTACCAGCTTATCTCCCCTTCGCTTTTAAGATTGTATTAATACGCTAACGCATACATAGATCCGCGAGGTTTTGTTCGCAATCGCCACGATCCACGACCTGCTAGTAACGAGGATGGGTTAAATCCTCTACTTCGCCGGGGCAACGAGACTGGTAGAGACGGATCTCCTCGTCCGCCTCACCTTGGTGGCCTAGTCCGACTAGGATTTCCTGGAGGTCTATTTGGAGGCAGTAATATCGATAGTCCGATGTCCCTCATCAACGACCTTGTGGCGTCCCTTCCCGCTTCGATACACCGCCATGGACAAGCTTTTCATTTTCAGATAACACAGGGACCACGTGGCGACATACACGACATACATTTCCCGTTTAGTACACCACGCGAATCACGCTCGGACAATCGTAGGGAGACGTACCAAGAGCCTACCCACGCAACCTCATTCACATCCGAATCAACAATGACCCGATGGACGGAAGAAGTCAAAATGATCTTCGGTATGCAATATACGGAGAAGTCTCACCGCCTTGTACCAGCACTTCTTTACTACATTGTACCACCCGCCATTCAACACGAGGTAGAGCTCAAAGCCAAAGAAGCGGAGCGTCAACGACAACAAGAGGAGGAACGCAAAAGGCGCGAGGAAGAAGAGAGAAAAGCGCGGGAAGCTAAAGAGGCCGAGGAAAAAGCTGCTCGGGAAAAGCAGGAGGCCGAAGAGCGTGAACGAGCAGCGGCTGAGTTCGCACAAGCTCAATCCCAGACGACTACTACCCAAGAAGGCGAGCAGGGTGGTCACGAAGAGCCGGAAGCCATGGAAGGCGTAGAGATATCTGACGTACCAGCGGCTGTAACAGAAGACGAACCGGCCACCACCCAACCGCGCGCATTCACTACAATTAGAGGCGAGCAAGTGGATGTTACAGAGTTGGGTATCGACCCCGACTATTTGGAGGCACTTCCTGAAGAATTTAGAGAAGAGGTCATTGCTCAGACTGTTAGCTCACGCAGAGCAGAAGCTCGAGAGGCACCCGGAGGATCAGGGGAGCAGACCGAGGTATTCCAGGAGTTCTTGGATGCTCTACCAGACGACCTCCGCATCGAGATTGTTCAGCAGGAGCGGGCAGAACAGCGCCGACGAGAACGAGAGGAGATGCGACGCCAGACAGCCATTTCCGGCCAAACGGCCGAAGCTCAGGACATGGACACCGCCAGTATATTGATGACATTCCCACCCGCGCTTCGTGAGCAAGTTCTCATGGATCAAGGCGCGGATATTATTGACTCTTTGCCCCCCGATCTCGCAGCTCAAGCACGCCGACTAGTCCGGTCTTCCAACCCTATTGCCCACCATGATAGACCGTCTTCTGGCACTAGCCGGCCACGAGATGGTGCTCAACCCAGTGGAACTACTGAAGGAGACAAGCCTCACCGAAGGACAGTGGTGCAAATGCTAGATAAGCCAGGCGTCTATACTTTACTTCGTCTAATGTTCATCAACATGAAGGGCGGGTCTCTGGAGACTTCTTTGAAATCATTGTTTAAGGATGTCTGCGAAAACCGACAAACCCGGTTTGATGTCGTTAGCAATTTACTCAAGATCTTGCAGGAAGGCTCAACTGATGTAGACGCCGTCGAACGAAGTTTTGCGTCGCTCTCTATCAAAGCGAAGCAGCCCAAAGAAGTCGACACGAAGACTCAAACCCCCCAGAGTCTAAAGCGTACATTCACAAATATCAGCAACACCGGTTCTGTCCAGGCGAGCTCGGAGACATCACCGCTGTTGATTGTCCAGCAATGCCTTGATCTATTATGCTACCTTGCGGACCAGAATATCCACGTGCCTTCTCTCTTCCTCACCGAGCACGAAGGGGTTAGCACTACTGCTATCAAACGTAGTCTCAGCCGCAAAGGAAAAGGTAAAGATGTGAAGGCTAACAAGTATGCCATCAACTCGTTGCTTGCTCTCCTTGATCGCGATCTTGTCATGGAAAGTTCTTCTATTATGGATAGCTTGTCGCAACTATTGAGCCGAGTGACGGGACCGCTGCTCGCCCTAGATCGCAAGCAAAAAGAAGCCGCAGAAGCGATCAAAAAAATCGATACTCAAGCCGCAAACGCAGCAGAGCCCGGAACAACTGCGCCCGCAGACCCCGCGATCGCGTCAACCGATAACACAGAGGCTACAGAAAAGAACAACGCAAGTACGTCGGAGCAAGCAGGGGAATACGCCGCAGGTAGCCCTGCTGAGGAAAATGAGCCCTCTGGCACCTCGGTTGCTGATGCCGAATCATCCAAGGCGCTAGAAAAGCAAGCGATGCTTAAGCGGATTAAGCAGCTACACCCGCCCGTTATCCCAGTACACAACCTGACTCTTATTATTAAGATATTTGTGGCTCGAGAGTGTAGTTCCAAAACCTTCAAGGAGACCTTATCGACTATTAAGAATCTATCCGTGATTCCCGGGGCAATGTTGGTATTTGGAGAGGAGCTCGCTCGTCAGGCCCAACTCTTAAGCGAGAAGATCGTCGTTCACCTAGACGAGCTATTACCACATATTCAGAACGCTGCTTCAGGCACTGAGATTCAAGGGGTCGCTTTAGCCAAGTTTTCTCCTGGTGCTTCCGACCAGAATAAACTTCTTCGAGTGCTGACAGCTCTTGATCACCTATTCGCACAGAAGAAGTCGGATGCAACAGAAGGTTTTGATTCTGATAATACTAAGAAGCAAGATTTACTCGCTACTCTCTACCGCAATTCAACCTTCAACGCATTATGGGAGAAGCTGAGCGCCTGCCTGAGCGCAATTCGCGAGCGCGATAGCCTACTCAACGTAGCTACTATCCTTCTTCCCTTGATTGAGGCCCTCATGGTTGTCTGCAAGGATACTACCCAAAATGAGTCGTCCCAGAGCCAGGCAAGCAAGGATATAGTTCTTACGAGCCCGCAACCAGAGTCTCATTTGGCAGGTCTGTTCTTTACATTCACGGAAGAGCATCGTCGGATCCTGAACGAACTTGTTCGCAATAATCCATCCCTTATGAAAGGCACCTTCTCGAACCTTGTCAAGAATCCTAAAGTCCTGGAATTCGATAATAAGCGCAGTTGGTTCAACCGTAGCGTTCACAATAAACAGCACGTCAGTCAGCGGCCACATCCGTTATTACAGCTACAAGTTCGCCGAGAGCACGTTTTCCACGACTCTTTCAAGTCACTATACTTCAAGACGGGCGAGGAGATGAAGTTCGGAAAGCTGAGCATTAGATTCCATGGCGAGGAGGGCGTAGATGCCGGTGGTGTCACCAGGGAATGGTTCCAGGTTCTCGCACGACAGATGTTCGACGCCAACTATGCCCTATTCGTGCCTGTTTCAAGCGACCGAACGACCTTCCACCCCAACAAGCTCAGTGGTATAAACGACGAGCATCTCATGTTTTTCAAGTTCATCGGGAGAATCATCGGCAAGGCCTTGTACGAGGGTCGTCTACTTGATTGCTATTTCAGCCGTGCAGTCTACAAACGAATCCTAGGCAAGCCGGTCTCGGTCAAGGATATGGAGTCCTTTGACCCGGACTACTATAAATCACTCTCCTGGATGCTGAACAACGACATCACTGATATTATCACTGAGGCGTTCTCGGTTGAGGATGATGAGTTCGGTGTTACGAGGATCCACGACCTTATAGAAAACGGCCGCAACGTGCCTGTGACGGAAGACAATAAACACGAATATGTGCGCCTAGTAGTTGAACACAAACTACTGACATCCGTCAAGGACCAGATGGAGAATTTCCTAAAGGGTAAGCTACAAATTCCCTCGACATTTCTGAAATTTAGACTAACCTATGAACAGGCTTCCACGAAATCATCCCCGCCGAACTCATATCTATCTTCAACGAGCAGGAATTGGAACTGTTGATCTCTGGTCTCCCGGACGTTGATATAGATGATTGGAAGAGCAACACGGAATATCACAACTACTCGCCATCCTCCCCGCAGATCCAGTGGTTCTGGCGCGCAGTCCGATCGTTCGATAAGGAGGAACGCGCGAAGCTTCTACAATTCGTCACGGGAACCAGTAAAGTGCCTCTTAATGGCTTCAAGGAGCTCGAGGGTATGAACGGAGTCAATCGATTCAACATTCATCGCGACTACGGGAACAAGGACCGCCTGCCAAGCTCTCACACGTGCTTTAACCGTAAGTATTGTCCTGTTTGTTCTCGGAACGATATGATTTACTAACAGCTACGCAGAGCTCGATCTACCTGAGTATGAGAGCTACGACATTCTCCGTAAGCAAGTGCTCAAGGCCATCACAGCTGGTAGCGACTACTTCGGCTTCGCCTAAGGGACAACTAAGTCCAGTTACGAAGCCCACGAAACAATAACAAGACCTAGCCGTGTTATACCCCCGCATCATGATTGCATCAATTTTGTACAGCATAGAGAAGGAGGATAGGGGTAGGGTGTGCATGATTTTTCTTTCCGCAGGCGATATTAGGAGGCATTGGGTGAATTGAGATTCCCGCGTGGCATTCGGCATATAGATTCTTCTGAGAGCCTCGCCAACGGAGTGCAGGCCGTTGGCGTTAGCTAGTCTACTCGAGACTTTGCCGAAACCCTCTCATCGCAGCATGTGTAGAGTAGGATTCACTTAGTAATAATGATCATGGCTTTACATTAATGGTGTTATGACTTGTGGATTATTGAATTATTATGTTGCTGGCTCGTGCTATAGGAGGGTATATCCACATCCAACAGGTAATAGGTAGGACTATACGACTATACTAAGCGGGCAGCGCTTCTTAAGGGCTATGCATCAAGGCTGTTTGAAGCATTGATTCGTTAATATAAGTGGGGTATATCCTTGCATCTTTCCTCACCTCGAGGGGTGGCAAGGGTTACATTAGACCTTTACTTATACACATGGCCAATATCTAAAACCCAACAGCTTTTATGGAGCCAACCGAAAATGGTTATAGGAACTGCAGTCTCTAGCATATCCCTCCTCAGGATCCTGCAAGGGGTGGCTGTAGCGACGAAATCACCTGAAAACATCCCGCGTCGAATTATACAAAGTGTCTGTACGGGCGCCGCCAATAATCCTGAAGATGGTGTTGCCCTGTCCTTCAGTGACTGGCGTACCGCTATAGAAACGAAAATTCCCGGTGAAGATACTCGACAGGTTGCTAACATAGGGCTCTCTATTGCGTATCTCCGTGAGCTCTATACAGGCAAAGAAGGCGATGCTCGCAAGGCCGTAAGCGAGGCTGACCTTGTTCTCATCTGGGGACTAATCCATAGCGCTCTCACCAGTAAGTTGCTCACGAGACAACTCTGCACTGCTTCTCGAAGCGCGCAAGGATTTATCTCTGTGGCCCTCTGTAGCTTGATCAAGAACGGGAACATAGACGAGCTATTCCGGCTTCATGTGTGGTTACCGGATGGGTACAGAGGAAATCATGAAGTTTCCATCCATTCTCATCAAGCATTTGCCCAGAGTTGGATCTTGGCTGGCGAAGGGATAGACCACTCATACCAGGTCGAGCACGTTAACGATCTAGAAACTGCCACTCACTCGGAATATGCCCTGGCATGGAGTGATGGTAAGAATCTGGGAACCAACTACAAAACAAACCAGACATTCTCGACCATCACTAATACCAAGAAGTTAGTTCGTGTTGTTCCTCTGAAGACAGATCTTCATCGTCGAGGAGTAAGCTACACGATTCCTGCAGCCCAGTACCACAGTACTGAGGTCGCGCCTGGTCGGTTCCATGCTACCCTTTTTGTTTTCGACTCACAGCGAGGATTTGTCCAAGATGCCGGTGTTCTCGGTCCCAAGGACGGCGATTCCTTCACGCAGCTTCGCGATGCTGCCGGTGTGACACCAGAGGCCTTGGCGTTGACTGTCGATGCCGTGAGGTCTTGGGAAATATTCATGCATCAGGGGGAAAAGCACATTCACAACGCTGAGTGGGAACATGCGCTGCGAGCTTTCAGCAAAGCCCTCAGCCTGTGCGATAACGACGACAGTTTCCCTAACAAGGCTTATCACACGCGCGAGGTTCTATACAAAATTGGGCGTGTCAACCGGTGTCTCGGTAGATACGAAATTGCTAGGGACACTCTGGAGAAGGTCATAACCGACATGGAAGTGAACGTGCTGCGTGTAGACTGCGTTGGCGAGCTGGGAGTCGTCTATCGACATCTGAACAACCTCACAGATGCGATGCGCATGTTCGAGATACAGTACCATACAGCGAGACAACTAGGTCTTGAAGCTGAAGCCTGCCGCGCCGTTGGAAATCTCGGCATGGTAAACTATCAGATATCTCGGCGAGACCACGACGACAAGATTCTTGACCTGGCAATTGTGCAGCTTCAAGAGCGCGTACAGCTCGCCCGAAACATCCAGCAGTCATTATCCGCAAAAGGCAAGTCTAAAGAATCTAGCGCTATGAAAAATGGCATAAATTGGGAGATCATTGGTTTATCTCGTCTCTCGCTTTGTCTCTCAGCTCGGAATAACCTGAAGGGGGCGGTGGAAACAGCTCAGCAAGCCTTAGCCCTCGTGACGGGGTTTGGTGATCCAACTGTCGTTGCTTTAACTCGGTTCTTCTATGGACATGCGCTGCGACTCAGCGGGCGTCTTAAAGAGGCTATGGAACAGTTCAATACGTGCACCGGATGCACACCCGCCATCGCGCTCTGCAAGGAGCCTTCGGAAGAACACTTGGGGTACTTGAAAGAATTAGTAGATGCCGGCGTGGACTTGGAAATCGTAGACGAGCAAGGATACACGGCACTGGATTATGCCGTGTTCTGCGGAAATAACGAGTTCAAGAAGGTCGTGATCAACGGTCTCCAGCGAGGAGCCAGCGAATACGAAATCGAAGCGTGGCTCATGGGAGCGAGGCTCCGCAGGAGCTATCGCAAGCTCTTCCAAGAAGTCCTCCGCCCGATCCTTATCAAGCGCCGCCATCACGACGACTGCATGCACAGGCTGCGCAGCGCATACGCCGAGTCGCTCCGCGCCGACGACGACGCGAAAGCCATGTTCTCCGGGTTCTCCTTCGTGCCGTACTCGGCCTTCCGCTCCCTAGGCAGACTGCCGAAACACACCGACGGGCTGGTCAAGGAGTTCACCGGCGAGTCTGGATCCGAGGGGTATAAGAACCCCGACTTCGTCATCTTCTTCTCGTATAGGTGGAGGGGGGCCTCGTCGCCGGACGACGAGGCTAATACGCAGTATAGGCGGATGCTGGCTGCTACCGAGGAGTTTTTGAAGCTGCGTACTTCGGTCGATAGGGCAAGGATGGGGATTTGGCTGGTGAGTTGCAACGGATTAACCTAACTCGCTTCATCTCAGCTGTTGTCGAGTGTAGATGCTAACCCCCGCCCTTTTTTGTTTTGTTGGTTATAGGACTGCGCTTGTATAAACCAGAGCAACCCTATGCCGGGCGTCCACGCCTTGCCCATGATCCTCACCCAGTGCGATGCTGTAATCAGCATAGCGGACGAGTTCTACTACGACAGAGCGTGGTGCTCGGTGGAGATCCTTCTGATCCAAACGCTGAAGAAGTCGTATGGGCTGCATTTGTGGTACGAGCAGGTGTATGCGGATTCGGAAGAGAAGCGGTTGATTCTGAGAGACGGGCCTGTTGGTCTGGAGATCTCCGTTGCGGTGAAGAACTTGAGCTTCGAGGAGATAGATAGGCCGAAGGTGATGTTCTTGGAGAGGCAGAGCAAATTGCTCGGATGAATGGCGGATTGCGAGAGAACGAACTGTTTGGTTGGGTTATAGGGGAGCGGAAAGGGGCAGGGCATAGATGTAAAAATAAGACGTAGTTATTAACACTAATATCTGAGATACGACGTAGCCAAGCAAATTCACGCCAATATACAATCTTTATTTTTTCTCCCTGCTCTCATCGTGCTATATACAATTCTTTGCCCGAGTAGCTGTGGCGAACTTCACATAGATAGGTATTCAACTTATATGTACTCGTACCTCCACACACGTACGCGCACACACATGCCGGCGGCTAACAACAACCCCTATTTAGATAAAATCCGCCAAAGACGGCAACACCTTCGTAAACGCGGTTCCGGACGGCGGCTCGATCGAGTACATGTAGTCAGCCCACCAAGGGCCAGCACCCCACCATAACCATCCGGTCCTATACGGATTTTATATTAGTTAACTCATCCTGTAGTAAGTAGTATAATATAGAAGATTGGGGGGGAATTCCTCACCAGACGTCCGAGTTCTCCTGCATGTGGGCCAGCAGGCCCTTGACGGCTTCGATGCACTGGGCGTTGGCGCCGCCGGCGGTTTCGCCGATCAATCCCTTCTTGTTGTTGGCCTTGAGCCAGGCGGTGGCGGCGGCGAGACGCTCCTTGCCGATTGTTGCGGATACGCAGGCTTCGGATGTGCCGGAGCCGTCCGAGTCGAGGTATTGGTGCTGGGGGGGAGGGGTTAGTTTGGTAGGAATAAAGGGGGGAGGGGAAAGGGGGGCGAACGTACCATCTCGTAGATGATCTTGTCCTGGGGGTCGGTCAATTTACCCATGGCCTCAGAGGTGCCGCTGGAGACCTGCGCAGATATTAGCACCAACAATAATCATAGCGTTCCTATCCATAACGAAAACAGCGGAAAACTCACCCAATGCCAAGCTCCGGTCCACGAGTTCCCTTCGACGAAGATATACTGCGAAGTAGCGCCGGCGCCGCGGATGGCGTCGATGGCGGCCTGGTTGAGCTGGCCGACGAGGGCGTTGTCTTCGTCGTGGAACTCGTTGTTGGTGTCGAAGATGACCTTTTCGTTGGTCGCGTATCGCTTGGCTACCGTCGTCCACCACGCGCCGAAGCCGGATACGTCCGTGATGATGTTGTCGTAGTATCGCCCGAAGTTGTGCGGGTCTACGACGGCGTAGGCGCCCCTGGGGGGAGTTGTGAGTATGGAGGAGAAGGGGAGGGGAAAGGGGGGTATTGGAGTATTGGGGTTAGACTAACTGGCCGGTGATGAATTTGACGATCTGGGGAGTTGGTTAGTTTTGTGATAATGAAATATAGGTACGTGATGTTAGGACTTACGTCGTCAAGGCCGGCGGCGTAGGTCTCGTTGACGGAGCCGGTTAACTTGTCTGGGATGATACGCTCCCTGGTTTATGTTCAGCGTCGGTTGTAATTTGATTTATATAACAGGTAGAAACTAACATCATGATCGGGATGCGGAAGGTGTTGAAACCCTTCTGGACCAAGGTAGATATGGCATTGTGGTCGGGCCAAGTGTAGTCCTTGCCGAGTTGCCCGGGAAGAGCCTTGTTACCGAATTCGGCTCCCGACTCGCTTACACCGGTGAACTGGAAAGGGCTTGCGCGCTTCTTGGTCTGGGTGGGCGCCGCGACGGCGCTGGAGATAGCAGCCGTAGCCACGAGCAGATCGGCGAACCTCATAATGTCTAACCTAGGTATCTATCTAGACTGCTACGAAGACGTACAGCGTGGGGTGTAGGAGACAAAGCTGGCTACTCGACATCCACGATGAGAGGTGGACTTGCTCGGCCTCTTATACTTCCAGGGCGGAAGCCAACCCTCCGCCCCACGCAAAGGAGAATGGAAACATAAACAACCACGTCCGGGGTCACCACCCGGCGCTAAAGGTAATTATGGCGCGAGGGGATCGTACATCTACCTACATACGGATATGTAGGCCCATTGAGGCTCATATTGAAACTGCTCGTCCCTCGCAGGACCTGGTGGGGGTGATGCAATAAAGACCAGGACGAGACTCTGCATCGGAAGGGCATAAGCGGTGACCGGTAGCTTGGCCCACGATGCTTAATTTTCGGTAGGGTAGTTTTTTTCGATGCCGGACCCTTGCAAAGGTGGGAACACGGGCCCTATTAGTCTACTTGTTTTTTTTTGTCATGGAGCTATGACATGACATGACATGACATGACATAAAAACGAACAAGTAAGGTACGTGCTAAGGGAGAATATAATGAAAAAGGCACAGAAGAGATAGGGCCGAAAGGACGTGATAGCAGAGCTTTCTCGTGAAGCTCGTTGCTGCTTCCAGGGGGGCGGGGCCTAGCTCTCCGCATGTATATTAGGTACATTAGGTATATTGGGTATATTAGGTCATGCTAAGGTACGCCTCCTCCTCTCCGCGTGGCGACGGAAACTCGCCAGGGGCATGAGAGATGCAAAAAGAAAAGTTGGGGGATTGGAGTAAATGACGTGAAACATAGCCACGGGGTTAAATGGGAAAGACAGCCAGGTGCCCCGACTCGTATGTATTTGGAAACGCGTCTAGGTTAGCCGGCTTCGGCTTCATGACTCGGGCGGTGTTATGTATGTAGTGTTGCTTTGATTATGGAGACTTTCGATGGCGTGGATGTGGGAAGTTTACTATTATGTACATATGTACATAGAAGTCTGGATTGCGCGAGTCGGATTATATAAGGGAGTATGCAGGGGTTGAGAGAATTATTGACCAATCAGAATGGACTTTTATATACGGATGACCCTTTCAAGCTAACACCTGCCAATTGGAAGGCAAATGTACATAAAACATTACTTTTATACTTCAAGTTATACCCCGACAAAACAGTAGATTGACAATTATCTAGTTGCTTTTAAGGGGAGGGATCTTGGTTCAAATAGGTGAGCAGCTGCCGCTAAGAATAGTCTGTGCGTGACGAGCCGCCCTATAGACAAAACATAACGAAGTCAGCAAGGCGTTGAGCCAACACGGGGGTCAAGTAGTTAATTAGAAACAACATATGCCTGGTCTTATACCTAGGTTACTTGTTATTACTAGAAATAGCTAGAGTACCTCAAGGTTGAATTGTGCATATTTTAAGGTATTCTTTGGATAAAGTAAAGTGATAGTTACATACACTTGACACGGCAACTTAAGTTTCCGTTTACTTATTCTGTGCGGATCAGAGGAGACAATTATACTATTTGTTAATAAGTGTATAGATTCAAATGAAGCAATAGTGCGGATTAGTTCCCTACCTTAATAAGTATCTTATCAATAACTAGTTAACTATGTATTTAAACAATAAACTTTTAAAGACTAAATGTCAAAGTGTTGAACGAGTCTACACCTCATCCCAAAGTCATCCTTGACCATCAACCCAAAGTCTAACCCGATTTGGCAAAAGCTGGGGCCTTGGATCCAACATTTTGATTGGTTGCATTTGACGGGGTCCGCTTTGGGGTGAGCTTTGTACGACTTTGGGGTGAGTTTTTAGCGTTTTTAATCATTAGAATAAGGCTAAATGCCCTGTAATTACAGCGCATTATAACCACTAAGTTCCCTGTATTATAGCGCTAAGCACTTAGGTTTTTAGCGCGCTTTATCTAATCAATTCCTAATCGATTAGGAATTGATTAGATATGCGCTTACCTATTTTTTATCTTTTACTTATTTTAAAATAAACTTTTTATATTTAAATAAAATAAAATAAAAATCAATGGTTAATCGATTAATAATTAATTATTAATCAATTATATTAAATTTATTTATATTTTATCAAGTCTTATAATGCTGTATAAAAGCGTATATTTACATAAATATAATGTTAGTGAAATGGTAGTTGAGTTTTTGGTGCGCTAGTACTATTATGGTGTAAAATGGTCCACATATGCCTGATTGGGTTAGACTTTGGGTTGATGGTCAAGGATAACTTTGGGATGAGCTGCGCCCTCGTGTTGAACTAGGAGAGCTGCCCCACAAACCCAAACTCAATAAACTGATATCGCGGAAGTATATTAATCCGCTATCGTGCTCTCTTCTAGGTACTCACGATCCGGGGATATGCATTTACCAAGTACATCTACGTAGAAATTATTGCGACGAGCTCCTCCATCACCAGCATCAATTGTCCAAATCCAGACAAAATGCAGCCGACAAGGTGGCTCTTGCAAGGCCGATCCGTGTGGAAGGGTAAGCTATTTCCCCTTTTCCCCTTCCATCATTCCTCCCCTATACTCAAACGCAATAATGACTACGTAACTAACCATCACCACCACCTCCAGGGCCGCACATCGTACCGTAAGACACCCATCCCACCATGACATTTCAAACCCATCACTCTAACACACCCGCCCGCCTGCCCACAGCCTCGCCATTGTGCGCCCCCTCCCGGGCGAAAGAGTCAAGCCAATCCGCACGCAAGCCCGCGCCGCGACCATCCTGCCTAGTTTCGTCGGCCTCAAGTTCCAGGTGTACAACGGCAAGGTATACCACGACGTCGAGATCACCGAGGAGATGGTCGGCCACAAGCTCGGCGAGTTCTCTCCGTACGTTCCGTCCTATTCGGGCACTAACACTCACACTAATTTTACTCCATCTAGGACGAGAAAACCCTTCGTCTGGTCACGACGGTAAACCAGGAACAGCACGATGAGGTGTGGGCATACCGCGGCGTTCTGGAATTTTCAGATGGGGGGTCCTTTACGAGTTTACCATCTGCTGTATATTTACGCGCTCGCACGACCATACCATTAGAGAACACGCAAGATACGTCTCTTCGCAACGTCTATCCGTGTGCATTATACGCAAAGCTAGTAACTAGACGGCCGCAGCCCGTCTTCTATTTGTACACGTGTACAACTTCCGGGCGCGACTAGGCCGGGTCTGAAAAAACAACAACATAAGAAAAGACTATTCCTGAACGCCAAACACCTTTTCCCTGAATGTGACCTTCCGTTCCTTATGTGTAGACCTCTGTGGATTCTGCTGCTGTTCCGTAAAAATATACTAGGCCCGGCGGCTTGTGTAGTACAACGTCAAAAGTTTCTTTGTGAATATCCAGATATGGCTTCAGGTTCAGCTGATGACGTATTCCCTCGCTCCCGCTGTGATGCATACTCAGATGCTTATCGGTAGAACTCGCTTCGCTTGACGTTGACGCCGTATTCACCCACGGCCATACCCAGATCCTCCATGGTGAGGACCGTGCGGTTCTGACTACCGCCCTGGCCGCCGCCACCGTAACCCGCTCTCTGGATACCCAGCGGCCCACCACGCCCTTGATCTTTAGCGTTGGCTTGCGCTTGGCCCGGAATTTGGAGTCCTGCGGCGGCACCGAGGTTGCCCATCGGGTTGTTCGCGCTGGTGTTGGATGCGCGGATGCGGCTGTATTGGTAGGCGTCGGCGGCGATATCGGCGACGAACTTCTGGACCGCAAGAGCGATGAGGCGCGCGAGGCGCGGGTCGGTGTGGGGTGGCGGGGGAAGACCGGCTTTCGTCATGTAGTAGTTGGTTACGGCATCAGGGATCTGCAGGATGGTTAGCGCATCTTATATGGCCGGTAGTTAGCCATAGGGTGCTCACGATAGGCGCGTAGTCGTCCATCTTGGTTAAGAATTCTTTCAATGAAGTATCTTTCCGAGTTGGCATCTTGGGCTCCGAAGGTAGAATGGTCTCTTCCTCGTTCTGCTGCGAGGCGACGGGGGGAGCCTGTTCATTTTCCGTGGGCGCGCTTGCCATGTTTGCGAAGTCGAGATAGTTGGGGGTCCCTAATTGGATGAATTGATGCTGGAGGAATCGAGGAATTCTTTCAAAAAGTTGTTCGAAGGCCGTAAGAAGCACTCGATCGATAGAATTCAAGAAACGGCCCAGAAACCCCAGAATACTGGCCTAAGCCTTAATGGGGTCTCTAGTTACTAAGTTTGTATAATCTCAAGTTCCAACAGTCACCTTCGACTGAGTCGTTCGAATGATTGTAACGGCGGGTAACTCGTACGTCTCGCAACGTTGAGATGACGTCGTAGTCTGCGTGAACGAACCCGATTTTGACCTGGCTTATAGACGAATATCAAAAAACTAGTTTCCAAATACACGCGCCTAGTCTGCGTCGCTTATCTAGAAGGAGTCGCGGGTAGATGTTTATAGATAAACTTGAAAAGGTTGAAAAGGCTGGATGAAGTCAAAGTTCAATGAAGTTGACAGCTTCGCGGTCCGTTCGCGATATGCAAGGCCGATTTCATGTGGGTCCATAGGTAATTAGCCTCATTTCTTATCAGCTTATCCCCCAGCATGCCAAGATTTAAGGCTCGATTACCTAATAAAGAGAAGTATAAGGTACTTTTGTACCTTCCTATCAATGTCACAGATCACGTTCAAAGTACATATAAATATCATGTAGCATGTTGAAGGTAGAGATGTAGGAGCCAAGCCGGATGAATTGTTTATCAAAAACGATTTGAGCCTATTTTGTGTGTATGGATATAGTATACTTTGTAAGCCAGAAGGCATTTAGAAGGGCTAGTTATGTGGTCTTGTGACAACTCAACTCATAACATTTCTCCTAATTCTAGACTTGGTGCTTCTAAGTTGCGTTTAGTGCAATTTTCCTTTCTAGCAGCTCAAGCAGAGAACACCCGGGATGCATATAGTAAGATGGGTATTCCAGACAGAAACTCAATGCACCCAATGCGCATCTTGTTAGGCGTAGGAATCCTTTGAGTAGCCATCAATGTAAGTGCTTAGGGGGCTATAGGTTCGAGTAATTTTACCCTCGCCTAGTTCGGGTGATGCCAGCAGGCTGTCATTCCATATTCTGCATGCGGCCTCCGAATATCCTCGAGCTCAGGACTTTGATACTGTAAGGTATAGGGATAAACTTCTCGGCCTCTGCAACCCTATCGAACTTAGGAGCCATATATAATGGGAATATGCTTTAATTCACGGCCTTGTAGCAATACGTTGGTATGTCTTCATCCAGTTCCCACGGGCTCTGGGCGTTGAGAGAATACAATTTTGTATTTGACAATCTCAACCACCTCCAGCTCCTCAACCGTAGAAGAGCTCGATGTCTCGTCAGCCATTTCTACGTCTTCTTCCGACTTTGTCCGTTTTCTGATAATAGCCATAGCTTTCGGTAGCTTTTTGGCTTCTCCAGTGAGTCTCTGATGCTCGCCCACGTAAAGATAGATTTGTTTCATCCAAGCAGTGCTAGATGCGTCTTGAGTTTCTGGGTGGTAGTCTGGAAATACGAGCCGTCCAATGTTTACTTCTTGGGTATTGCCCTCATTGTTTTCCGGGACGTTGATTGTACCTTGAAGCTCTAGAATAGCTAAACCGGAAGGTGTTTGTAGAAGCTGGGGGAGTGGACTTTGGTCAGCGGTTTCGGTGCCGTTCTTCCTAGGGTACAATTTAATAGAAGAGGCCATTTTAAGAATATCGCTAGGTAATGCACCTTAGTAGCATCTCACCAAATGGAGGCAATGAGATGAAGGGCAGTTCAATGTTCATAAAGAATTAAAAGTTAAGTGGGCCCAGTCAGTACGTACCCCGTCTTGAAGGACATTGTAGGTACGCGTTAATGGGATTTCTTCGGAGAATTGACTTCCTTTATCCTTATCAGAGATGAATCATAGTGGTCCATGCACCAGTAGCCCTAGCGCGTCTCCACTCTTCTCGCACGCAGGAAAAATCGGATTAGGCGAAGTAAATCCACACAACAAGTTTGAACCTTTTTCCAATTCCCATTAATTTTCGGTGTGTTCTCACGACTCGACTTCATCCAACAACACCCAACACAGTCGACCGCGACACCTACCGCCGAGATGAAGCTGAACATCTCTTACCCTGCCAATGGCAGCCAGAAGCTCATTGAGATCGAAGATGAGCGAAAGATCCGTGACTTCATGGAGAAGCGCGTATGTCACACCTAGACCTTTCGTTACCACTCCTGCGAATTCTCGAAAAGCCTTTAATCCCCCTTCGATATACTATGTACAAGCACTATGTACAAGCATCAAGGGGCTTCTTCAACATTTTTCGCAGCAACTACCTAAATATTGGGAAAACTAACATGTATACTACCTTAGATGGGCGCTGAAGTCCCCGGCGACAACCTCGGCGATGAGTTCAAGGGCTACATCTTCCGCATCACCGGCGGTAACGACAAGCAAGGTTTTCCGATGAAGCAGGGTGTCATGCACCCTACCCGTGTCCGTCTCCTACTAGCCGATGGTCACTCCTGCTACCGCCCCCGCCGTACCGGTGAGCGCAAGCGAAAGTCCGTCCGTGGCTGCATCACTGCCATGGACCTGTCCGTCCTCGCTCTTTCCGTCGTCAAGCAAGGCGATAACGAGATCCCCGGTCTGACCGACACTGTCCACCCCAAGCGCCTCGGCCCCAAGCGTGCCACCAAGATCCGCCGCTTCTTCGGTCTCAGCAAGGATGACGATGTAAGTGCACCTTCACTCGTCATCGCCTGCTCGGTCGTTGCTTCTGCGGGATGAGAGAGAAGAATCCCTTGCAATGAATACCACCGAGCAGAGCCTGAGAGGAATATCATGTTGTAAGAACACCCAAAAGATGGCTAATATTCTGGTCTTGCCCGCTATATAGGTCCGCAAGTACGTCATTCGACGAGAGGTCCAGCCCAAGAAGGAGGGCAAGAAGCCTTATACCAAGGCCCCCAAGATCCAGCGCCTGGTTACTCCCCAGCGTCTCCAGCACAAGCGTCACCGCATTGCGCTCAAGCGAAGACAGTCCGAGAAGGTCAAGGATGAGGCCGTACGTTGACCATTCCAAATATTCCCTTGCTGCGTATACTAACAACAGTCTATAGAACGAGTACGCCCAGATTCTGGCTAAGCGTGTCGCCGAGGCCCGTGCCCACAAGGCTGACGCTCGCAAGCGTCGCGCAAGTTCTATGCGCAAGTAAATACCTACAGGCGTTTGGTCGGTGTCTTCTCTGGTTCTTGCATTAGGGCATAAATCGTGGTGGCAATGGCTTTTGCAGGGATGATCGGTGGCTGGTCATAAGATAGGCAAAAGCCTCACATGAAATGTATTCCCGGAACACAAAAAATTAGGATGAAGATTCCCAAGCCGCCGCTTTATTTCTATCTTTCCAGGGTTGTTTATGCTATGACCCCGTATGGGTACTCATGATGCTATGTGACATAATGCCTCTTTATCCCAAACATGTTCTTCCAAATTCGCCGTAACCCAGGCTAGAAATAGCCAAAATTGTAGTACATGATGCATGTATATCCCGTAGTCAAATGCAGTATAATAAATAATAAACTCCGTACTTATATGACCTCAAATTTATGCTCTACGGCGTCCCAGTCTTGGCTCTTCGCATAAACGGTTCCCAAAATGCAATTTCAAACTCCCGAAACCGTGGAGTCCACCTTAATCAATCCTCTAATAGCGCACGCGTATCTTTAGCAGGATTATTACCTGCCACATTCTTCTTCTGCTCGACTCGTGCTCGTGCGAGTAAAAGATATATTATAGCGGAGCATGTGTGAATAGGAAACTTTAAGATCTGTCAGTATGTAAGGCCCTCGTAGTAAGGGGGATAAATAGATGAAATGGTTATGCGTCAGGACGTACCTAACACTCTCTCCGTTGTGAGTCCGTCGGATAGCTTCGGCTATCGTAGGACTCACGTCGATGACCCGGAGCTTCTTACACCGTTGAACCTTGTCGCCGAGGGGCACGGTATTCGTGACGACGATCTGGCTCAGACAGCTGTTGTTGAGGGTGGTGATGGCATCGCCGCTAAGGATGCCGTGGGTGACGACGGCGATGACTTCGCGGGCGCCGTGGTCTTTGACGGTAGCTGCTGCTTTGCTGTAAAGGGGTAGCTTAGTATTATGATTTGTGTGAAGAGATTGGGGGGTAGAGGTGCTTACGCCAAAGTACCGCAAGTATCGGCCATGTCGTCAACTAGAATTGCAACTTTGTCTACTACGTCACCGACGAGCACCATCCTACCCACGACATTGGGACGTGGGCGCTCCTTGTGGATAAGCGCAAAGCCACGGTCGAGACGGTCGGCTATGGATGTAGCCCTATCATACCACGTCAGCTTCTCCTCGTCCGTGTCGGCCAGCGGCGCGCGCATAATAATCGACCTACCTCTTTGCACCACCAGCGTCCGGGCTGACAATAACCGTATCTTGACCGGCAAGGTTCTCCCGAATCCATCGCAAGACGCTGGGTTCGGCGTATAGATTGTCCACGGGGACATTGAAGAAGCCTTGGATCTGGGAGGCGTGGAGGTCCATCGTGATGACGTGGTTGCAACCGGCGGTCTGCAGCATATTGGCGATAAGCTTGGCCGAGATAGGCGCACGACTCTTATCCTTCTTATCCTGCCGGGCGTAGGGGAAATTAGGTATGACGGCGGTGATGCGCCGGGCGGAGGCTGTACGACAGGCGTGGATCATGATGAGAAGCTCCATCAGGCCATCGTTAATGTCACCCGGTGCGGTGGATTGCAAGATGAAGACTAGAGAAGGGATGAGTTCATGACCGAATTAATCGCATGGATCTGCTATAAGGTGAGGTCGTACCATCTTCGTCTCTAACTGACTCGCCGACTGTAACGCTCGTTTCTTGATTTGAATAATTCAAACTCATCGTCTTTGCGATCTCAACGCCGAGCCTAAAGTCGCGAAGTACTTATCGTTAGCCAATTCCATACCCAGTTGCTTCTTGGAGCGGTACCGATCTCCAATTTCGTCATCTGATCGTCTGAAGGAAAGCCACCAATAGCCGAGAACCTCCAATTGATACGGTTGCGTCGTCCAAAGATAAGGAAGGATTCAAGAAAAAAAAACATACCGATCGGCTACGGCCTTGGCCAAGCTCGGGTGGCTGTTACCCGAGAGCAGCTTGATTTCGTTCGCCATGTCGCCCATGTTGATCAGAGAAGGCGGGGGAAAGAGACCAGGCGGTGCTGGATGCTCTGGTTACTTAATAACAAAAAGTTTTGATCCCGCAGCGTCACAAGCAAGGGAAAGAAAAATCTTTGAGGCAATGGCGCTGATGCGGTGCCACCGATCAAAGTCCGAGCCACAGTCCAATCGGGAGGAATCGCGGGGTCGTCTCGAGCTGTTATGGTTGGACGAATTGGACCAAGGGGTCTTTTGGCAAGCTTAAAAAAAAATTTGCTCCAAGTGATGGGCTGTGGCTGGTGTATTAAATATGTATTTTACTTTCGGCAAGAAAAAGACCGCGCACACGTGGTAATCGGGAAGTTCTCGAGAGGCTTGGTAGTACAGTAGGGGAAGAAATTTTCGGAAGGATCAAAAGAAATACTTGGGGAACTTGGGGTATGTCAACTGCTGCACGGCATATGTAACGAAAAAAAAAAACCTTAGGTCCTTTAAGCCATTTAAGTCGCCCGGAAGACCAAGACAAGAGAAAAAGTCTGTTTTTGATTCCGCGCTAAATTAGGCGTTTTTTTAGCTCGACTTATTTTTGGAAGCTAGCCCCCATGGGATATGGATATATGTCCTCGTTTAAGTTGTCAAACTCTTAACCTTATACCCTGGTTTAGACAATTTAGACAACTCAACTTGAGAGCTCTTATTCTCATAAGACATAGGAGTGAGCTGTACGTTGTTAATGAGACTTTACTCATATGTGATTCCACACGAATAAGCTGATTGAGGTATAGCTTAAAGAAAAGAGCTAGTTATTTGATTCACAAAGTATTCATCCAGAGTTATATAACCTCTTAGTTATGGCAAACCAAGTTTTCTTCTATTCAATGTATCAGGATTTAAAGACATCAGAACTAAAACATAACTCAATTAAGCCAGCATGTTTTGTTGCTTAGTCAACTTTTCCAAATATTATTACGTTGATAGCTGCTTTCGTAACCCTGTCTTAACTAGTAACTTGTAGACATAATTAGTTACTCTATAATAAGCTTCATAGAGCCAATGATTTAACCCTCTTTTCGTATCGTAACACGTAGAGACACCCAAATTAGCCATTTCAATACATTGGTCATGACTATACGAAGCACAGGCCAAGGTTTGAAAAATACCTAGATACCTAATGTTCTTAAGAAAAGGAACATAGGTACAAAGTAGTTAAACTTCTGCCTTAGGTATCCTCGAGTGACCGTTACGTACCTTCGAAACAGCTGTGGGTCATCCACCAGTTGAGCAGTGACAGACTCCATGGCAGTGTCTGTTGCTACATGTTGCTACGCGTTACCTAGATACCTACCAGCCAGACACCTGCCAAAGTAATAACAGTTATATAGCATAACAACAGACCACCCAGCCCAAGCCAGGGCGAGGTGAGCTCTCTCCGAACGGGTCTATCGTGACGTTTGGCTTAGTGGTTTAAGCACTAGCGCTTTCAATGACTGTTTGGGGATTCCTGCGGGCCTAACATCGAGAAAGTGGCAAAATTATTCGTGCCCGCTAAGCTGACCGGAGGAGGGGTATTTCCCATGAAGGGAGGGTTTTTGGTTCGAATCCAGCCCCTGGCAATATTCTTTTCTCTTTTTCGTTTTTTGAACCCGGTTGATAGTAGGTGATGATGCTCAGTTATTTCTTTCTTTTTCCCTTAGTTAAATACCCCCTGACCTATTTATTAAGGTCCTTAGTATATGAACCCCTTAGGTGTTTATTCAAGTGTTTATTCAATATTATTCAATACGAAGCTACTTGCCTATTTATGAGCATCATATTACTACTTACATTACAACTAGCGTTTGGGTTTTATGACATGACGGAGCGATAGATCAAGGTCGGCATCCTTGCTTGTCTTAAAGGAGCAGCCAGTCTAACTAACCCTTGTTTTTCAACCCCTCTTAACAGAGGCAAACTACATAGTAAAGGGCCGACCTTATATAATAAATGCTTACACATATTATCTAAAGCGTAAGAAAACCAGCAGTGACGCTATATTGAAGATTCGTCAAATCACTAAATATATAGCAAGGGTCAGTCAATCTACACCTATAGATTAGCCGAGTACGCCGCTTGAAACCTCACAGGCGATAAATATCAACAAACTACTTAAAAGGCTCCCATCAGCAAGTATTCGGTGTTTCTTAACTATTATGAGGTAGAGTTAGAAAGTATGTAAACAACTTAATTTTTCCGCAATGAACTCTAACTAACCCTAGTCATGGAAGCCCGTATTTATACATGCCAGAATTATCCCTTGTTCTAGAGGTCTCATCTAGAATCCTAACATTAATAGTAGCATGCTTCACGTATAAAGGCGTTAAGCTTTGCTTTTATTAAAGCAACATATATATAGTCTACTTACTGTATATCTTCTTTACCTCCTGGTGCCTTGGATCCTCCGCCGTGTGACTGTTGCGTCCCATTATCTCACTTACCTGTCAGGTGCCAACCGGCACCAACTGCAAACCTGATTTTCGCCGAGTATACTTCGCCACCTGCTAGTTTGTACACTAAGGAACTCAACATGAGGATGGTAGTAGAGGATATCAGGCAGGCTAGCTAACCAATCTACCTAAGATAATAATACGTTGCTTGGGTGTATATAAGATGTTCTTCTAGTGTAGGAAACAGCTGATGAAGTACCTTGACTCACAGTGCCTCTCGGAGCAACTCCTTCCCTCTCCTATTTGCCGAGAAACCGCTATGTAACAGATGATGCTAAATAGCCGCTCGTTCCATCACCCCAAAGCGAGCCCATCTGGTCTAGTGGTGCAATGCCTTCGCACGAGAAAAAAATGCTGACGCAAATTCCAGTTCAAGTTGTCTTTCGCGTTCCCTGCACGGTCGGCCATCAGCAGGCTTCTCGTAAGGTATATCTAGTCCCCTATTACTGACCGGACATGCTAAGCACCCCGGATGACCTCATCCCTAACGAGCATTTACAACTCGTAATGTTCAAATTTGAAGTTTTCTTGGATATTGTTTCGTGTTTCTCACCAAAGGCCTACAGGCGACTTGTTACCGGTACGTACAGTTTAATATCCTACCATAGATCAGATGGGTTCAACCAAATTTTTTTCAGTTGATCACCACGCCCAGTTTATTTTTCATCTGCCTAACGGTATATTTGACTTTCCCGGCGCTCATCCGTGACCTACCTTGTCGTTTTATCTTTGATCTCGTCCATACCTAGGAGTCAATGTCTCAGATTTACTCAGCACTTCCAGAGTTGAATCTATGATCAAATGATTGGCGATTTTCTCTTCAAGGATGATAGGTAGTAGGGAAGTAGCTCGAGACTGTTTCTACATGTTGGTTAGATACTTCTAAAACAAGCAGGCGTGGGTGTAAAAACGTATGAAGCTGTCACGAGAAATGGACTGCCACCATGTCCCCGGTGTTGCAGCTTCTACTTCGACAACCTTTACATAAACATGGGACTAACAATTACGATCAAAATGGGGGCTATTTCTATCAAGTACGTTCCTTAGGTCACTGGTTTACGAAGTGTGCCACGGCGTCATTCAGCGCATTTGAATTAGAAAGGGAAGTTAGGGCCAGGGAATATTTCACGCGCATGGAAGACTGTGATAATAGTGCTTAACTGTAGTAATTGAACTGATTGGGTGCCTCAAATCACCGCGATGGCAGTGATACAGAAGCAATTGAAACTGCTGTTTTGGTCTATAATAATAGCTATTCGATCATGTGAATAGGTTCATCAATCAGTGTAATGGAGCAATCCCTGATTCGATTAAGATGTCTATCCGAGATAGATTTATCTTTTCCAGTAAGAACAAACTTCGAAGACGTGATACCGTGAACTGTGCTAAAGTACTAGAGAATTCCAGACCATTTCGACCCTTCCGACTATGCGTAGACCATGTTGCAACCCTTGCGGAGTCGGTAGGCTTCGGTAACCACGATGCGGTCCTCGAGGGGCAGCACGTTCTTGCAGTTCTGGCCATCCTTGCAAGCGCCTACGTTGTATCCGTAGCGGGGGACCTCGTAGTTGTCCTGGATGAAGCCGTACTGATCGATGGACAAGTGGAAGCACATCAACTCCACACACGTGATAGACTCGGCACCCATAGGTCTAAACTTCCACTTCTTGGCGAGTACAAGGGCCTCATGGAAGTCAGCCTCGATGACGTGACGGACATAGATGCTCGGGGCCGACTTGTGGCGAAGGCGCTCCAAGGCCATGCTGTTCACCATGGGGACTACGTCGTTGAAGTTGTAGTACTTGGCCAGGGAACAGAGACAAGTCAAGAGTTCGCTGGAATGGAAGTTGTTGCGAAGCCAGTGAAGGACACGTGCACCCTCAGCATGCCAGTGGTTTAGAAGGTAACTCCACTGAGATCCTTTGACCGAGCTGCGTTCAGCCTGTGAATTTTGTGGTTTAGTATACACTTTAGGCAGGGTCGATAATGAACTAGACGTGGTTACTTACCTCGCTCTGCAAGGTGCAGCCATAGCAGAGAATACCAGGCGTGGCGGTCTTGATAACCTCCGTCGGGATAGGATGCTGGCACTTCGAGCACCAGATTCCGGTGGGAGCATCCATACTGGCACTGGCATTTATAATGTTAGAAGGATTCTTGAGATGTAAAGGTAACATATAAGCAACGGAGATATATAGCAATGCAAGTTGTACTTACCAGCGTCTACTTATTAATAGACTGATGACAAGATGTGCTGAGGTTGATGTTGTATGGAAAGGAGAAAAAAAATACTTCCTAGGAGAAAGGGTGGAAGTAGAAATATTTATATAGTAAGGGAACTTGGAATCTTGAGAACGATTTCAACCTGAAGCTGTAATTTTCTCATTATACTAGTACCTAATGCTCTTGCCTGAGTTTACCTTGTTTCCCTTCCTAAGGAAACTTGCTACAGATGCATTTGGACTAATAAGAGCGGAGCTCCGTGATAAAAGCGGAGCAAATTAGTCAATTCGGAGCTGGGTTCCTTCCAGTGTAGTTGAACTCCGGAGGTGCACAGGCCGGAAAAGTGGAGACACTCGGAGGTATGACTAAGAGTGACTTCCAATCACATTTTGCGTCCAGCTTCTTTCAATAGTATCATCCAACTTTCACACCTTCCACACTTTCCACACTTTCCATACCAAAAGTAGATCTTACATATTAAAATGTTCTTCCCCAGAAGATCATCTTAGGTGAGCACGTGTGATCAAAACGTGAATGTTGGTAGGGCTTACTGATCTGCTACACTAGTTGTCACAGCGGGTAAGCTAAGCTGATGAAATGACTAGGATCATGTAGTCTTACCCAATCCTCATTAACCTTCATCAACCTACCCTTGTGGGAAATCCTTGGGCTGACAAGAAACGAGTTTAGCTCGCGGAAACCCCCCATGATAGCGGTGGTAAGAAACAATATTGCTCACGCCATCTCCACCCTCTTCTCTACCCAAAACAGACTCGTTTATTTGTTTCCTGTACGTTTGAATACCAGGGTCACGGCAAATTAGAACGTCGGATTTTCTCTTCAACTCTTATATAATGTAACCTGATTAGGCAAGACCAAGACGCGAAGGAACGTTTCTTGTAGCCTTACCGTTGGGGATTATCTGTCCCGGGTTGTTGAGTGGGAAACAATTACCTACCTATGCCCTCGCAAAAGTTTGGGCTGAGATGACTTGATCAGCCATTTCCATAGGGCGCCCGGAAGCGTCTTACACAACCCTCAAGTACAGGCCAATTACCCGTAGACGGAGAGAACACTGTTCTTTTCACTTCTCGCCCCCCCATAGAATGGCATCGAGTACATAATAGGGTATTAAAATGAATAAATTAGGAGCTGCGCTCCTATTACTGTGGTCGCTTTGGTCGACAATGGGAGCAGGACTCAGCGATGCTACGCCTAATACAGAGACGCCCAACAGGAGAGAGCAGGAGGACCGATTGGAGAGGCCAATGAGATCGGAATGGTCTATAATACAGAATGATGGAAATGGCGAAGATCGAAGAAGACAACACCAGCCGGCGTTGCTTACCCCAACCACAGTGGCCCTCTTTCTTCCAACAGAAACCACATTGGCAGATCGCCACCTCCAACATCGCCAGGCCGATGGGAGGGACAATGGGGGTAAAGAGGTCGATGACAGTCCCGACGACGACAAAACTCCTAAGTCGCCTGCCGACGTTGTAAGTCTCATATCTAGCAGGGTGTCAACCAGCGTATCGAGCAGCGTGGCGGCCAGCGTGTCCGCCGCCTTTTCGACATCGCTTGCGCAAGTCTCAGAATCGGCATCTAGTGCCATCTCATCCGCGCATGAGGCAGCGCGCACTCTAGGACCGATATCACCTACAACAGGGGTTGACACACCAGCGACAACCGATGTCTTAGTTACCTCGTCTCAACCTGCTAGCATTTCTACCGATAGCTTACCCGCAGTGGCTGCCACGACAGCGAATGTAGCAAATGCCCAGGAGAGCGCTGCCACGGTACGTATAAGACTACTTTCTCTGTTTAAAAGAGCTTGGCAATTAGATTATAGACATAACTAACAACGCTTCAAGGCCAGCGCAAGTAGCGCCCCGACTCAAGGCTCATCACTCACCCCAGGAGCCATCGCGGGCCTAGTCATAGGAATCGCAATCGCCTCATCATTGCTCTCAGCTGTGCTTACATATCTATTCATGCGCCGGCGCGCGAGACAACAAGAGCCTCAACCCAAATTCGGACCCAGCTTGGCGCCACTACAACTCAGCCCTACCTCTGGGAGCCGTGGATTTATGAACCACTCCCATTCCCACCCCCTCTCTAACGACCTCTCGCTGTTCCAGATGACATACACCTCCCCAACACCCACAAACCACAACCGAGCGGCCCACTTCAGCAGCGACTTCACGCCAGACGTGAAGCAGCGGTTCGCCCCGGCTTCCGCTCCAGTTTCGACAACAGAATACCCAGCAATGGCGCTAACCACACAGCACGCCACAAAGCTCTCCGCGCTCCCCGCAAAACGCACCTCGCGCGTGCGCTCCCGCCCGCGCCCTCTTTCCGACCCTTCCGTCGACGACGGCCTTGGCCCCGTATTTCCCGTCTCGCCGCTAAGCTCCGAAGGCGACGGCCCATACAGGAGTAGCAGCATGCGCACGGACCGACGCCCGTCGCCGCTAAGCTACGAGGGCGGCGGCGGCGGCGGTACAATCCCTTGCTCCACATCAGCGCGGCTATCCCTCGCGCGCCAGCAGAGTCTCAACGGCGGACAACGGGCGCAGCTCGTACGCGTGGGCAGTCAGCGGGGTCCGGAGAGGGAAAGACAAAGCGGTGGTGGTGGTGGTGGTGGTGGGCGTTTGGCTGCGCCGGACCAGGGGCACGGCGAGGGGTTGACTAGGTTGTACTCGTTCACGACGGATACGAGCGAGAATGGGAATTCGACGGGCAGCGGTGATGCGCAGCCGCAGCCGAGTTATCTACAGCCGCGGCCGCTGGTCAAGTACGCGCTCTCGAGTAATACCGGTAACTCCTCGCCCGGATTACAGGTCCAGTCGCCGATCCCGCGGCGGCCGGTCGATCCGTATTACATCGAGAAGGGGGGCAATTACTATTAGGGACCGCGTGGCAACTGGAATTGTCGGGATGGTTGTTGGGGATGATTATATGATAATGATGGGGGAAGAAAGGGGAGAGGAGAGAGCTCAAGTTGGCGCTGTTAAGGACGTGCTGATTAGAAAAGCGCTCTGGTTGGCGTCTAAGAGCTTTATATCCGCCGACGAGTTGTCGGCGCTTGCGATATCTACTTTGTAAATACCTGGTCTCAAACACAAGTCTGAGACTACATATATATACACTATTTATACCATTCGAGCAACTCTATCGCGTCCCATTTCCCTAGATTATGAGCGTCCACAAAGCTGTCTTCAAAAAGACATAGTTGTAATTCAGCGTTAACCAAGTTAATTGTGGCACTTAGAAACTAAAAACTCCAGCATAATAATTTTCATTACCTTGCAACGCAAATTTTATGTACATTACATCAAGCTTAGAGCAAGACTCCCTACGGCCAAGCACTTTGAGGCCGAGAAACCGTCAACCCCGCCTAACCTAACGCCAGCCATGCACAACGACACGCCGTAAAGACGTGTTCTAATACTAAGACAACATCCGAGCCACCCTCCTCAACCTCGTACCCGCCAGACGTGGCCGGTACTTGCCCGGGCCCGTCGTCGCTTGTGGGCTAGACCTATGACTATCTTGTAGACCCGGCAATATTCGGGCCACATTGAGACACCAAAGACGTTATTCATCCACCATGGTGGGGGGCAAGATGTGCACGAAAGCACTTATACGGGCAACTTGAACTTCCTGCCCTTGAGCACCTTGTTGTAGTAGATCCAGAAGAAGTCGCTGTACAGAACCGTCTGGATGAGACCGGCGATGATGGCGATCCAGTCAGCCTTGTGGTCGGGCTCGGTGAGGTACCTGTAGATCCAGTTGGGGATGTAGAGAGTGCGGTAGATGCCGAGCGCGAAGAGATAGTGGGTGGTAATGACCTCAGCCTCGCCGGTCCTCTGCAGCATGAACAGTTGAGGGAGGATAGCTACGGATTCCAGCCAGATCGAGAACGCCCACATGATCTCCGAAAACGTATACTTATACGGCAGGAGAATCGCGAGGACGGCAGCACCACCCAGGAGATATTGGACGCGGAAGGTATCTTGGCTCGGATCGATGGTCGGCTTGTACTTGGTGGTCATTAGGTAGATGATGTAGCCCTGGCTGCTGATGAAGAGGATCTTGAAGATGATGTTGTAGATGCTCGACGTGTTGAAGAGATCTACCGAGAATTTGTTAGCCCTACTCTTCTGCCTTACTCTTCTGTCTTGTCATAGAATAACATACCTAGATATCGGGTAACGTAAACAATTAAATACAAGGCTTGCGATTTGAACGAGATACCAGAAGCGCCCTAAAATAGCTAGGTGTTAAACGTTACCCGAAACTCGAAACTCGAAACTCTCCAAACCGCGGGACGCAACTAACATTGAGCTCGATCATCTTGTGTAAGAGGATCCCGATGGACGCTAAATGGGAGAAATCTCCTAAACATAATTGTTAGAATATTTACAAGAAACAGAGAAACACCTAGTCGCATTGATGCCTACCCATGACTCGGAAGGCGTTTAACGGCATGGTTGCTTAGAGGGAGCAAAGCTCCAAGAAGGCTTTTCAAACGAATGGGTGTAATCGCGTCAACGGATAGACCTTATTTAAAATAGTCATGTAGGAACTGAGCCTATACGAGGGACTCAAACGGAGGATTCACA
Organism: Daldinia decipiens; assembly: GCF_022478715.1. Lineage (NCBI taxonomy): Eukaryota > Fungi > Ascomycota > Sordariomycetes > Xylariales > Hypoxylaceae > Daldinia > Daldinia decipiens. Next base: position 88,633 of record NW_026054570.1, on the reverse strand, counting down.
GACGTGTCCGCGAATACTAAAGGTAACTGTTATGCTGCTGTTATGTTGACCGGCAGAGGCCTTAAGAATGTTTCTTGAAAGGACACAATTACACCTGCGACGCGATTGACGTATGATTGGATCCCTGGAGGATTGCTAGTGCCGTGCTACCTGGTCTTTCAATTGTGGCTTGTTAAGAACGAAAATATCCAAGATTAGATTACTAGCCACACTTTGAATGATGTCACATAATGTACCTATTATCTCCCTATTGGCTGACATTTATATGGTGGAGCAAACTCTAACGGCGCTCGGCATCGGTTCGTACCTGATACAAAAGTGGAGAACGGCCAATCGAATCTCTTGGCAACTTGAGGCATCCGACTTCTGACGTACCGACGGATTACAAAGCTACCCTCTTGTTACAACACATACAATAAATATATGTAAGTGAACCACACTTTGTAGAATCTTCGATAAGAATGGCTAGAAAGAAATCATAAATTCTGCGAAGCCAATAGGTAAGGCTGTTTTTTTTCTTTCTTTAATATCTTATCATTTCATATACGTGTAACTCTATCCTTATAACTAAGGTAAATATAAAAATACCTTTATCTCCGATCCAACCTCCATCCTCTATCCAATATCACGCAACTACAAATATGGCGGGCCAAGATGAGATGCCTCCCGAATCCGGTGAGATCACTATCAGTCTCACACATCACGGAAACCCGCACAACTTCACCATAAACCCCACCGCCACCGTCGCCGACCTTGCCGCCCAAATCCAGGATGAACTGTTCATCCCCGTCAGCAACCAGAAGCTCATGGTCTCGAAGCTCGGCCTGCTCAAAGCCCCCTTCGCCGAGCGCCCCGTCGCCGATCTCCAAGACAAGAAGATAACCCTAATCGGTACATCGACCGAGGAGATCGCCTCCTTAGCATCGGCCTCTCAAAGCGCAGCGCAGCGACAAGCACACCTAGCCGCCGCGCGACGCAATCTACCCAAGGCATACTCGCGGCGGGACTCGCAGCGCGTTCTCGACGACAGCACATACACCTTCGCGACTGTACGCCCTCTGGCCAACTTACCGCGCCCAGAGCGCTCCCTCGCCTTCCTCGAGCGGCTAAAAGCCGACCCGGGGATCCGAGCCGCAATGCGCACGCACAAATTTAGCGTCGGCCTGCTCACAGAAATGGACCCGTTATCGTACACGGAGGCTTCGCACGAGGGCACGACGCGGATCCTAGGACTGAACCGCAACGCGGGCGAGATCATCGAGCTTCGTCTGCGCACGGATGCGTACGACGGGTACCGCGACTACAAAACCATCCGCAACACGCTGTGTCACGAGCTGGCGCATAACGTGCACCAGAACCACGACCGCGCGTTCTGGGACCTGACCCATCAGATCGAGAGGGAGGTCACGCGCGCGGATTGGACTCGCGGGGGCCAGAATGTGGCGGGCGGGGAGTTTTATGAGCCGCCCGGGACCGGGACGGAAGAGGAGGTGGCGTATGATCATGGCGGGTGGACGGGCGGGGCGTTTGTGCTTGGAGGGGGGAGTGTGGGAGGTGGAGGTGCTGCTGCTGCTACGGCGGGGCAGGGCGCGTTAAGTAGACGGGAGATCATGGCTAAAGCGGCGGAGGAACGTATGAAGAAGAAGAAACAGGCTGAGGAGGAGGCGAAGAGGAATCGGTGATGTGTTGAGATGAGATAATGGGGATATGCGAATCTACCAAGCATCTTATGTTTTTGTTTTAATCCTTAGCTAGGCGAAACAGGGGGAGGGCTTCATGATTTATATTTATGCATGGCTACGGCGTTTAAGGATGGTCCAAGTTGGATTGATCTATAGACAAGCGGATAAGCGTATATTTTACTAGTTACGAGCCGTTTGAACAATATAGCAAATCTTTTTAAGGGGCGTGGGATGCTTTTATTCGTGGTATAACGTTTGTCCTTCATTGCCCCTGAAATAGAGATGAGCTCAGCAAGGGGGAAAGGTGCGTATAATGGTAATTCATACATGTTTTTCAAGGAAGATATTTCTGCTCATAGGAGATCGATCCTTAACGGGTGCTGACGCGCGCACTAGGTTATATCTATCTCGTTCTACTTACAAGAGACATTTCATTTATATATAGGAAATTACATCTCCCAGAATCTAAACTCAGGGGAAGGTTTACCATAAGCAACAGCTCTTATCGCGCCCCCTTTACAACCGTCTTCTCCACAACCACCACCACAGCCTTCCCATCCTGCTGCTGCTTCGCACCCGTCTTAACCTCCTCCTTGTCCTTGTCCTTGTCCTTGTCGCCCGGCCGCGGCTCCGGGTTCCTAACCCACTCCTTGAGCTCCGGCACCCAGCGATGTCTACCACGCCGGTCAGCATCATCACCTTACTGTTTGCTTTTTCCAGGGGGCGGAAGAAGTATAGAAATTAAAAAGAATAAAAACCAAAATTAAAATAGTCGGGGGCTGAGAAGGTAAATAAATGCGCATATTAACAACCCCCCCCCCTTCCAAAAGCTGGTACGGTTTACTCACCCAGCCCACTCCGTATTAACAAGACTCTTGGCGCCATACTCGTCCGTCAGGATCTTATCGAAGGCGTACGGCACGCGCGCCGGCACGCCCTCGAACTCGGTGCGCCGCACGGGGTAGATCTCGCGCGTGCGGTACCGGTGCGCGTTCTTGCAGCTCCAGACCCCCGGCGCCCCTGCCGCGTCCCGCTCCGCCAGCCCCGTGATGTCGATGAAGAGCCCGGTCCCCGTGTCGATCCACCGCGCGTCGATGATGTTGGCGCCGTTGCCGCGCGCCAGGTCCGCGTGGTGCGGGTTGACGTCTAGGAGGTACGTTTTGTTGATGTATGCGATGGGTCCGGGTCCGTCGTCTATGCCGGTGTCTCTATCCCTGTCCCTATCTCCATTCCCAGTATCAGCACCCCCCCCACCAGCAATAATCCTCTCCCCGCCCCCCTGCCCCCCCTCAACGATAAAGCGATAATCGTGCAGCGTGCGGTTGAAATGGCGCCCTAGATACGACAGCGTAGCCGTCGGCATCTGCACGTCGAGATCGTAGTCCCAGGGCATGACGCGGCCGTTCCACCACCAGCCCAGCAGCGTCCCGTGCGCGAGCCAGGTGTCAACGCCGAGCTCGTGCGTCGTCGTGAGCCACGACCGGATGAGCCGCTGCAGCGCCGGGCCGTGCTCCGCGTACGGCACCACGCCCTGGAAGAACCGCGCGTCGTAGTGCCCCAGCTCGAGCGTGCCGCCTGCTTCGTGGAAGTACTTGGGTTGGTGCTGGGAGTCGGGCTTGGACTTGCTGCTGAGGCTTTTTTTGTGCGCGGTATTGGAATTTTGGTGGGAGGGGGGGTTTTCGGGGAGAGAGGATGCGGTTAGGGAGAATAGGAGGATCGGGAGTGTGAAGTGCATCTTGGAAAGGGGCAGCAGACATCCCTAGATGACCTGGGGATTCTACGGAGGGTTCATTGGGAAATATCAGTGACGAGACACATATTTTCTGCTAAGCAGCTTTCAGATGCTGTTGCCTTCTACCCCTAAATGGTATTAAAGGGCGATGATGCTCAATGAAGATAGATCTCGTCTTAAACCAAATCTCCGTCATATTGCGTGTTCAAGTGGCGTCCAGTGGTCATTTTAACTATTAGTGTACGGACATATGAGACTGCAGGCTTACACCACACTTCCAGTGACTGCGTAGCCTTGTTGTATTCTTGAAGTGTGCGGATTTGGTAGGGTGTGTGGATGGTCTGAAACCAACTATAAGCGTATACCGAGACCTAGGTTCCCTACACCACCGTCGAAATGCTGTTGGGGGAGATGTTGAGGGGCCTATTAATGACATATCATTTTTATGAGGGATATTTAACAACTTAAGCCATATTGACAAGAGGCTAGATGGCACAGTATTCTTCAAGGATATATAAATGAAAAGTTCTGGTATTACAGGGTCTTGATTGGCCCCCAGCTGGCACTCAAGGGTGCAACAGACAACTTTTATAGTAAAGGCTACCTTAGGTATCTACCTACACAACACACGGGTGTCCGAGAAGATAGCATAGGTCCTAACATAGGATACAAATCAACCACGCGAGTAAATCCCCAATGCAAGTTCCCCGAGTTAAAGCACTATAGAAACATGACAACGACATCATACATGGTCTCTTTCACCACTGGTGTTCATGCTACATGCCGTTGATATGCCGCTCCAATTCTCGGCCTTGAAGCATTATATCCAGTCCGTTATTCTGGTGCTTTGAGCATAGACTTATTGCAGAGTTTATATGGCTAGGTAGGACACCATCAACCCTAATAGCGATGTTGTACGATACAACGGTCGAGCATACGAGCCGCGAACTCTAGAGTGCGTCCTAAAAGAACTTTGATTATATAGCCTAGTCGCACATAATGTATTCCTAAGCCGGTTTACACACAATGGAATAGACAGACACTATGATCATTGCAGCTGCAACTCGCCCCCAACAGCTTAGTCCAAAGAAACGATATAAACCCCCAGAGATTGTATTCAGCAATAAATAGAACAAGGTCTGTGATACCATACCGGGCCATCTAAATCCATATAACGCACAGATGTAGGGCTAACTAGCTTCTTTAGCGGTCGCGGCTCGGCCCCTTAAACCATCAACGCAGTCCTGATGCAGTCGAGTGAAGTCAAATTTTCGAGTATCTGCTAAAGCGATATCTACGGACGTGAAATAGGCACCTACAAGCCGCCGGGGTTGTCAGCACACTACCTCGTAAGGGATGGTGAATTACACCTAAAGAAGCAAGACTCGAATCGCGAAGGCAAGGTAAACACTTCAAATAATCCTCTTGACTTATAAACGAGCTTCCTTATCCAACATTGCTTATTAAAGTAAAGTATAAACTGATTATTCGAAGCACTTGATATATTCCTATGATAACTGAGCTACATTCGTGCCCTTTCATGAACCACTTGAAGTAATTCTGCCTTAGTTATCTACAGTGTGGGAGATACCGGTGATGTATGAGGTTGCATCTAAGGGGATATATAGTAGTGTCATTATTAGGAATACCTTTTTCGATTTATCGGCTTTTAGCAGCCACATAAATACCCCTCCATAGTTGAACTATGACTCTATAAGCGATGTCCCTAATGCTCACCATCACCTGGCCTCAATATGTGCCATCTGATATTTGACTTAGGTAGACATATCAAGTAGAACCAACTAGCCGACCGATGATTTCGTCCGTTGACATCGAGGCAATCTCAGATAGCAACATCGTGTAGCCAATTAGATAGACATACCACGGATCTGGCTTAACTACAATATTAATAAGTCATCAAATTCTGTTCGACATGTCGCCTCAACGCCTGCGGGTCCTAGTCTCCGGTACCGACTCAAAGTCATCCGAGATCTCATCATCACTAATCTCCAACGGCTCCTGCTGCGACGCCTGCTGCGACGCCTTCTGCGAAAAGTTCAATTTCGTTTGGCGTGGCTTTGGGGTCGCTTTAGACGCAGCAGAAGTAGATACAGCCTTCGCTGTCTGCGACGACCTAGTAGATGCCGCCCTCGTCGTCGTAGTTCTCGTCGTAGCGCGTTTCGGTGGTGGCGGGGGATCAAAATCATCGTTATCCATTACGACGTCTTCCTCCTCCTCTTCCTCCGACTGTTCGAACACCTGCGCTTTACGACCTCGGCCTTTGGCGGGTGCTTTCTTCGCTGGGGTTGCCTTGGGTTTAGCAGCTGCTGCCCGACCTCTTGCCCTTGTTTTCGGCGGCGGCGGTTGCGGCTCGACATCCTCCATATCGTCATCCTCATCCTCTATAACCTGTGCCGCTTTTCTCCCGCGACCTTTGGGCTGGCTTATCTGGGGCGTTGTCTTAGTGGTAGTTGTCTCGTGGTCGATTGCCTGGGGTTGATCTTCCCAATGACCGTCGAGATCAGAGTCCCAAAGGTCCGGCTTTGGTTTATATTTACGTCGTTTTGCCTGTTTTATGTTGCCTGCAGTATACTGCGTCTCGAGGATCTGTTTAATGTGCCCCATTGCTGTATACATGTTTTCAGGGTCGGCTTCGTTGCCCTCTAATAGTAGCATCTGTCTCACTTGCTCCGAGAGCGACTCGCTCACAAACGATTCCATAGCATGCTTGTCGTCTTTGTCAACGAACTGGTTAACTGCATCACCGAATGGTGCTTGTGGAAGAATTTTCAGGGATTGTGCTTGGGCAGACAAAAATTCTTCAACTAGCTTGCCGACTTTAATGTCCTCTATATCGTCCAAGGCTGCTAATAGCTCATCTGACAATTCTGTATCCTTTGCAGTTCTCCCTACTACAGATTAGTAATATTTCTAATTGGAAAACCCGGCATTTCACTTACTCTGCGCCGTCTTTTTCCGGTAGAAGTATACAACATCGTTGGTATTTGCAACCTTTCCTTGGAACCGATTGGAGAATCGCTGCGGGTTTTCGATATCGTAATGGCCTCCTTCTGGAGCAGTGTATTCTACCTTTAGACGAATTAAGGGCAGAGGTCGTTCACCGTCTAGAGAATCACCCTCCTGAATAGATTCCCACTCGGCATTAGCTTCTTCGATCATTTCCTCGACTACGTCCATTAATTTTCGCGTGAGCTCCTGGCGGTTTTCTTTCTTCTTATCTAGATCTTTAAATCTCTTATCATTTGCTAGGATGATCTCGGCAGTCATGAAAGGGCGGACTGATTTCAATCGATGCTTCTCTACTTTGAAATCTCTCCCCGTGATGCTTACCACGGCGACGTGTTTGGCTACGGCTTCACCGGGGACTAAAGATGTGGCAACTGAGGAGCCTGGTTGCATAACATGGAAGCCAGTCTCTGGATTATGCGAAGGATCAATCAGACACTCGTGTTCGTGACCCCAAACGACCAAATCCAACCACTCAGGCAACATATTCTCGGGCAAATAGCCGGTAGCAGTGTGGGCATGATGATTCTGGTGAACGGCAAGGAGGTTGAACCAATCGCTTGATTGTTGGTTCGGTCTAAACCACTTGACATTATGATCACGGAATGTCCGAAACATGCGTTCATCTCGCACATTGCTTAATCCGTAAAGTGCTAATTTAGTCATGCCTTTCTGAAGTAGAACTGGCTTAGCTTCGATATCATCTGCTCGAGGCACACGCCCAAAATAGTTGACGAGTCCGGCGACCTGAAGCAGATCCAGAGAACAAAAGTTACCTTCGCCGCTAGGATCGTCATGGTTGCCATGGATGGAGAAGACGGGGATGGAGATATTGATATCGGGATCTTCATAGTTGACATGTCCAAAGGCACCTTGAAAGACTTCGTTCGCGTCGCTCAGGAACTGTATTTCACACGGCTTCAAGCCAAGACAGTTCTTCCTCAATGATCGCATAACCTGGAACATGGCCTTCCTGGACGGCTTATTATCGTGGAATAAGTCTCCAGCTAGTAGTACCATATCAACCTACTTTGTAAGCAACTATAAGCAGGGCTCCGAGAGACAGAACTTGCTTACATCTTCTTTCCGGGCTAAATTCATAATCTCATCGAATGACTTCCAGCTGTCATCGCCACGGATCGGATCTCGTTCCTCGTAACCCACATGATTATCGGTGGCGACGAGGATACGGATGGTATCCGCATCTGCGTTCCATATACGATTAACTGACATTCAAAATTGCCAATGTGATGCTACCTATGGAAACTCACCGGTTAATTGTGATTGTGCCATAATTCTTAACGTCGTTAATGGTAGGCTACGAGGCGACGAATATAAATATAGAATTAGCTAGAAGTGCCATCTAAGTCATTAGAAGGGCAGTTTCTTGAGATGATGTTATTTGTAGTCTCTAAGCGCTTTTGAGTAGGTATGAGAAGTGACTTTAATTAGGTATCTAAGAAATGAACTTAAGGGACAAACCGATGACGCGCCTCGCGTTTGCCCCGCCGTCTCGCTATCACGTGCCTATCATACGTATCTATTAAAGGTACCTAACCTAGGTACATATCCCGAGGCAAGTACGAATTAGAAGGTACATAGGTAATCACTGTCGCAAGAAGTGGCAACGTATAAACCATCCCCTCTTAAAGAATATCGGTCATGTATGAGGTAGACATACTGAAAATACACATCTCTATAGTCCAAGCCTTCGTATATTACACACATGTATCGTACCAGTCCCCCGAATCCGCATAAATAATGTAATCGTACAGACTGTATCAATATTCTTCGCTAGCATCATTCTACAATGATAAGCTTGAATTGTGTTTCTAAGGCTCTCAAACAATACGCAACACGCAATACTAAATCAATATCACAAGCCCGAAATCTGCGCTGACTCAAAAGGTGCAAAAGGTATCCTTCCAAAGAGGTGTTCCATCCAGTTCCAAAATCAAATACATCATCCGTCTTGAAAACGTATTCGAATGCATACCCGAAGAAAACGCCAGTCCAGTAGTTGAACCGAAACCAGAAACCCAAACCCGAGCCAATAAGTAAGACCTATTAACAATGTATACTCCGCGTCTCACGCATGTGACGATGAATGCATTTCCCAATTGCTGCTACTCTTCACACTTACGCAGCTGCTGCCGTAGGGACTGAATCCTCTCTGCTCACCTTCTCAGCTACCTCTTCCCACCATACTCCATGAGCTTCTCGATCTACTACTCCCACTTTAACAATCTCATCGACGATCTCTCGCACCTTCTCCCCAAACTCGGGCAGTCCAAGACTTGCAAGTTTCTCCCCAGCTGTGCTAGTGGCCTTGACCTTTTCGCTCGCGGAACCGGCTTGCAACCTAGCTAGGATGTGGCCTCTGATTCGTGTTAGAAGCAACCTTAATACAGGCTCTCCAGGGTCCGTATTGTCCCGGTTTGCATCCATGCTAGCAGCAAGTACCTTTGTTACAAGAGCTTGTAAGTGTGCTTTAGTGGCTGTTGGCATCGACCGCCCTGCTTCGAGCGCCGCCATGATACCGTGCGTAGCCGTAGACTGAGGGAGTGGCTTCGAATCATTATCCATAGACTCAAGTACCGTCAATATGCGACCGGCTTCTGTCCTCCAAGGGGCTCGGACATCGCGCTTGAGCATATTCTTGCACTGCAGGAGGATGGCACCCGCTGTAACGATGCGCATCGTCTGACGGCCTATACGAGCACGACGTTTTGCATCGAGGGCGAGTGGCTCCGGCACAGTTTCATCTGATGGTGATGGTTGTGTGAACTCGTCTAATAGCATCTGCCAATAAATTTTGTCCGGAGTGGGCCGCGAACGTGGATGATTGATGCCCTCGGGGTCACGGCGCGAGACTTCCGCAAGCACTTTATTGCGCGCAGTTCGCCAAGAAGCCTCCGCGCGATGAAGCGTGATCGTGCCATCCTCCAGCTCCTCGGCAAATCTCTTTGTTTCGTATGCAGAAGCGTGCTCCACGAGACTTGGTGCTGCAACTTGTAACATGTAATTCGCGTAATCATAAAGCATAGTATCGATAAATGAAAGGAGCGCCTCGAGGCGATCGACAACGTGCCCTTGACTAAGTTTGTTCTCGACTAGATCTTTTACCTCGTCATCACGAACCGGAGCGCAAAGCTTTGGGAGAAGAGACCCCATAGACGAGAAGAATCGCTCATACGAAAAGCTACCGGCTAAGAATTGCTGTTGTGAAACCTCGGTATCGAGTATTTCGCCGATAAAAGTGTGCATAGATGAGCCAGGCTTGACTAGATGCTGAAGTCTGTCTCTGATGTAGTTGGCCATTATCAAGAGATAATGAAATTCCTTCTCTTCGTCTCTCGGGCCGGTTTTTAGGTCCTGAAAAAGGGGGTCCATGCGAAGCTTATGCTGTTCTTGGAAATGCTGATATTCAATGCGATACTCCCGATTGATAGCTAACTCGTGGACAATTACTCTATTGTCCGGGAGGATCGGGGGGTAAGCCGGCTGGCTTACGTTAAATTTCAGCTCTTTCTCTCGGAGCGGAGAAGGAGGTGGCGTGAGCGTCTGCAATTGAGACGAAATAACATGATCGGCCGTTGCGTTGCTTCCGACCGAATTATCATTGCTAATATCATGTTCGGTGGCTCGTGGTTTCATGTCGCCTGCAGGTCTTTTCGCAGCCCTGGCCTTCCTTGCTTGCTTGACGGCATCAAAAATCATCTTCTTTCCTCGCTCGGCGCCGGCAAGCCTCTTTATCCGGACCATCAGCATCAGCTGGTTGTCCTTGATGCTTTGTCGGTAGGAATCAGCAACGGCTTCTTCGGTGCCATCTTTAACCGTTTCGAGTATTGCATCAAGCTCCACGAATTGTAGGATCATGACTTCGACCAACGCATTTGAATCACGAGCCTTCCATGCTATGAATGCATTGTGGAATGTTGCATACGACTCTGGTAAAACCGCCCGCAACGCTGGTGGAACTGTATAATTGTTCATCGAGGTCAATCGAGAAAGGATATTCTCGAAGGAGATCAACAAATCTCGTGCCTTGCCGACGAGATCCTGTAACTGTGGATTAGCCAGATCATCATGAGGAATAGGTTGCCCTTGAGAAGATCCAACCTGCTCCTGCTCTCCCCTATGATCCTTATTGCTAAGGACCTGGGTAGGATGGCCTAAAATTAAGAAAGCGCTCAGGAACGTGCGAACAGCGGTCATCTCATCCACCGACCCTGTTTCGCCCTCTTGTAAGCCGCAGATGCGCAATACTCTTGAAGTGAGCAGAAGAACCCTCTCTTGAGCAAGAAGTTCGGTCACTTGCTCGAATGAGGTATCTCTGACGCCATCAATGTTCAAGCCGAGCTCGGAGAATTGGCGTGCCGCCATTCTTCTCAGTACTCCTCTCCACCACCATTGAATCTTAGACACCGCTACGTCCTCGCTCATGAGCACGACATCACTCATGCTCGAGGATTCGTGTTCCTCTTCCTCTGGTAAACTACTTGTGTCAGATCTCTTCGTCATTATGCTCTGGCCTCTAGAACGTTTAGCCGTATGGCGACTGCGTAATTCCTCCCTCCTCTTCTCCGCCTCAGCCAATCGCTCCTCCATCTGGGACTTAAGCTTGCGCAGCTCCTGTTCCCTTTTTTCCTTCATGCTTTCGGCTACTGCTTTGGCCCGCTTTACTTCTTCGGCACACGCAGCGACGATTTCGGCTAGGTTCTTCTCTCTAGCTTGAGCAGCAGCCAACGCACGCTCTTCTAAATTGGAACTCTTTTGGTGGGCTGCCTTTGCCATGGCCGCTCTCAAGCGCACCTTCTCAGCGTGCGCCGCCCTATCGGCTAGACGGGCCTTGCGATCTTCGAGGATCGAGGCACGACGCATCTGCTGGGCAATGTATTTGCTCTGCGGGCCGCCATGGTGGTTAAAGCCATGCGAAGACCGCGACTGCGCAGAGGAGATCGAATTACGACGCGACGAGGCGGCCGACTCTTTTCGACGATTCTGACTAGGTCGATAAAATCGAGCGGCTATGTGAGGAGGCGGGGTGTATATTCTAGCGCCCTCATCATCTGTTGTCAAAGTCATGTCTAGATCAGAATCTATAGATGTCGGGTCTGGAGTGCCTATTGATTCCTCGATATTTCGAGAGGGGTCGGTTAAGTCTACGGAAGCGCGACGCATTGTGACGACGGATCGTTGGGGTTAGGAGGGGCGTTATGTATAAACGCGCTTATCCAGGGTCAACGGTCAACGTTTAACGGTCAACTTCGATGCACGTAAGAAATGAGAGGGGGTGCGGCACGACAAAAATGACGAAAATTAGTTGACTGTCTGCAAGCACCAGCAGGGTACGTTTATGGGTCGTAATTTGGTCTTGTATAATTCGCGTAAAGCAATCGAGTCTCAATTATGCGTTGCTCGTTGTCACTGTTCGTTTGGTGTGGCGTTCTCCAACCACAGGCCAACAACGAAGTATGGAGCGCAGCTAACAAGTAGTAAAGTGGGAACGAATGGGACTTTGAAAATGATAGGTGGCCGCCACAAGGACCACAAGTGAAATACAAGCTTAGAAGAAAAAGAAACAAACAGAAGATGGAAAGAAATATGAAGAATACAATAGTAAACGAGTCGCAATAAGGGCGAAAATTCGCAGGATTCCTACTGCAGACTTCCGAGTTGACGGAATGGGAAGAAGAAGAAGAAGAAGATGTATAATAAGTTAAAAACGCAACCAGAAGAAGAGTGGTTGGCGTAAGTGCAGTAAATAAACCTGGAAAAGTCTAGGCTGGAACATTGGACATGGGAACATGGAACATCGGTTCGCGGTACAACCAAAATGCAATTATGACAGATGACGAAAGGATTGCAACTGAAAAGGCCAGCCGTAAGCTGGTCGTCTCAGTGCCCAGTTCTACATGTAGCTAGTCCACCCAAATGAAACGGCGAAACAAGCATGAAGTGTGTATGTACAAAGTACAGCAGGATGTAAGTACAGAACCTTATCTCTTGCATCTCTGACTAACCCTTCTCGTATGTACATAGAATATGTACATACCAGTTCGGTGCCTTTAGTAAGCGGGGCACCAGTACGTTCTTTCCGTTTCCACCTTCTACCGCTCCGCTTCCGTTTCCCATCGAAAAGTTAAAAGATCCAATGCTATGTAGAGTATGTACATTAGGTACATATGTAGGTATCGCATCTGCACATGGATGCATGTCTTAAGTACCTAAATACCTACATCCATATAACCCCCGTGATATTACTAGCGTGAATTCCGGGTTTTAAAGGGTCGTTATTAATGCATGCTTGAATCAATCCTCTAATGCGCTAAAGATAGCATCACGCTGATCAGATCTACCTACATACATATATCTAGATATCCACCTGATGTTTGCAACCTCATATTAAATGATCAGGAGACTACCAAGCATGTAGCAAACGCGCCTATGCTCTCCCCGTTTCGTACGTGGTCAATTTTGGGCATTATTCAATGCGCGCTACGACAGATACCAAGGACCCAGGACCATATCAGGGCTGTAGGTTTCAGCTGAGTCTGGAATCAGCCGCATTCACCATGTGATGTGACCCTAGCTTGTGAGGCTCAACAACAGCGCTAAGCTTTCAAGGTTCTGTATGTAAGAATCGTCCATGGTCCAATGGGGGTCTACTGATGATACCAATGGTTCTAAATAGCCGGCTGATGAGAAATCCTAACATGAGGTTTAGTATCAAAGATACCCTCGATATATCAAGAATTCAACCGGATAAGTTTAATTATATATATGAATAACTACCTAGAATATCTTATAAATACCTAGGTTAGTATGAAAGATCCTCGACGCCACACCCTAGAATCTGGACTGCTATGCAGTTATATCAACGCTTTGTTTTACACATCCGTGATCAAAGCATTTTCCCGCAAACAGTATGACAGCAACCGCTAGATATATCACCCGTAAGCAACTCCTTCTTTGTTCGTATATTACCCAGATCTATTTAGTGCCATGACAATAAGTATCCAGTAGAACCTATTCTTGTTTTGTCTTTTGACTAACTAATCAGAGCTTCTACATTATAAGCTACAACTACGATGGCAGCATATGGAGGTTTGGCTGGTCCAGATGAGATCAGTTATGATCCCGGCATTTTCGAGGAAAAGTATCGAGCGCAGAACTGGAGATTCTCTCGATACCGACAATGGGGCTACGGAGAACCTAGCTCTATGGAATTTGCCCGAAACAGGGCGAGTTGGTTGGCACACCCATTTCCAAGGGCAGGTACACCTCAGCCCCGAGAAGGAACATTTCCGTCATATTATGAGAATCCTTACATCATTGAGGGAGTTAGGGAACTTGACAGTCAGGCACGAACAAGACTGGAGGAAGCCAAAAACTATTTTCTTCAGCAGGGGAGATTTGATTATATAAGACACCTAGGCTATGGTGGTTTGGGACTAACCGTTCAATTCAAGTGGCGGGGTACAGAAGTTGGACGTGATGATCGAGATATCGTATTGAAAATAGGTCTTAGGGGATGGATTAGTTTGGATATCCGTCAAGAAGAGGAAATGATGAGGGTAACTTATACCAACTGCTACTCACTATTACAAGCTCTATCTAACTACATCGCAGCAAACGGCTCGAGCGGCCCACACTATCCAGGCCATCGACCCAGCAGAGGTAGGAATGGCTCCAAAAGGAAAATTTGAATTCCCGGAGATATACCGATTTGATTCAAGTTCTGAAGGAGAGTCCAGTGGCGAGGAGAGCCCTAGTGACACACCTCCAGAGAGACCTACTCGGAGGTGGCGAATGGAAAACGAGCCCGAACAGATGCTAGAGAAATACAGACTACACGAAGAGAGACGGGCTAAAAGGCGTCGTGAACTCGAAACTTGGGACCATAACTTTAAGGTAGTATCTCAAGCGTTAGCGCAGGGGAAAAAAGTCTATCCTGAATTTATCAGGTCGTGGAACCTAGATTATAAGGATTTCCTCCTTCTCGAGTTTATGCAACTTGGTGATCTTGCCCACGCTATTTCTAAAATACACCGAATGTGCGATACGATTCCTAACCGTGTCCTTTGGTCATTCTGGCATTGTTGTATGTGAAGAGCTTGTCATCCTTCTCCTTCTTTTGCGAATTGTTGGCTAATAAAATTATTAGTGGTTAAAGCCTGTATCGCTATGGAGTAAGGAATCCCCATATATATTTACCTACGCCGTAAAGCCACCGAATTTGTCGGGTCTTTGAATATAGTAGGCGCATATAGTACTCATAGCATAAAGCTGACGCGTTATTGTAGGTATCCTCCACGGAAATTCCACCCTAGACGCCGTGGGAGACCCGAAGATCATGCAGACGAAGCAGAGATTGATGATCTAGCAAGGAGACAAGAACTTGGCGAAGATGTTGTCGTTGGAAAAACCTTGGGTAATGATCTTTTCGAAGAAATCCCTGTCGAGAAACGCAGATGGGCTCGCAAGAATCTGGTCCATTTCGATATTGATCCCAGCAATAGTGAGTAACGAAAGCCGTCTTATCAGTAGGTTCCGGTAACTAATGACCTCCAAGTATTCATCGCCCCTCCCGACTTCGGTGCCAGAGACGGAGAGCATGATTTAATCCCTAGATTGAAGGTATTTTATTCGCATTAGACAAGTTTTCTGGTGCTAACAAGAGCAATCGATAGCTCGCGGACTTTGGATGTGCTCGCGTTATAAAGCAAAACAAGAAGAACGCATATTACCTCGAGAGGCGTCGAATGGCCAAACAAGGGTATTTTGCCCCTGAACAATTCGGTGTGGAATGGGAACATCTCGCACCTACGGATCCTAATGGTTGGGAGCTTTCCGAACAACCGGTTGCTGGTAACTACTCGGCGGCGACGAACGTGTGGGGAATTGCATGGGTAACACTCCCGAGTAAACCAGCAAGAATTTAACATCATATAATCTAATATTTATACAGAGTTTGTGGCAGCTCATCACGGGGTGCAGGGTGCCAGATGCACCTCAACCGCAACCGTCTGAGCCGCTCCATTATTGTCCGGCAATACTCGACGACTTAGAATTCGGAGTTTATGATAGGGAGCTTCGAGAAACGATCGCAGCATGCATGAGACATAACCCCAATGATCGTCCGACCCTGGTAGAGTTGTCACGCCAGGCGGCGAGAGGCACGAAAAAGATGTTCCCAGGCGAGCATGACGACGCAATCGAGTCTTGGGTGTTGAGAATATTCTTTCAGCCTGAAACATCGGGCGATGTCGAGTATTCGGATAGTGTATATTCCCAATCGCCCGAAGGGGGTGATCCGATGGATATTAATTAATAGATGAAGAAGAGACCGAGGGGTGGACGAATAGCCTAAGTTGAGTATACTTGGGTAAGACGTTCACTATATATTGTATTTATTTATCTATTATTTTCATAGAATCCTGTCATTAATAGAGAATATAAAGCGTAGTAATAATGAACCTGTCTATACGCGAGCTGTAACGACAACGAGCATCATGAGGCTCTGCAAAGTAGCTACGTCAATCTACATGTATGTAAGGCATACATTATTATGACTGGATCTTGCGAAACTCCCCCGCCTCATCATATTGGATTAGAAGCCGAGGTGCCGCTGTTCTGTTACATACATGACCCAGCTATTGTCGTCGCACAACCACGTGTGGCAGCAGAGAAGAATATGCGAGTCAAAATTATGTTATGAATGCCCCGAAACGATAGGTGAAATTATGAGATCCCGGGACCGGCTGTTCCTGAATTAGTCTGTTGTATAAGGAGCCAAAGGATCGATGCTTTTTTTCGAGTGAAGAATTGTCAAGAGGGCACGTTGTTGAATGATTGGCCGAGAAAGGATTTTGAGGCCTGCAAGTCCACGAATAATAAGAGGCCGAGACCTAGGCCATTTGCCCGTAAGCTTAACGACATGGGATGTGGTTCCGTGCTTGATACAGTTCTGTCTACGATCGACGCATTCGTTTAACATGCCATCCCGTTGAAGTTTAGAGCCCTTCTCGGATGCTTTGCCGTAATAAGTGCAAGCAAGCCATGTGCGTAAGTGTACCTAAGAAAAAGCAAGCCATCTTGCCTTACTCTGGCTGATGTGATACACAAACGACGTAGATATGCAGGTAGTCATGCTAACCCCAAGGCTTCATGCGTCTTAGAAGCAACAATCTGAGGCTTCCTCAAAGGTAAGCTGCTCTATACCAACGATGCCAACCTAAGACGATGCATGTCGGACGAACGACGTGGCAGCCCATGGTAAAATCAAACGTAGCATGACTCAGGAGTGTCAACCTAGCACGAGTAGCACACGGGCCATCGTGAAGTATTATCCCTCATGTCCTTTACAGAGAAGATTGTTATAGCCTGTAATAAGTGAGAGAGCAACAACGTGTGTTGGATTAGAGAATAACCGAAGTTAACGACCGATAACAACAACAACAATAACGACAACACGTCAGAGCGGAAGTCCAAGCTCTATAGGATTGCCTGACTTCGGCGTTCATTGAAGCGGTCAGGAACCCCGAAAACCCGGGATCGAAGTTTTGCAGATTGGATCATCGTCCTCATCGCGATGAAGGTCTGCTTTTTTGGGTGTCAAGCGGTCAGTCGACAGCCCCCGGAGACTAGGCATTAATTAGACATCTCGATCCACCAAGTATTAGTGCTACGAGTGGTTATTTTGCTGGTCCAATAGACGCGAGGCGTGATGGCTCTGGCATTAAAAAGAACGATTCCTAATGTAATGAGGTCGTATCAAGCGGAGGATGGGCTCGATAGAATCTAGGAAAATCGATTTACGGCTCTTGAAGGCTTCTTGGAGACTCTTGGGGCGCTCTTGGGGATTTGAATGGTTTGGTATGAATTTTGGCCGGTTTTAGTTCGGTTTGATATATTTCGAAGGTCACTGGTTGAGTAGCACGTGGGTGTTCTAGTGTTCGGATCGTCATTGATATACAAAAGGAGCCGTATTGGTTTTAAGGGTTTACATAGTATATTAAGAGGTACTTGGCGAATACTTAAATATGTAAGATGCCGAAAGGCTTATATAGTACTAGAACCTGGGGTTAGGTACGTGACATACTATAGACAGGCAGGTACTGCTTAGGTATCGAAGGTGTTGGACGCACTACGTACGTTAATTTAGGTCTTGGAATCCGGGGGACCCCTCCCTAAGGTTACCCGGCTTTGGGCATTTTTGGGGGAAGGTACGGGGCTGGTAGGCCTGGTAGACTGGTCTCCACTTTGACCGAAACCGCCACCAGAATTAAACTTGCAGACTTGCAGCTTTCTAGGCTTTGTATCTAGGCTTGTACCTTTTCATCATAATTCAACTTTTAACACTACCTTCGACTCCGAATACCACCCGCTCTGCCGCTCAATCTCCTGCGAATCATTCCTCCCACACTGCCATGGTATTCGCCAGATGTTTACCTCATGTCCAGCCCGCATCGTAAGCCCGAAAATGCCGCAACTGCCGCACCGGTGAGCCCCCAAGGTGTGGCCTCTGGGAGTCCCAATGCTGCTAATGCTGCTGTTACCACTGGGACAGCGACTGTCAGCCCATCCTCCTCTTCCGTTACTGTGACTGGTTCGCCCTCTGTATCTGACCATGCACGGCCATCTGCAAGTGTCTTGCCTGCCGTACCCGTACCAGCACCAGCACCAGCACCAGCATCCGTACCAGCACCCCCCGGTTCCCATGTGCCATCCGCATCCACCTTTCCTTCATCCCTTACTACTAACCATGTCGACCACAACAATAATAAATCATGGCCGCCTTCGGTCCCCCAGAGGTCCAATGGCCCGTCCCTACTCTCGCAAGCTCTGGCTTCTGCTCGTGGAATCCTCCCTTCGCACGCCTCCCAGACTCAAACAGACCAGCGACGTCCCGAGCAGAAGCCCGTATATTCCAATGTACCGAGCCGACCTAGCCAGCCGAGAAACGTATCTGATGCACCTACCGGATACTCCATAGTCGCGACACAAGATGACTATCATGAGCGGAGAGAGCATGGCTCTTTGACACTAATTGACCAACCGGGGCTTGCTGAGGCCTCCATAGCGACATCCGTACCGTCATTATCTTCGATTACCCCTCTAGGACAAGCTGCAACATTGTCACCTATCGCCATGCCCGGAACTATAAGCTCAGCTACGACGCTTATAGGGGGCAGGGATTTTGATTTGGGCATTGGCAGAGGGCGCTCATTGGAACGTACAGACAAGGAAATTTATTTAAAATTATTGAACCGCCCTAAAACGCTTTCCGATAACGTTGGGGACACTGCGTTTTCCCATGCAGTCGGTGCTACCGATATCGCACCTTCTACTGGCGATAAGCCGGAATTCACTTCTGACCCGCGGGCCCAATACAGGGCTTGGAGAGTCGACCATACGCTCTCCATGGGTCCAGAGAAAGCCTGGTCTATTGGCACCAACGATATAATCGGCCATCAAGATGGACAGGTTGAAAAATCTATTACGGAGGTGCTAGCCGGTGTTGAGCCGACGCGGAGCCGGAAAGCAAGTCACAGTCTACGCTTCTTCAAGGAGGGTCTCCCAGAAGAGAAAGGCAGGCGGAGGGAGTCCAAATCAGTAGGGCATCAGCGGGACAAGTCATTGCTCGCCAAGGGCTTGGCCACAGACGCGAATTATCAGAAATACTCCGATGATAATAATGTTTTTCAGTCGCCACTACCCTCTCCCCAATCTATTGAAGGCGACCAGTCTCCTTCTCATGTGCCGAGTGTGCAGTCTTTTCCTTGGGGTGCCTCAGACGCCAAGCCTGTTCCTTGTGAAACTACTGAGCTCGATTACTTTGGCTTGCAACTACCATCGAAGCACATTGCCGACTCTGCCAGAACATCTTCCCGAGAGCCTCTTACTGCAAAACAGCGGGCTTACAATGGACACGACGGCTCTGCTATCGTACCCGATGAGGGTATTGGAGATATTCATCGTGAATCAAGTGACACGACGGAAGTTGGAGATGCAGCCGAAGAGGGCGACGAGTCATCCGAAGAAAAGATATCTTCGGCTGTGTTTCTACCGCATCAGGGCTTGAACCAGAGCCCGGAAAACAGGGATGTTCTTCAGAAGGATTTCAATATCTCGCAGCCTGTCTCTCGCAAATCCCACGGTGAGAATTTTCACCCTTGGTTAGTAAAAGCAGATGAGCCTGAAGCTGAAGATAGGACGAGGGCTGATGGACCGGACGGTGGTAATGTCAACCGTAATAATGACCCAGCCTCGCATGTTCAAGACTTCTCGCGAATAGATGATGAATGTGCTATCGAGGATGAGATCGAGTCCCCCCAAAAATCTCGTGATATATCTACTAGACCATCTCAACCGCCCTCCCAGTATTTTGAGGATATGGTGCAAGATCATCAAAATGAACCAAAATTGCCCCTTGATGCAATTGAACTTATACCTTATAAGCATCAGGTCGGTGGCCACACAACCATCTGGAGATTTTCCAAGAGGGCTGTGTGCAAGCAATTAAACAACCGAGAGAACGAATTTTATGAGAAAATTGAACGATATCATCGTGATCTTCTACCCTTCTTGCCCAGGTGTGTTATTGCCGCTTCTATTGCCCTCGCCCTATATCCAATGCGGCTCCTATGGGGCAGACCGCAAGCTCGTTGGGAAAAGCTAACGTTTCTTTAGGTATATTGGTGTTCTTAATGTCACCTTTCAGAAACAACCACGGCGAAAGTCGACGGCCAAAAAAGACGACAACCCTACACCAGAAAAGAAAACGGGCGAGCAAGACGAGCAGCCAAGCGGGCATAAGGGAACAGCTAGCCTAGGGGTCCTGCAGGGATTCGACTCATCGGATAGAGAAGATCAGCGTCATCATCGCAGGATTATCAGCCAATCCCTCCAATCGTCACAGAACCCGATACCGACAGTTACTTTCGTTGATAACCGTCATATTCTGCCTCGAAGTTTACTCCGACCTGCAGTATCTGCAGCCAACAGCGACGGTCGCCCAAAGAGCGCCTCCGCCGCTGTAGGCCAGCAATATTTGCGTGATAAAAATCTCCAAATGGGGATATTATCGAACCGGCCGTCTCTGGAAGATCGACATGCCAATAGCTGGGGTGCTACGACTGTTAATAAGAGACTACGAAATGAGGTTTTTAATGACGCTTTTTTGAAGCAACCTATCGCAATACATAAACACCGGAGACCCGCATCCCAGCAACGGTCGATCCCTCGTCGCTCCGTACAGCAAGTCGAGCGGCCGATGACTGCCGAGGGTGCTTTGCCTGGTCGGGACAAGACTAATGGCCATGCTCAACATTCTCACGAAGCAACTCCACTAAAGCCTCTTCCACACCTTTTACATACTAGAAGTGATGCTAGCGCTGACTCGGTTTGTTCGGGAGTTCAAGGTATGGACCATATGAAAGATGTTACGGGAACCAGTGCGCCAGAACCTGAAATTTTGTCAGAAAAGTTCACTCAGAGGCGGAAGCGGCGCAACTCGGGAAGCAAACTTAGGCGGAAGCCCGAGGACGTCGCAGACCCACGTGGACATCTTAAGTATTTCGAAGACCCAGACGAAGTTGAATATAGGAGGGATAGCGAACCTCAGGCAGAATTGCGGGATCATGTACATAAAACAAATGGGCGCAAGCACGAAGTCGACGCTATCGAGAATGGAAATGGAGACGGCTCTGTATTTCAGTCAAATCTTTCATCAGAGGTACCTTCAGCTCTTCCCAGCCCAACAATGGAACCTAAGAAAATCCCACGGCCTATCAACCCCAAAGAAGCGCAGACACAGCGCGACTCAAGGGTAGAATACTTCTTATTAATGGAGGACCTTACTGCTGGTATGAAACGGCCCTGCATCATGGATTTGAAGATGGGTACTCGGCAGTATGGTGTAGATGCCAACCCAAAGAAGCGTGAGTCGCAGCAGCGCAAATGCGCCAACACGACATCCAGAGAGCTGGGCGTTAGGGTTTGCGGACTACAGGCTTGGGACGCCAAATCCCAGACTTACGTCTTTAAAGACAAATACTACGGACGGAGTCTTAAGGAAGGTGCAGAGTTTCAAAATGCTCTAACTATGTTCCTCTACGATGGAGTAGATTATAGCAGCGTCCTGAGACATATACCAACAATCTTACAGAAACTAAACCAACTTGAGATGACCGTCCGTAGGCTGCGCGGTTATCGGTTCTACGCAGCTAGCCTACTAATGTTCTATGATGCCGACAACTCTGATGAGGGCTACGATACGGGGGCTGACGAGTCCACTACCGACTTCCCAACAGACACGGAAGATGTGTGGGATACTAGAAAACGTCGGATCAACAAAAAGGAGATCGACTTCAAAATGGCCGACTTTGCCAACAGCGTCACGGCAGGAGACCTGGCCGAAAACAAACCATGCCCACCAAAGCATCCAAACGAACCAGACCGGGGATTTCTCCGTGGCCTTGCAACTCTTAGAAAATACTTCTTAAAGATACAGAAGGACGTGCGCAACGAGTTGGGATTAGCCACGCCACGTAGGCAAAGCGAAGTTGGAACCGAAATTGAAAGGGACGACAACGAGGAGGGCTCGGTTAGCGAGTGAGAATATGGATTATTGAGCAACCCGCCGGGGGGCTACATCAACAACTTAGCGATCGTATACTTCGCTTCTCTGTTTATAGTTTTCGGATGGATTTCCTAGAATGGCGCACCGGTGTGCTAGGTCATCGGTCCGTAAACTGGCGCTTTTCTTTTTTGGTCGGGCTAAGTATACTCATGATGCTTTTATTTTACTTAATTTTTACTTTTACCTCTTTTTTTAGTACTGTTGCTTTTACTTTTACGTTTTAACATACCCGCATGTTTGAGGCGTCTTGCGATACGAGAAAAGCAACGGAGACAAAGCCGGAGGGGAGGGAGTTGACAGCGTCTACCTAATTTTTCACCAGTCTTGAATGATAGCAAAATCAAGGCTGTCTGTCAGTTGGTTGGATGGGGGTCTCGGGGGAGTTGATATCAGAATGAGATAAAGCCGGCTTACGCTACCCACGATGTTATTTGTTTTGCGTAGCTGCTGGTTTGTGTTTAGCGGGACTGGTCGGGTATGGTATGGTATGGTATGGTATGGTATGGTACTAAGGGTAGTAGATAAAATAAATAATGAGTTTATGACTTGGTCATTTGTGTTTATGTTTGTGTTTGTGTTTGTGCCTTTTGTTTTATTTTTATTTTATCACGACTTTTTTATGCGGAATGCCTATTTTTGAATATCCGTCTGCTGTATCAACCCGGCTATAAATGAGAATATGCATGTAGTTCTCTATCACATGAAATGACATATCGATCAATGCAGGTGGCTGTCATTGCGGGGATAGCAAGTGGGTAAATAGTGGGGTATTGCATAGCGGGTGCATACGTAACCTGGTAGGGCTGAGGACAGGTAAGGGGATGGGCGGCAGGAAGGAACGTCAAGCTCCGACCCTAAAAATCGACAAAAGCCCCAGAGCCGCAACTTTCCATCAACTTCACCCGATGGTGTCAGCCAAAACCAACCATCATCCGACATGACGGAAAAGACAAGGGCGGCTAAGACCATTGTCTTCCTCCACCCTGACCTGGGGATCGGCGGCGCGGAGAGATTGGTCGTTGACGCGGCGGTTGGATTACAGAATCGAGGGCACGAGGTGGTTGTTTTTACTAGTCATTGCGATCCGAAGCATTGCTTTGACGAGGCGAGAGATGGTATGTATGTTTGAGGAGGAGATGTTTATTGTACTCTCTCTCTCTCCTTCTCTCCTTATCCCTCTCTATCTCTGTGCAATGTACCGAAGCAGAGAAGAAGAAGAAGAAGAAGAAGAAGAAGAAGAAGAAGAAGAAGAAGAAGAAGAAGAAGAAGAGAATGAAGACCAGAATCAATCAAATCTAACACTCCACTCCCCCCCAAAACAGGAACCCTCGACGTCCGCGTCCGCGGCAACACCATCGTGCCGCCGTCCATCCTCTCGCGCTTCAGCATCCTGTGCTCCATCCTGCGACAGCTGCACCTCATCATCCAGATCTACGTCTCCTCGGAGCTGCGCGCCCTGTCGCCCGACGCCTTCTTCGTCGACCAGCTCAGCGCCGGCGTGCCGCTCCTGCAGCTCGTGCACCCGCGCGCCCGCGTCCTGTTCTACTGCCACTTCCCCGATCTGCTGCTGGCGCGGGGCCGCCAGCGCTGGTGGAAGCGCGCGTACCGCCTGCCGTTCGACGCGTGCGAGCGCTGGAGCATGAGCTTTGCCGACGCCGTTGCTGTCAACTCGGAGTTTACGCGCGGCGTCGTGTGCCGGACTTGGCCGGCGTTGGTGCAGGGGGGCATGGAGCTGAAGGTTGTGTATCCGTGCGTCGATACCAAGGACAAGGATATGCGGGAACACGCGAAGCCCCTGTGGAACGGCAAGAAATTCATTCTTAGCATCAACCGCTTCGAGCGCAAGAAGGATATCGCGCTTGCTATTCGCGCTTTCGCTGGGTTATCCCCGCAAGCCCGTGAAGATGTGCGGTTGGTGGTAGCGGGAGGGTATGACCCGCGCGTTGCGGAGAACGTGGGGTATCATAAGGAGCTTGTTGCGCTGTCTGAGTCTCTCGGGCTGCGCTGCATGACGGCCAAGACGCACGTCACCGCCCTCGAGATGCCCGACGACGTGGAAGTGCTGTTCCTGCACTCGGTGCCGAATCTACTCAAAGCAACGTTATTATCCTCAGCCCGCCTGCTCGTGTACACCCCTGCGAACGAACACTTCGGCATCGTGCCCCTCGAAGCCATGCTCGCCGGTGTCCCAGTCCTAGCCGCCGACACGGGCGGGCCGACCGAGACGGTCGTCGAGGGCGTGACGGGGTGGCTCCGATCGCCTGCCGACGTGGCGACGTGGACCGAGGTCATGGATAAGGTGCTCAACCACCTCTCTCCCGACGAACTCGCCGCCCTATCAACGGCGGGCATTTCCCGGGTAAAAGAGAATTTCGGTGAAGCGCACATGGCGAAACGGCTAGACGAGATCGTGGCGCAGATGCTGACCACGCCTCGGAGATGGTCCTGGGGACCGACCGCAGCGGCGCTTGGGTTGGGGGCCGTGGGTGTTTTGGGGGTTGTGTTGGCGGTTGTGGGGAGGGCTGTTATGGTATCGTCTTAGCGGGCTAGACATCCTATAGGTCGGCTAGGTAGGTACACAGGTAGTCGGAAGAATGGAGAGGGGGGGTGTTTAGAGTTAGACGATTAGATGTCATGGCGTGACGAACGGGCTTGGAGGCCTAAGCTGCGAGTGAATTTAATGGATACCCAGCCCTATACATATCTATTCGAATAGCTTTATGTCTGGTGTCTTTAGAGTTGACTTTTCATGGCATGTAAGGTTTACTGTGGTTAGTATTTTATGTTGTGGAGAGGAGATTTGCCATAGTCAGATTTAGAATCTCTATAACCCATATTTCGTTTCTCGGTCGGTATCCTGGACTGTCTGAGCGAGTCAGCATGTGTCGCGTGCCCAACATCCTATATATAACCTTAGTTTCTAAAGTACTCCTTTAAGAGTAGTTATAACTAGTCTAGTTCGAGATTTATAGCTAGTTATACGTTAGAATGACTCACTATTACTTTGTCGAGGATCCGAGCCCTTGAAATCCAGGTCCGAGTTCGACATGATTAAATAGCCGGGCTACCCGGAGGTCGAACCTATAAATCTTCAGTCCCCCTATACCACCCATATACATACAATTCTGATTAATTAGCCCGCCCATTCATTTCTGTCCATCTATCCATACTAACCTAATGTGTCCGACTATTTGCCTACGCACCAGCACACCTGCCCTTGCAGCTTAGGTACGTTATCGCTTACCCACCTTTGAGGATGACTACAACTAACAAAGCACAAACGACACACATTTAAAAAGCCAACATGTCGATTCATCAAAAGATAATTCAGCGTATATACTTCCTTTCTAGCGACTACAGCACGTCGATACAGACAGACTCGCACATCGCAGGATCTCATATATGTACAACAAGCTAGCTAACAAGTGATTTTCTCGGAAAAAAGTTAAAAAAAAAGGTCTGTCTGCCTTCATGATGCTCCTTATGCTATACATACTCTCACAACCAGCCTGTCCATCCGATAAATAAGCCAGCTCCCTACTCCTCCCTCGTTCCCTCCTCCGCTAACAAAACACGCGCTATCCATCCCCTCCGGTGGACGTCAGATCGTCAGATTGCATAAAAAACAAAAGTACCGCCTACGTCAGATGGCTGTGTGATGATAAGACGAATCGAACGCGAACCAAAGACGAAAAAAAGTAGGAAACAACCAACATGCTCCAGTCTAGTCTTAATAATTTTGGTTACGAACACCTAGGAGACAGACGAGCAGTCTGCACGAAATGAAAATATGCTGACTCCCTCTGAGCGACAACTAGGTAAGCCCGAGCATCGAACTATACCCTGCTGGTATGTCACGCTGCAATAAGAATTGGTATATCCGCATAGCTGAAAGCTTAACCTTAGAATTCGTCGAAATAAAAAAAGAACAGGTTGGCAGCCTTCAAGGGTTCTTGTTCGGGTCTCTAGCGTTTGTGGGACGAAGGACTCTGTTTCCTCCTTGTTCGGTCTCGATCCTACCTGCTTCTATATTTTCGCGGTTGGTAACGGCGCCGGCCCTCGTGGATATGGGTACTCCTACCTCCCATACCTATCGGGCGCAGGTGGTGGACGGTCGTACAGGCTATGTCTATCCTGAGGTCTCAACGACTGCTGCAGCATTGATTGCTGTTGCTGTTGCTGTTGTTGTTGTTGTTGTTGTTGTTGTTGTTGTTGTTGCTGCTGCTGTTGCTGTTGCTGCTGCTGCTGCTGCTGCTGTTCGCGCAAATGCGCTTCGCGGATATCTTGAGCGGAAGGCGGTGGGTAACCTCTACTATCGTAGGCGTTTACAGGTGTATAGCTCCTCGGGGGACCAGGATCGCGAGGGTCCCGCCCGGGCACCGGTGTATTTGCATAGCGGGGGTATGCCGCCGGCGCTTGTGGCGGAGGTGGCTCAGGGGCACGTGAAGCAGGGGCGTATTGCTGTAGAGGAGGTTGCATCCTATGAGGCGGGTAGACGTCTCGAACATCACGCAGTGCCATGGGATCATGACCTCTCGGTGGCGGAGCAGAAGCCCAAGAAGGTTGCGGTGGAACGGAACTACTAGGAGGAGGCGGTTTTGGCGTAGGCGCATGTTGCGCAGCCCATGCTGACTGGGTTGGCGGAGGCTGCGTGGACTTCGGTGGTTGGGGAGGGTGTGATACCCAAGTTGGCTGCGGCTGCGGTGGCGGCTGCTGTTGTTGTTGCAGCGGGTGGCCTTGATGTGTTCCGGGCCAACCCATATCCCGACCCATGTCCCGACCCATATCCCGACTGGACTGTGACTCGTGGCCTCTGGGAGCAGGATGACCTCCGTATTGAGGTGGGGGAGATGCTACATTAGGCGGCTGGACTTGCGCACCATATTGGTACGATGGTTGTGGTTGTTGGTACTGCATTTGAGGCGGCTGATTCGGAGGTGGATAGTGATGTGTGTTCTGGGGCGAGTTTGTCGCTGGAGGCTGATGTCCAGTAGGAAAAGATCGCGGTCGGCCACCATAATATTCTCGCTCCGCTGCCGTATCTAACGGCATATGTCGGGGAGCATTTAAGGACTGCGCCTGAGGCGACGCGGATGCATATGGTTTTAGAGGGGGCATTGCGGATGGTGCTGGTGGCGGATTCCGACCGTATCCGTAACTCTGCTCTGATTCTCTCCGAACATGAGACGGTGGCGGCGGCGGAGGAGGAGGGCGCGATAGACTGGATTGAGGTGGGGGTGTTGAGGACGGCTTCGCGGCTGCAGGTACCTCGGCCACTCGTTTGGGTGGAGGGGGAGGCGGGTCGTCATTCAGAAGTGCCATCAAGCTAGATGTCTTACGCTCTGGTGGGCGGGTGGGCGCAGAGACAACGGCAGGTGGCGTGGGTTGCGCTGGTGGAGCGCTGAACGGCCCCGTCCCACTACTAGCCCCAGATGTCGGCCGTGAAAGGTTTGGCATAGGACGAGAACGTGGAGATGGGATACCCTCGCCTGATAATGCTCGGCTGTGATGCTGAAGAATGGTGGCAAAAGGCGCCTGTGGAGCCGGCGCTGGAGCTGGCGCTACGGCACGAGGAGGGTCTGGAGGACGAGACATGGATACACTATCTGGACGAGATGATGCCATTCGAATACTCTGGTGAGCCTGAGAAGCATATGGGTCATATTGGTGGATAAGGTCCGGTTCCTGCTTCACGCGCAGGTGTTGGCGATCCTGGTGACGAGGTTGTTCCTTTGGAATTTTAGGTTCGACTTTAGGCCGTTCCGACTGAGGCTCGATAAGGGACGTAGGCAAAGGATGTCTCCCCATGGGAGGTTCGGGTGCTGCTGGAGGCCCTTGCTGGGTCGTCTTCTGCATTAATGGAACGCGAGGAGTCTGCTGAGGCGGCATTTCCCGTTCTCTTTCGCCGAATGAAAAAGGTGCCCTCATAGGCCGAGGAGACATAGTTTGCGTCACTGGCTGAGCTAGAGACTGGGATCCAGGCGGGGTAGCGCCGTGGCTCTGAGCCATCGGAGCCTGAGGCGGCACGAACGATGCCTGCAAAAGCGTAGGCTGCGGTTGGGCTGCGATCGGAACGTTGAAACGACCTGTCGTCGGCTGTGCGGGTTGAGAATGTTCGACTTTTGCACCGGGACTATCTTCCATGACCGCATCAGCGGCTGCGAGTGGCCGATTGCTAGATGTTTCGTAGCGCTTCTTAACACCAGAGCTAGGTGCTGGAGGCGCGGGCCTCTTCTCTCCTCGCTGTTTCTTAGCGTCCGCCTCCTTGACGATGTCTTGCCAATCGTTAGTGTCTTTCTTTCGGGTATAAAAGTTTTTTACCTGCCGGAGTTAGTAAAAATACCAAGTAATGATACCAAGTTAAATATTGATTGGGAGCTCACCATGACTGGAGTCTTGGTCCGCATATGTGTGGCAATAGCTGCCCAATCGCTTCCGAAGGAACGAAGCAACTGGGGGAAATCATTCGCTTCAGGTACGCTCCAGTAACTAGATGCTTGCGTGCCGGATCTACGATCAGATGCTGTAGGGGTGCCAAGATCAAGCATAGCAACTGATGGCTGTTGCGGCGGCTCGGGGCGCAAAGGCGGAGGACCCATCGCGTCCATCGACACCGAGACTGGTGGTGGAGGCGGAGGAGGAATACCCCTTTCGGGACTGAGTATGGGCTGTGCGTGTGGGAATGGCGCAGGAATAGTAACCGGTGGAACTGCCGTAGTACTTGGAGCCAATTCGTACTGAGTTGGAACCCTACCTGCCTCGTTCGGTGCCTGCTGAGAGGTCCATTCCGGGCCATGAACCCGAGAGCTGGATCGCGAGCGGTTACCTTTAATCACCGGAGGCGGAGCTGCAGCAAGTGTCTGGTTGACCCGGGGTTGTTTCGCTTCTCTGTCCTTAGCAGCCCGGCGCCCTCTAGGCTTGCGTTCTGGCTTCTCGGAGCTTCCGTCTCCCTTAGAGCCAGCCCCTCTGCGTCCAGGAGTACCGACTGGTGTTCCTTCGCCGTCCGTGGCCGGTGTGGCCTCTGAGTTAAAAGTAGGAGCGGCCGCACGCCTAGGTCGGCGCCGCTCGCCATTTTCGCCCGTCTCCTGGTTTTCTTCGTTCTCGTTATCCCCATTGCCAAGTTCGGAGACCAGTGCACTAGACCGTTGTTTGCCGCGTCCGCCCTTCTTACGCTGCCTCGGACGCTTCTTCAACTTCTCCTTAAGGTTGAGTTCATTCTTCTCTTTCTTGAGGTAATAGAACTGGATACTAGTTCCAAAGTCCCTGTTCGCTAGTGGATCGGAGACACGACCCCACTGCTTAGGAAACTCGAGGTAGGCCTTTTCGAATATTGCAGTTTCTTCCTCGGTGAAATTATCCACAGGGGGTAAAGTTTGCCAAGCTGCTACGATTTTCTCGGGTTGAATAAACCCAGTCACATCCCGATAGAAATCGTTCTCTCGCTCTGCAGGTGCCTGATACTGACGAGGTAATACTGCCTCCTTCTCAGTCCTGTATCTTTCCCTTTCTGCCTGCATTTGCCGTTCCCTTTTCTCATCCTCTACGCGTCGCGACTCTTCCAAGATTCGTTCCAGATCACGTTCTGACGCGTATCTGCTACGCCTTATCCCTTCAGGCTTCGACTCATGGAAACCAGGCTTGTGACCAGTGCTCTCCACTCCAGTGATGCAAGTAAACTTCTCCCGACTCTTAACAGCAACAGGATCATTAGACATGGTGAATCGTAGATAGTTGTTGTAGTTTACGTCGTAGATCGACTTCACCCGCGTCTCTTCTACTAACCGGTGCTGTGCTTCGTCTCTGAGCCTTTCCAGGATGAACGAATCGAGGCTTGACTGCTGAGCATCCATCGACTTTAGAAAGGCCGCGTCTTTAAACCATGGTTTCTCATCAAAATAGGGTAGACTCTCAATTGGAGGAGTCGCCATATGTTCACGGACAATCTCGATCGTCTGAAGGTCGACATCCTCAATATCCGTTTCGTCTTCATCCTCTCCTGGAGATGGCGTGCTTGAGCCCCTTTTACTGATTTCTTGCGATTGTATGTGAACTTCCTCAAACGGTGGTTCAATAGATTGCTTATGAGGAACTGATAGTTGAGTTCGGAGAGGGGCCTGTAATTCAGAATCGACCTGGGCAACGTCTGATACATCCTCCATAGGTACGTCTCCGTCGTCATTATTTGGTCTGTGTTCGTCAAGGGGCGCCTCCTGAGCCGTAGGTACGTCGATATCGTGCTCGATAGATGGCTGAGGAAGCTCTGCGCTTGGAGTCGCAGTCGCTGGGGCCGGTTCTTCCACTACAGGCTGAGGGGTCTTCTCCTTAACGAGTTCCTTGGTATCACTAACCTCCTTAATATCTTCGACCACCGGAGCCTTCTCAACCTGGGGTTCTGGTTCCGTGGGCATTTTACCAGGCGGGGAAACATCGTCCGGAACACGACCAACCATCTCTCCTAAGCTTTCAGGTTCGTTCAGAATTTTCGTAATAGCCTCGAGTGACACCACCGCATGTCGCATTATAGCGTCGATTGGCACAGCTTCCTCAATCCCCTCAAGCCGCTTTAACTTTGCCTCTACTTCAGCCATTTGCGATTCAATGACATCGCCAAACTCCTCATCGTCTGACTCCGATGACTGATCCAAAATAGGCAATTTCACTTCCTTCTGAGGCAAGGAAACGTGTCGCAAGGAGACTTTAAGGATAGGCTTTCGCTCTGGTTTTGGCTTTGCTGCGTCTGCCACTGGCATGGCCTTTAGTTCCACACTGGGCATCTCTTCCATAGAGCGGCCGCTCTCATCTATCTCGCCGTCCTCATTCTTGCCTCTGCTACCAGGTCGCTCCTGAGGCTGACGTTCTCGATCCAAAGACGGCCTATCAGACCGAGACGGCTGGTCATGTCTAACAGTCGCCTCACCTAGGTCTGCGGTATGAGAGTCATGAGCATGTTTATCTACCGAAGCCGGCTGTAGGTCTGCTTTTGCATCGCCACTAGGCGGTCGTTGGTCATTATCCACCGGTTGATCCGAATGCGTTCCGTCCGGACGGAATCCGGCAGGTCGCGGTTGAGCTAAACTCTGAGACCTACTTAGCTTTGGTGACTCTGGGACCCGATTCTTAATATTAGGGTTGATCCATTGCTTGCTCGAGGGGCCCGGCCGTGTTTGGGAGCGTGGACCAGAAGGAATAGTGGTAGGGCTCATTTCTAGGAAGGACGATCTAGATGGACCGATAGGTGGCAGTCTTGAATCTGCATTAGGCGCAGGGCCAGGCACTATTGGCCGCTCTTCTTTGAGTGCCCTTGGTCCTGTTGGCGGCGCCTTGCCCATGGCCGGTCCGGTCTCAGTCGTTGATGCAGTTCTGTTAGGTACCGATCCAAAGGATGGCGCGGCTGGAGCGACTGGAGGGGGCGAAACGTCTTTTGGAGGTAATGGGGGCGGCTCGTGCGATGCTCTCTCGAGTTTGGGCCTAACCTCGCGGTCTCGCACATCGCGGTCATCTCGATGATCGCGTGGGCGTAAGTCGGGATCGAGATATCTATTATCGCGATCGCGGTCGTCCCGATCTCGATATCGTCCCTCTTGAGAACGCGACCTAAAGGCCGGGCCGTATCTGTCACGATCGTCATAAAAACCCCGTCCACGGCCTCTATCCCAGTCGCCACGACCTCTCCCGCGACCCCGACTATTATACCCGCCGCGATAGGACGAGGGCCCAAAAGGAGGGTCAGATGAAGACGATCCAGCCGAAAGTGGTCCGTCTCTCGATCCACGTCGAGCGCGCTCCGCATCGACGCCTAGTGGAGCATCTCTTAAGTCTCTCGAATCCCGAAAATCTCTACCGGGGGGTGATCGTCCACGGGGTGATGGTCGTCGTCCTCTGAAGCTGTCTCGATCACGGTCCCGCCAATCACCGCGATCACGTTCTCGGCTGCGTTCATCGCGGTAAGAGTTGTCTCTCCGATCTCTAAAATCGATATCCCTATCCCTCCCACGGTCCCGGCTATCATCTCGCCAACCTCTACCCCTTCCGCGACCTCTACCGCGGAAATCTCCGGAGTATCCTCCTCCGCGAGGTCCGCTAGGCGCATCGAGTAAGGCTTTCGGGCCCCGAGGGGGGTCTCTTGATAGGGGGGCGTCGCGAAAGTTATCCCGATTGGTCTGAAACGCAGAGGTATTCACTCGAGATTCGGCAGAAGAGCGTCGCGGTCCACCGTCACTATACAATGATCTCCGATCTGGCGAACGATCTCGAGACCTAGAGCGGCGCGAATCGCCATCATACCGCGATCCATTATAGCGGGAAGCCCTACGCGAAGGAATTAGATAATTATCCGAAAATTCGGAGGTCACCCTAGGTCTAGGACAGCCTCGTCTATCACTCTTAGGTCTATAACGAACGGAAGTGCATATCGTTTTGAACATGTTGTAATCTCACAGTATCTCTACCGTATCTTTCGTGCCGTGTAAATCAGAGGTGGTAGGTTCTTAGTATTCGGTGCACGATGAGTGCTTACCAGAATTTGTGTCGATATCGAATATCCAACAGGTCGCCCGAAAAAGAAATTGGACTTACATGTCTGGCACGAGGCAAGAGCAGGCCCGCCTTTAAGTAGTCTATGAGCTTCTCATAGAGTCATAGGTCGGAAATGGGCTCGGATGATCATGGAAGCTTAGCAAGCACGGATTTTCAATACGGTTGTAGTTTTGGCGGCGATAGGATGCGGACAGACGATACTCTGAATTAGAAGATGCTACAACCACAACCCCTCCCTTTTGCTCTTAACTTAAATTTGGTTGGTTGTCTAGAGCCCTGTAAACTCGGATGTTGTTATGCGACAGGCGCCTGTCGAATTCTTAAGATGATAGATGAGTTGAAACGCTGTATTCGATAGGAACGTTGAAAACGTGAAGGGTTGAAGAGGCTGAAATTGGAGACCCTCGAAAACACAAACTTCGCGTGGCACCTGCTAGGACGATAACCAGAGAAATCCAGGACAGGTTAGCCTAAACCGAACCCCGAGCAGGGATGCAAGACGCCCGGAACCCATAAGCCGCTAGTTAATGTACCTATGTAACCACCTAACCTAGGCTTGCAACGCCTGTTAAACATTTGGCATTAAAGATGCTAGCCCCCCCTCCCCCCATGAAGACCCAATCGGGCTCCATCTTCAATCTACAACTTGTCCCAAGCCTTCCACCTGCCTGTCTTAAACGCCCAATCACCTGTTCCCATCATGACTGCCTGCGCATTTTGAGACTGCCAAGTTAACCAAACAGGCATGCATGGTCAAGTTTATATATGTATCTGTGCTACCTATGTACATGTAAATATGTAGCACGAAGATCCTCCGCGTGTAACTCTCGTATACAAACAGTCAAGACGCACTACCTACTCATAAACAAAAAAAAATTTTAATTGACCTTGCCCTACTATGTACGGAGGGCAATGTACACTAAGGTTAATATAGTACAACGTGCGCCAAATTCTATAATTCAATTCATATCAATAATGCGATTGATTGGAGGTCTCTGTGGGTACTTTGATGGATAATACAGTTTGAAACCTTAGGGCACATACATAATTTGATGTTTGTATTTAGTATTTACATGTAGAGCAGCTGAGCAGTTGTAATACTAAGCCCGTACACTATGTAGTTAAATAGTTTTTGCGCTAACTCTTTCGAGAACAGCAATACTCAATGCCGCTGCTAGACTGAAATATTATCGAACTCTGGTAACTCCGACCTTTTTCCATGTTATCACTAGAAATAGTTGCTAGAAATAGCTACTCGGACGTATGTGAACATATATCTCAGTAGCTTAATGGAATAACTACCTAAAGACAACATTCGATATGCATAGAATACACCTTTCCCTGTCATGATAGGTCATGTACCCTAGAGCTCTGCTGCATAATATAAATATATCTCATGGATATATTTAAGTAGTTAGCTAATCAATTCTTGTTAGCTCCCCTCCTGACTAGTCTACGCCCTTGTTCGTCAGCATGAGGCTGCCAGTTCTTGCCCAATTCCGACATTAGGGATTCTACTGCTCTCTGGCATCTCTTCTTATGTTGCGGACTATCCTGATCCGTTATCAGACTCGGACCTAGTGGAATAATGTTGGATGTGGAAGCTTTCACCCCATTGCCGCTTCTTGACTGTTTTGCGTCTTCTAATTCCTGAAGATCCTTTGCTGCTTGCTTTCCCATGGAAGCAGCCCGCACCTCGTTCTTTCTCGGCTCCGTTGTCTCGCGACGTCTTTCCCGAGGCTTGCCGTTCATAGCCGTGCCCTTATTATTATTATGGCTTTTTCCAGTCTGAACTTTCTGTTGGCCTGGTGCTGTCGATCCGCCAGCTTTGGGCGCGTCATCCTCGTCACTACTGTAGTTCACCCTTCTAAAAGGTGCTTGCCCCATTCTCTTGACAAACTGTTCAGCCTTTTCAAGTTGAGGCCATGATCTCGGCCCAGTTCTCTGGTCCAGTTCATTTATGTAATTGCCCAAGTAGCGATCCCATTCCTCCTTTGTGGCATCGTCAGCTGGCTCGCCTCCCACTGCATTGTTGACTTCGTTCATAAGCTTATTTACTGATGACCTAGCATCGCTCCTGTTTCTAGCTCTCGGCTTTGGTGAGTCTACTTGGTCATTGCGCGGATTCATGGTGACTATCGAAGCTTCAAATTCCAAGCCTGCGGCGTATTCCTGCCTACCCCGTCCACCTACTTGCCGACGAAACGAGCTTCTTTTCTTGGCAATAGAAACAAAGCCGAGAGTTCTGTGAATTTTATTCAGCTTAGTTGAACAATGCGATAGTTATCGTTAAGCTTAATAATGTATGAAGGAATTCAACAACAGCAGTAAAACACTTACTATAAAAAGCCTGTGATGTTACGATGGGAAAGTAATATAATGAGGAGCTTAGTAGAGGAAAAAACTTACTGGGAGACGTTGTCCACTGGCGAAGAGGAAAGAGATGGGTTGAAATTGCCATTCACGGCTAACCTAATACTGGCTGCGCTTTCCGGGCAAGGCGTTAACCCCCGAGCACCTTCCTCAGTCTTTGCATGTTTTAAGCCGAGGAGAGTTTTTGCTGCCTGAAATTGGGCCTGACAACCATGTGGGCGATTCGGACGTGACTGTGTAGATGATAACTCAGGTATTGATGTTGTTGTTGCACGAGACACGTTGGGGTTGCTATTTGATTCTATAGACTGGTACGGGACGCGCATAAGATTATTTGGTGACTCGGGACGAGATAGGGGACGATTTAATCCAGGAGAGATAGTTATAGAGTTTGGTGCATGTCTTGCCAAAGCTGGTACTATACCTAATTCATCCTTGTTCGCCCGTAGGACCGTATCAAAAAGGGGAAGCATGTTGAAATACCATTGGATATAATGTTGATAGATGACTTTTTAAAGGGGGTAGTCGCGTACAGGGAGAGAGATTTTCTGGAGATCTTTAGAAACCTCTAGACGGCCTGTAGAGAATGGTCAAGACCTTCTTCTAGTGTAGGATAATAGCATAGGGAGCGAGTTGAATAAAGTAGCAAAGAAAAGTGCCCAAAGCATGTCCTTGCGAGGCTTAGTGGTGAAAAGGGGCTCGTCCGAAGATCTTGTTAAGGTTGTTAACATGGTCAATGCCATCCGCTTTCAATATCAAGTCGAACTGATTATTACAGCAGAACATCTTTTAATAATCATGTACACCGAGGGTCGTCCTTTAATATATTGGGAGTGCTTGGGCTATAGGCGTTACTTGGTACACCGAGTCTGTACTATCTGTTGAAAGTTGAAGTTCGACTACTAAAGCTGCGTTCAATTCCGATCTGTTTGTAATCCCTCGAGGGGGACGATTTCATTACGTAGAAACAAGAATGCTTTGACTAACCTAAATTCTTATTCGCGAGGACACCCCCTCAGACACACTTAAATTGGGAGGCCTCTTACCAATGGCTGCTTCTAGCAGTAAACTTTACTGCCAAACTAGGCACTTAAGCATAATAAGTTGGGAGGATACGAGCCATGTGATTGTTAGATGAAAGTGGGCTTTCTTAGCAGTATGCCAATACCATTGACTCCTTATATCACATCTTCTACCTACCCGTCCTTGGCAAAAGTGCTGGCTACGATAAAAGGGAAGCACGCAGAAGCCTCGAGGTAGACCTAGGACAAATATTAGATCGGGTGAGTCCAGAAGAAATCTTTTCAGGAAATTTAGTTCCTTACCTTGACGTGATCTGCTCCCACTTTAATCTTTCCCCAGGAGACTGCTTCATCTGGCCGCGCACCCGCGTCGCTACCATCAAACTCTTGAGCAGTGTTGATATAAACGGCAGACTCGGCTCCGTTTCTCATCAAGCAGGCATTTGCAATATGATGCTTGATAACTCCACCACCTAATATAATCATTCCGGCTCGCTTTGCCCGTACGGAGATGGTGTTGATGCGTCGAATGTCTTCTACTATATCGATCTTCAACTGCAGTGGTGAGGCTTTAAACGTGTGAAAGTATAGCATATCACCTAGACTACCATCTGTCAAAGCTGGACAGAACACGGGGATATCATTCTTGTATGCCCAATAATATACTGATCTCTCGTCGTTGATCTCCTTTCCGAGCCGGTGAATAACCTTGGATGGCGTCCAGTTGATTTCCTCCTCAGTTCCCTTGCTTGCTTCTTGCTCTTCGAGCATCTTGTCTAGAATGGGCACGACCCAGTCTTCAAATGCACAATAGTTCGCATTGGGAACCATCAGATTACCTATTCGGTTGAGACCTTTAGCTCTTAGCTCGGCTCCCCTAGCGCTGAAGGAAGACATGTATGTGTCGCCGAGGCACTTGATGAAGTCTTCTTCAATACCACCTGCAGACGTGACAATGCATGAGACGTGCTTGTTCTCTACCAGGTACCGAAATATGCCCCTTAGTCCAGATGAAATCATATTGGACGTATAGCCAAGAAATATCGTCGTCTTGTCGCCCGTCTCCGGGTCACGCCATGCTCGCTTCAGGATTTGTTAGTTAAATGCTAGGAAATGAATACTTTCCCTTTGCTAACCATGTCATTGATAATCCGTACTGCCTCGGCCATAGAGGATGCTTGGAAGCCCATATGCTTCATGCCTCCAAGCACATCATCCACAGTAATCGGTCGCCCCTTGAAAGCATTGAAATCGATCTCCTCAACCTTCTGAGCCCCTTCTGGCAGTTCATCGGACGGGACAAGAACAGCGTTCGTTGCCTCCGAAGGCGGCAAATTCGGGTTTGGCTCCGGCGCCGCCATAGTATCAAGTGGTGCTTTCACGTATTCTTTGCGTAGTAGAAAGCTTTTAGTTTTTAGAGGGTCTAGTGACAATTATCTTATACACCAAGCCCAACCAGTTTGTGGGTGTAACTTTGTAAGTCATTTAGAGTATTAAGTAGTCAATTCTCGCGACTTGGTAGTAAACCTTAGATAAAATCGCCTTGTGTGCGATGAGATATAATCCCCCCTTGACGATTTGTTATTGATTTGGGCCATATGGCCGATGTATGTACCTATTTATGTTAGCATCTAAAAACCTTTTCGATGGCACGTTGAGGCAAATAGGTACATAATAGAACCCCTGCTTGATTGCCCTACGGGTGGAGAGTTTGAACTTTCTTTTCGCACGAGTAGGTACTTATGTATACATGTACCTTGTACATAGGTAGGTTAGTAGATTACAGGCACGAACCTGATAAGATAAGGCTTATTTTGTCGGCAACAGCAGACCGGGACTGGGAGCTTAAGTGCCAAGGAACCTACCTTCAAGGTACAGAAACGCGCTGTATCGAGGAAGTTACTCGCACGTCGGCTGCATCTAATCAAGCTTCCAGACTCCATGTTTTTATTTCAACCTTCAAAACAGCTTCGCCAAATCAAATTCTGCTTTTCCTCTAGCTCAAATTCTCCATTGACCGTTATTTGAGGTCGCTGCGCAATATGTCCTCCATCTACAATCTCGAGCCTCAGCCTACCGCTTCGCTGATTCTGCATACGACACTGGGCGACTTATCGGTCGAGCTATTCGCAAAACAGACGCCGCTCACATCGCGAAACTTCCTCCAGCTGTGTATCGATGGATATTACGACAATACGATATTTCATCGCCTGGTTCCTGGTTTTATCATACAAGGAGGTGATCCCACTGGGACAGGAAACGGGGGAGAATCCATTTACGATGGCGGCGCATATAGCGGCGATCTGGATCCGTGGCCCATGGATCAGCGCCGTGGGAAGAATGCTGGACCTACGGGTGTAAACTTCAAAGACGAGTTTCATTCGCGACTAAAATTCAACCGAAGGGGGCTGTTGGGTATGGCCAACGAGAGCAAACCGGATACAAACGCCAGCCAATTCTTCTTTACACTGGAAAAGGCCGAGGAACTGAACAACAAGAATACAGTGTTTGGGAGAGTAGTGGGCGATACAATTTACAACTTGACCCGCATGGGTGAGGCAGAAATAGCAGAAGGAACCGAACGGCCCCTCTACCCTATAAGGATCACAAGTGTAGAGATTCTTGTTAATCCTTTTGATAATATGAAAAAGCGAGAAAGGATTGCTAAACGAACCCACGAGGCGCCTGCTACTGAGAAGAAGAAGAAACCCAAATCTAAGGCGGGGAAGAAGTTATTGAGTTTTGGAGACGAAGAAGGCGACGATGACGCGCCGGTCCTAAAAAAGGCAAAATTCGACTCGCGTATTGTCATGGACGTAGACGAAGAGCCAACACCCGCCGCCAAGCCGACGAAGAGCAGTAGTAAGCATGAGGCCAAGGCGACTGGGCCTTCTATACCAGTTCGTGAACTTCGAACTGACTCGAAATTGGAGACGAAACCATCCCCACCACCTACGAAGAGTGTACCTATCCGAATTCAGGATGAATCGTCTCCAGAGCCAGAGCCACCAAAGAAATCCGCACTAGAGCAAGCAAATGAAGAGATCGCAGCCTTGAAGGCATCTATGAAACGGACTATTCATTCTAAGCCAATCGAGGAGGTTAAGAAAACGGCACTAGAGCAATTAATACCAGAGACTTCTACGCGGGGCCGGAAAAGGAGAAGAGGAGGCGAGGGGCCTGCCATAAACGATGATTTACTAAAGCTTCAAGCCTTTCGCTCCAAGCTCAGCCAAGCAGGACCCGAAAAAGAACAACTAAACGTGACTACGGAGGAGAATGGCGCCGAGCAAGGTTCGGGCGAGCAAGACGACGAGGCGGAACTATGCGATCTACACTTTATTGCCAACTGCCAAAGCTGCAACTCGTGGGACAAGGCTGAAAAGGAAGAGAGCGATGACGAGGGCTGGATGTCTCACGCCTTGAGCTTTGCAGCTGACAAGCTTGGTAAAGACTTGTCATACCGGAAGAAGGCCGAAGAGGAATTGGTTGTCATTGACCCGAGAGAAAAAGCCCGGACGCTTAAGGAGGAGAAGAGGGCTCAAAGAGAGGCACAGGCTGGAAACTCCGGAAGGGAATGGGACCAAGCGAGGAATGCCAAGTTAGCGAGAGCATCGGCTCTGGCTGGCAGAGGAGCTAAGTGACATGCTCACCATAGGAACTTTTCCACCGTATCTCTTGAGGCTTGAAATGACCATTGATACCCCTTGATTTTAGAAAATTCTATCGCCTTCCGAGGTTGAAGCTGGCATGGGTGTTTTCCCCCTTGGTCTTCGTTTAAAAAAAGGAGGTTTGCATTTTGACAAGCTGCGTGGGTCCTACAAACACATGTAAAGATGTGAAAGCCTAACCTAAGACTTTTCGATATTGCGGTACAATCGTGCATAACGCTGAGAATCGAAGTTTCATCATACTATGGGGAAAGCTATGGTATATCTGGACACTTATGATTGGTCAAGCTGGATCTTACAAGCCTCCAGCACTTCGGCTTAGCGTCGCATCGACTGGAGATGATGGTCCGGACCTGTATTATCATCTATGTAGGTGTTCGGGACATGGCTCTTATTAATAACTCCACAGCTTGACAGTTTTGGGTATGGTTTCGCTCATAATGCTCCGCACCATATGTACATATGTATGACATCCCTGTATACCGTTCTCCGCAGTCTATGCAAACACCATCAATAAACTTGAAGATCGTAAGACGATAGATATGGTGACAGTACATACATAGGTATACATAGAGAGCCGAGGGTCTTGATATCCAATGGGATGAGTTCATAGAACATATATGTATAGTGTATAGTTAAGCTAGATACTCTATGACGAGATAATCAGCTGATTGTATGAATTACGATGATAGCCTTATACCAGAATATCTTATCATTTTCGCTAACTGATTGGCCAGATGGCTACATGTATGTACTATGCAGTATCAATTTGTAGACCATGCTATAGGCCTGTAACACATGTGCCATCAACTTACATACACAGGTACTAACCAGGTACATTCTACATAGTGGGCCATGTTAATTCTGTCAAGCCCGTTTCGCGGGAGGGTTGCAGGCAATAAACAACAACGCACCCATCAAAATTTTAGCGAAGGTACGGTACTTAGCGCAAGTTATCGTGTTATCAGTTCTATCAGTCTATTAGGTACCTGATGTATACCTATGCTATGTAAGCTGACGCTACCTATGTATAGTGTATCTAGATTCCATTCATAAATATAGGTATACTTACCTACATTTCGTATTATTTTTATGTTATACTTGAGCATCTACAATGAACATTGATGCCAGCTACTATAATTGAAGTTTGGTTCAAATTGTTTTGAAACTTCTCTCCAGGTTGCTTCCTTGTCCCGCCCATACGCCTTAGGTACTTGCTCTTGGGAGGTCGTTTCCTCAATTCTCGGTTCGGTTCGGTTTGGTGCCAGTGCGCACAGTACATAGAAAGAACTAAGCCAAGACACGGAAAGAACGAATTCTTCTGTCTTGGGTGTGTCACGGCGTGTGAGCCGGAAGGCCGGTCAATTTTAAAAATCCCATCAAAAGCTTACATTCCCATTTTGCATTCCCATTTACATTCCCGTCCCCTCGACCACGCTCCACGCTCCACGCTGGCGTCCACACATTCAACTTTACTCAACTTTGCGCACCTGCGTCACCTTGAATATACGTCTCCAGAATGTTAGGCTGGATACATGTCGGCGATTTATTTAATCTACCTTAGACAATCTGGGACATCGAACTGTTCTTTTGCGACTTCGAGAACAACGAGCTTTACCATCTACCCTTGTTTTCTACCCTTGACTGACTCCCACCTCTCAGGCTGTTCACTTGATTGTTGTCGCAACTACTAGAGACAACTTGATCGGGAGTCTTGAAGGCTCTTTACAGCTTCTAGTGCTGTCTCAATTCCTTCTGTTGTCGTTCAAGC
Organism: Daldinia decipiens; assembly: GCF_022478715.1. Classification (NCBI taxonomy): domain Eukaryota; kingdom Fungi; phylum Ascomycota; class Sordariomycetes; order Xylariales; family Hypoxylaceae; genus Daldinia; species Daldinia decipiens. The sequence continues at coordinate 47,170 of NW_026054570.1, read as the reverse complement.
TCTTTATGAAGCTCGGCCGGTATATAGGCAGAGCTATGAGTGCGCAGGAAAGCCTGGAACCCACCATTTTACTCCATCGGAATTGAAATCTACCAGAACCTGACATTCCCTACGAAATCTGCAGCCAAATCTGAAAATCTGCGCGCATAATCTTTTCACGTCTGATTGGTCGCCTTGATCCATACCTAACCATCGCGTTCCTTCTCACCGAAACGATATCACAGCCTTGCGCGGCGACAACTATTCGGCAGAAAAAAACGTGCGCGCCTAGCCTAGCCGCCTAAACCGATCGCCTACCATCTCTCGATAGCCTTGCGGCTTCATACACGGTCCTACCACCGCTCTCACAATCTTCGCTCCCTTCCAACTTCCAACTCCCCGCTCCTACGATTTCCCCTCTTTGACACCTAACTTTGGTCCACGTCGACCATCCCCGCCATATTTTGTATTCCAATCTTATTAGATTTAGCGGCGTATAGTACTACGAGCCATTCGTCTACGGGATATACGATACTGATAATCGTCTTCTGGTGAAGTAGACCGGTAGCTACGCTTACCCCCGCTCACAGAACCACTTCCCTTGGTCGTGGTTCATGTACAGTTACTACCACCCTATGTCATCACCGAATCCTCGAAAAAGGCCAGCACCCGGTAGTATACCGATACAACACCCAATGGCGACACCATATAGTACACCAGACCAGTTGTTAAGGTGGAATGGTAATAACGCAGGGACCTTCGTTGATAACACTTCGAATGGAGTAAACTCTTACGGCGTTATGCCACCCTCGGCGCCATCACAGTACCCCCAAGCTACCCCTTCGAATGCCCTTGCGAGGCGAGGCATGAACAATGCTCTCGTTGCCACTAATCGTGCATTCACTCCGCAACAAAACGACACATGGCCGGGCTTTGACGAGAACTTGATTGCAAGCCAGCCTAATGGGACTGTCGACGAACACGACAATATAGAGTTACTTGAGGAGAAGGCCCAGAGGGCAAAGAGGGAGGCTCAGGCGAAGCGGAAGCAGATCCCTCCTTTCGTGCAAAAGTTGAATAGGTATGCGTGATGCATTTCTAACGCTACGCTTACACTGCTAACATTCTCAACAGTTTCTTGGAAGAATCGAAGAATACAGATCTAATTAGGTGGTCAGAAAAGGGTGACTCTTTTATTGTTCTCGATGAAGATGAGTTTGCCAAGTCCTTGATTCCTGAGCTCTTCAAGCACAATAACTACGCATCCTTTGTTCGGCAACTCAACATGTACGGATTCCACAAGAAAGTTGGTCTTTCAGATAATTCTATGAAGGCTAGCGAACGTAAGAACAAGAGCCCAAGCGAATACTACAACCCTTACTTCAAGCGTGGTCACCCGAATCTGCTTTGGCTAATCAACAAGCCGAAAAGCGGTGGCCCCAAGAAGCCTATCAAGAAACCACAGGAAGGTGAGGGTGAGAGCGACGAGGATGTTACAGTGGCAGATGAAGCCATCAGCCATGCTTTCCCTCAGCAAACTGCGCAGAGCCGAGCATTACCAGCACCGGAGACAGGGCCCCTCCAAAAGAAGGAGTTGGCAGTCGTCAGGGACCAGATGGCGGCACTGCAGACGCGGCAGAAGCAAATCAGCGAAGCCATCCAGCGGCTCCGACAAGAGCATAACCAGCTTTATCAACAAGCAATCATGTTCCAGAATATGCATGATCGTCATGAGAACTCCATCAATGCCATCCTAAATTTCCTAGCGAACGTCTTTAGAAAGTCGCTCGAGGAGCAAGGAGGCGTGCAGAATGTGAATGACCTACTAGCCAGCATCATACCTAATGTTCAGATGCCAACGGCGCAAGGCCAAGGTAGTGTGGTTGATCTAGGAGATTGGGTGCAACAGCAGGTGCCCAGTAGCTCAGCACCGGTGGGTACACCGAAGAGGCAGCACCGCCTTTTGCCTCCCATTCCTCAGAACCAAGGCATTAAAACACCCCCAGTGATGACCCCCACGGCCGGTACTCCCGCGCCGTTTTCAAACTATTCGAATCAGCAGCAATCACCACAGATGGGGCATGTCACGGAAGTCCTTGACACACCGACAGAGCCGCCTACTCCCGCTTACCTCAAACAAGAACTCGAGTCGAATCCTCAGGAGGGCATGATGAAGATCATTCAAGACGCGAACACGAATGCGGGAAATCATTCCGTTGACCTACCCAATGTTGCTGCTCATACGTCGGCAACTCTGACAAATGACCAGCGGAACCGCATGTTAAGCATCATGTCTGGCGGTCATAGCCATATTACTCCCACTCCTCTCTCCTCGGTCTCTTCGCCCCCAATACCGGCAGCCACAAGCCCATCCTCGGTAGGAATTCCATTATCTGGAGGTGTACCAGCCGTGAGCGGGCGCAATTCACTATCCCCTATCTTATCATCAATCCCTCCACCGTCGATCCAACGGATATCACAAACAGAGGAAGAGCTCGAACAGCTTCAACGCCTACAAAGCGAACAGGCCCAGAAGCTGGATGATCTCAACCACCTGCTAGGTCCCCTGAGCCCATCAGGTCGAATACCTGGCCTGGATGACTCGAGTGCCTATTTTGATGATAACATCGACCTAAACCAATACCTTGACCCAAATGCATATACCGCTGACGCATCCGGAAACGACTTCAACTTTGATACCACAACCTTCAACGACGGTACGAATTTTGACTGGAATGCTGACGGCAGCGAGTTTGCTGCCACAGATGGTCTAAACACTGGGCGGATTATAGAGACAAACACGCCAAGCCACAAGTCGCCAAGTCCGAGCGGTACCGAGGAGATATTGCGAAATGATTTAGACGATAGCCCTGGCCGAGCTACCAAAAGGCAAAGAAAGGCATAATATTGCATTGGCGGACAAACAGCACGTTACGAAGTCACAAAAGTCTAACCAAGTGGAGAAAAGAAAAAGGGATTGCATTAGAGTATTTACATGTTTAGCAAAACGCTCTAGCAGAGCCAGCTCTTCGAGAGGCTTAACACGGACGGAGGTTTAAGGGCACGCCCCTACTGCTTAAAGCAAGGTCTCAGCGCCGCGAGGGCGTCGGAGTTGGATGGAGTTGGAGGCAGCAATCGTTTATTTTCATTGATATCCCAGCTGGTCTTTCCCTTTTTCTTGCTAGTAAAGACAAAAGGCCTCCTCGATACGAGGAACACATAGGGCGGAGAAATTGATGACACGAGCTAAGCTACGACCTTTTGATAGATTTTAGACTCGCGGGCTCGCGATAGTTTCCTAGGAGGTTAGGTAGTTATAGTTGATGTTATTGGACAGGTTCAACTTCGAGGTTGAATTTACGACTTATTTACTCACATATGCGTTTTTGCCGCTTGATATCTGATATGTCCCTGATATTCTTATGTGTAGGTGCTCTCAACTTAACTCATCTGCGTCACACACATAAGGTGATGATGGTAGTCAGGAGGTTAAATATTAAAAAGAAAATACAAATATAAAAGTAAAAGGTTGTCTTAACAAATACATAGCCGCAGAGTCTTTAAATTGATGCGACATTAGCTCGCTACCGTCGAATCGCAGCGGCCAGAAACTGAAGCCTGAAAAGCACAGCCGCACTTAGACATGTCGACGAGCTTCTCCCACCCAGTAGATTAACCAACAACAGGGGTCCAAGCGATCTGCTCGACGTTTCATCCGGGGCGCTTAGGTACTATGTATTGACATCGAGGGCGACGTCACTGTGTAAGACAGGGGAGGGGAGAGAGGGGACTTGCACATACATATGTACAAAGGGCGGGCGGGATTCCAGAACAATTTGGTTAGGTTATTTAGGTTATGTTAGTTAATGGAAACTATTATTTGCTCGCTTTCTTGTAGGTTCTTTATGTTCCTTATGAAACGTGGTTTATTGCTCGTGGGTTTGGCGTTGATATATAATATATTTACCGCCACCCGCCAAATTCGCTGCGTTGTTGCTGCGAGGGAGTGTTGCTACCATTTTTGAAGTTGTTTATCTCTCTATCTCTCTCTTTTTCTCTCTCTTGAGACCTAGTTTAGACGATTCGATAAAGAACCTGTAGTACATCTCGTAACCGTCCGCTTGTTCGCAATGAACTGCACCGACGCGCCGGCCGCCGTCCCCAGCGATGCGGGCATCGCAGGCATTGGCGTGCTCCTCTCCTTCATAGTCACGGCCGCGATAGCCCTCCTCATCAGCGCCTCGCTGGTCTTCCAAGAAATGTGCAACGCCCAGAAACCCTCCATCCTCCGCCGCAAGCTGCTCAACTCGTACTCGGACCAGCAGATCCTCACCGGCATCGGCATCCAATCCGTCGGCCTGGCCAAACGGTCGAGCCTCGTCCCGTACCACTTCTTCCTCGTGTGGATGCTTTCCCTCCTGTCCATGGCCGTGCACAACGCCACCCTGCTCGCTCTCGCGCGCGACTTCCGCCGCGACTGGGTGCTCCGCTGGATGCGCGAGCTGCTCATGCTCGTCAACCTGGTGCTGTCGTGCACGTACGGGATATACATCCTGCGCTCGGTGCAGCGCGGCATCAACGACGCCACGTTCCCCGTCGAATGCGCGTGGCGTCCGGAGACGCGGGACGGGGCCCCGGCCGGCAACGCGGCCGTCTCGTACGTGGGCACCGGCGCCGTGATTGTGGGGAACGTGGTGATTTTCGCGCTGGCGATATGGTATCTGCACGCGCGCACGCGGCGCTTCTATGCAGCGGTGCAGGCTGTCGGGCTGGTGCTCATGGCGGCCTTTGCGGTCGGAGCGACTGTCCGCGTGGCGTACCTCGCCGATGCGTTCGCGCTCTCGACGCCTATCCGGCTGAGCGATAGCGGCGAGCGGGAGTGGAGTTTCGGACAGTTGCTCTCGGTGGGCATGTTGCTCTTGCCGCTGGCGACGGTGGTCGAGATTCTAAGGGGCGAGATCAAGTGCGCGCCGCCGCAGAGCGATGGGGATTACGAGGGGAAGGGTCGGTTGTTGGGCGAAGAAGAACAAGGGGAGGCGCAGGAGTTAAGGCCGGGTTTGCAGACCCAGGAACACCCGGGGTTCCAGCCCAGTCCACTTTCGAGGTCGGTGTCGAGTCTTTTGCATAAAAAGTAGGAGGGATGAGAGGAGAGAAGAAGAGAAGAGAACTGGAAGAAAAAGGAAGAAGAAGAGAGAGTATGAGAATGCTGGCATATGATTTTTGACGCTTTATGAGCGAGATGAGAGATACCCACTTACGCATGCGAATGAATCGATAATATCATTTTTCCCCTTTTATATTTCTTTTCTCTTATGGGCCGTCTTGGATGATGAGCCCGCGGCTTATATCTAATAACAATATTTCTTTAATATTTACTTACGTCTAAGTGACATATAACATCCATACCTACCGCAGCACATGTTAATCCGGTTCAGTTATTAAATACTGCCGACTTAAAAATAATAAAAAAGTAATGTCAGTGCCTTACATCATATCACTTAGTTGGACTTCAAAGGCAACGTCGGATCAAGTGGACTTTGAGGGGCGAATTAGATTTATGTGCCTGAAGTTACCTAACCTGTGTAGTGTTATCGGAGATGTTATTGCGGAATAATAATCAACTTCCTATTTATAGCCAGATATAGATTATACGAGAAGCTATTGTGAGATGTCAAGGGGAAATCTTTCATACATAACACTTAACTCTATAAAGCTAAGTCCTATGCATCCAATAATATTTAAGTATGAGTTGCGAGCGCCTTGAACTGAAAAGGGTATCGTAGCCGATTATCCCCTCACTCCGATGTCGTCGGACTTCATCGCGATGTTCTCCTACTAATGTGTTTCTGTTATCTTGGCCCGCTATGGCGTGCTGGAGAATTCCATTGTTTTAAGATGACTTCTAGAAACAATCGGGCCACATGTTATTCTATCAATTCGATCGGATCGCCCCGAGAAATCCAAATCATCTTCAACATGATGACGCCAAGGCCGACGACACGCGTGTAGATGGATGTTTTGATGCTTAGACTTCGGAACACATACACGAAAGTAGAAGGAATTGGCCAATCGTTGCTGTATTTTGCGTATAGTAAACACATATGAATGATACACAATGGTGCAACCTGGCCTAGGATTGCGTGCTAGGTATTGCGTGATCGAAGCCCCGCGATAGGTAGACCGTAGAGGGGAAGATAGGGAGAAAGGAAAAAGGTTACAGTGCCTTTAACCTAATCTTGATTCCCCCTTACGGCCTAAGATGGCGGTAGGAGATAATACATGATGCCATTATTCGGCTATCTTGTAGATGATAAAGGTGACGGCAGTGCACGGAGATAGCTATTTAACCACACGGAATGAATTTATACCTTATCTCTTAATCAGTCACCCTCCTACATCCTCCAACTCGGACACCCTGATCTCACCCTTAGACATATCGGGATAGACCAGAGGATAGACCAGAGGATAGCTACCCAGTCATGGCTCCCGCCGTAGATATTGAGACACCGGTTGATGTGATTCAGGGCCTAAAGGCCAAGGCTAAGCAAGTTGATCACTCGATATTTCCAGATGGATTAAAGACAACAGGTTAGAACAATCCCTAATTAAAAATTCCTCTATACCGAGCAGTTACTCATTGCTGTATAGGTCAACATCCACCACTGTATGATAAGCTCTACCCCTACAGCTCTTTTCCTAAGCACATCGAGGGACCCACGGAATGGAAGGCAGAGGACTATGCCAGCAACCCGGAGAGATGGGTTCACCAGTTCTCCGAAGACGAACTCGATGAGATATCCAAGGCGGCAGATGGCTTTATCGAATTAGGTCTACCCTTAACTGGAATCTCGAAAGAAAACTTCCGTCTTCCAGGTTTAGAGCCATCGTTAAAAACCATGCGTCGAGAGCTCCTAAACGGAAAGGGATTCATCCTATACAAAGGCTTCCCCGTCGACGAATGGGGCACTCCCAAATCAGCGGTCGCCTACATGGGCCTGGGCGTCTACATCGGCTACCCGGTATCGCAAAACGGCCACGGCCACATCCTAGGCCACGTCAAGGACCTCGGCGAGGACAGCACGCAGATCGACAAAGTGCGAATATACCGGACCAACGCGCGGCAGTTCTTCCACGCCGACGATTGTGACATCGTAGGCCTATTATGCCTCTCGAAAGCCGAGTTTGGCGGCGAGTCGGACGTAGCGTCCATCCACAACGTCTGGAACATCCTGCAGGCAGAGCGTCCAGATGTCGCCGAGCTGCTCACGCAACCGGTCTGGTACTTTGACCGCAAGGGCGAGGTCTCGGAGGGCGAGGAGCCGTACATCCGGACATCCGTGTTCTACCTGGAGACGTCGGACCCGGCCCACCCCGAGCGCGAGCAGCGCGTCTACTGCAAGTGGGATCCGTACTACGTGCGCAGCCTAACGCGGTTCTCGGACCAGGGCATCATCCCGCCGCTGTCGCCCGAGCAGCAGGAAGCCACGCGGATTCTCGAAGAGACGTGCGAGAGGGTGAAGCTGCACATGATACTGGACGTGGGCGACATCCAGTTCGTGGCCAACTCGCACACGCTGCACGCCAGGACGGCGTACCGCGACTTTGGGCCCGACAGCGGCAAGCCGAGGCGGCATCTGCTGAGGTTGTGGTTGGCGGTGCCGCAGGACGAGGGGGGATGGAGGTTGCCGTTTTGGGACTCGGATGAGAAGAAACGTGGCGGCATTCAGGTTAACGATAACGCTCCGGTTGCGAGGCTGGATGCTGATTGAGAGGTTGATGTGTAGAATATGATGTACCTACCTACTACCTAGATCCAGCTTGAAGCAACGTATAGCATAATGACGATATGATATTGAAGACCATACAGGGATTAGCTGGGCTAGTTTGGTTTCAATAACATAGGTAGGTACTGTAGGTACTTGACACTATCGTTTAAACATGGACAGCAAACTTGTACTCCTGGATCTATGAGTTCAAGTGCCGTGATTGCGAGAACCGAACTACTACCCCAAGGCTCCCATGGCGATCCGGAACTACCATCTCATAGTACTAGCTTGTCATCGCCATCGCCATCGCCATCGCCATCTACTCACTGCCGTAAACCATACCATACCACACCAACCTCTAAAATAAGATCTCCGAAATTCGCGTCTGTTGGTAGTAGTTCGCGTCTGTGTGGCATCTACATACCCCGGAAGATAAGGCGTTACATTATTTATGCCTTATGCCGATGCGAATAACAACCAACGTCAAACAAGTTTCGCCTTAGGGAGGGGCGCTCAGACGCGTGGGAGACAGCCGGTTCGTCGGGGTGGGAGTGCCTAGGCGCTTTGGAGCTTGGTTGGTGTGCTCAGTTCGCTATACGCGTATTTGTGGTGTTTGGAGGTGGATAAGGTATCGTGTACAGATCCGTAAACGTCTAGGTTAGGTTACCTGTCTATTCTTGGCTTGAAGCCGTTCGTAGTCTATTCTATGTAGGCGACTTGGAATTCAGCTCCGTCTTCACTTTTTTAGTCTCGGGTTTCCTTCTTTTTCTACTCGACCTAGTATAACCGACTATTACTGGGGCTGTCTAGGTAGCTATACGATGTGCATTTGAAGCCCACTTGGGATCTATATGAGGCTGTATTATACATGGGAGCAATGGCACATGACAGAACTGCGAATAGGCTCCCTACATACATTGCTACATAAAGGGCCTTATAAAAGTACCCGCGTCATAACCAATCTCTCGGCTAACAAGACCCGGGTCATAAGATAGGTAGTTATCGGCAATTAATGACGAAACTGTATCGACTGCAGATCACATAGTGTATGTCAGGGTTGCCGACTGGCCGGTAGCATGTTCGTATAATTTCCTTACCCCAGCTCTTAGTTGAATCCAGTAGCATCCAGCAGATTAGCGCAGCGGCTAGGTTAAACGCTTCCCTGGTTCACCCCTGGCTACATACACTATACCAGTTAGCGCATCCTTGTTCTCGCCTACTATGGTTCTGGGTCAAGATGATATGAATGTTGAGATTGCGGTGCATCGGTTGCATGCACGATATCGTTGTCCTCGGAGAAATACAGACTGTAGGGGTTTGGAATGGTGTGTGGTTGGACGTGTAGGTAAAACCTCAGAGTTGATCAGTTGGTTGTTCCTCGATCTTGTCTATGTACATAGATCGAGTCGTTTGGGCTTAACCATACTCTCGGGTCTATACACGTGGGCAGTAACCTGAGCAACTTGACCTACTAACCTAGGGATCTTTCCCCAAGGTCCATTTATGGCGAACATGTTACTCATGTATTTTACTTTGAGACTCACTGTAGGTAGCAAGCTGGAAATAACCCATCTAGGGTGCCCTAGTCTCCCATTACTCCCTTATTACCGTCTTGACCCGAATCGATAAGAGTTCATTAGGGGCATCGTCAAAACAGATGCGATATATGTGTACAATTATGTGGGAACGCCATTATGTTAAATAGGGAGTTCGCCGGGTCGAACTCACCTAGCTTAGACATCACCGAATTATATACATGGAAGAACAGGTTTCCCCGGGAGTAACTCTATGCCTTAAACTCATGCTTATCTTCAGCTACAACTTGGCTCTACCTAGTCTACCGACAGGATTGCTCATGGTACAATACCTGGCATACATATTACCATAACCCAGGCCTCAGGCCCCAACCCCAGTCCCTAGGTAGCTTCTGGAACGAAAAAAGTCCAACCGAGGGTCTAGCGTGTGCTCCCATGTACTTAGCTCGTATAATAAAAAAGGATCGTTACAGAGAATAGAACGTGCCCTAAGTAGTGTATTTACCCAGGAATATCTTGGCTTTGCCTACTGGGTATGTATAATAAGTATGACATCCACTCCTTCGACCCATGAGTCTGGGTCGAAGATACCTTCTGCGGTAACGACCCACGTTTGAAATCGGCGATAATGGCCGATTCCAAGACACATTCGGTCGTCTGTGCCGGAGCGTTGTTGATTGCGATCACGGCGGTATCTATGGCCTCGAGGATTACGGCTCGATGGCTTCATAAGACTATGGGAGTGGATGATGGTTAGTTTTCCTATGACTTCTAAAATTCTTTGGTGGATGTTTACTTATCTCTCGCAGTTCTAATTTTTCTGAGTTGGGTATGTCGCTCCCTGGGGATCTAAAACATGTACAAGACACTTTAATGGATTACTAACTAACCATTGTAGATATTATCAATAGGGATATGTTCTTCCGTAATGCTTGGTATGGCATCGATCTCTTTCCTCTATCTATACAGCTCTAGGTTAACCGTAACAAAGCTACGCGACACGGACTCGGGGACCATCGTGATGAAGTCGACGATGCCGACTATAAAAAATACCTAGAGGTGGGAAGCCAATTGATAATAGTATCGCTCACGCCTAAGCTGACACCTTCTAGCTTCAAATCGCTAGCTCGATTACGTTTAGCTGGGGTGTTGCAACAGCGAAGGCCAGCTTTGCGGTGCTATACCTCAGAATATTCCCCGAGGGCGGGTTCAGGATTGTTAATAAATTTTTAATCGTGTTTCTCTCCATGCAGGCCATTGAGGAAACCTGTGTTGTCCTATTCAAATGCAGCCCTATTCGAAAATCGTGGGACTTCACGCTGGAGGGCTCGTGCCTCGATCTCCATCCGCTTTGGTATTCTTCTGTAAGTGATTCAAATCCGACTCGCTGTGTTAAAAGTGCTGACCGGTATACCTTCGACGACTAGTTCGTCTTCAACCTAATCACCGATCTCGCCCTATTTCTTGAACCTATACCCTCGACGTGGAGGCTCCAACTACCTCTTACCAAAAGACTGGGACTGATCTTCATGCTTTCGCTGGGCTTGCTGTGAGTATCTCGACCTGGAGCGCCTATAAAATTCTGCTAAACACGGGTCTAGGGTAACGTCTATATCCGTAATTCGCATTGTCTACGTTACATCCATAGGCCATGATGATACATGTAAGTACTCCAATGGCTATGGAAGATGGACGGCTAGTAACAGTATAATAGACCAACTTGCAGAGCCCCTTATATGGTCAATGGTGGAGATATGCTCGCTCATAATATGCTCCTGCATCCCGTCGCTCAGACAGGTTGCAGCATTTATCCCTGGACTCAGCAGCGCCCTCGGACTCCCATCCGGCGGAGGCTCGTATAGCCACTCCGGACTTGGGAACCTCTCGATACCACTCAAGAGTTGGAGCCACAAAGAGTACATACAATCACACAAGCCGAAGATGAGATGTCAGCATAGGTCGAACGTGTTCGGGACGACAAGCCGGGTGACGGCCATGGAGATAGACGCGATCAGCGAGAACGACAGCCAGTACGAGATATTCCCGCATAAGAGCGATCAGACGGGTGCTATTACGGTCACGACGGAAGTTCAACACCGTGTAGAGGATGGGGAAGAGAATACAAAAGAATTTAATGAGGCACTGATGCCGCACCGCGATGAGCTAAGGAATATAACGGAAAGACCAGATCTCAGCAACTCTTCACGGAAGAGCGGCAGTGATGTGAGTTGGTTACGGCGTTGAAAAAACAGCTCCGTCTAATTGAAAGATATTTAAATAATGATCTATTGCCATAGAGATTTTGCGAGGCGTTCAAAAGCGTAGTGTGATAATTCCGGAATGGACATTTTGTTTGACTATAGCCTTGATTCTTTTAGTCAAAGTAGGATAATTGGGATTTTTATAGAACGAAGCCATTGCCAAGCTAAATATGATATAATACATGTATCTATTATTATACATTCTATAATGAGACAACCTAATTCACTGGGGTAGAGCAATGCTGGCTTTGTTATGCTTTTGTGAATAGGGGGACAAACATTATAACCAGTGATGGTTACCTGTATAATATGGATTATTGCATATTACAGGTACTGGTAGCTATGCTCTTATCAGATAAGCTATCAAGCTATCAAGGTTCACCTTAACGTCAATTCGTAGGCTGAACTTCTGAAGGCGCATCTCGGCCAATTAGCCATCACTTTCCACGTAATCCAACGAATCCAATCCTTCTATACCACAAACGACGACAGCAACAGCGAACGCAACTGATTTTACTAACGTGGCGCATCCATAGATTTACTGCGGAATGATCTGAAATACGAAAACCCGTATGACGGTCGTAGCGGTGCCCCGCCGACTTCACCATGGACGCGCCGCCAGTCAAGCTCTCGGAGCTCCTCCGACATCCAGATGACCTCGACAAGATCCCCGCGCTGAAGCTGGAATTCACGCGCAAGAAAGCTGCCGTAGACTCGCAGCTAAGGGGAGGCTTGAGGGATCAGTTAGAGATGACACAAACTGGTATGAATGGCATTACCGATGGCCAAAAGACGTTACAGGCGATTAGGGACGAAATGATGAAGATCGACAAGCTTTGCTCCGAGTCGCAGGACATGATTAAAGACTTTACTAGCATAAATTTAGTATCACAGGCCCACAGGAATTTTGGTGCAGTAGAACTCATGGTGGAAAATCTCCAGACATTTAACGATCGCCTTAATAGGGTTGAGAGTATGTTGAGAGAAGACGAGGAAGACAAGGAGAATATGCCAAATCTCCTTTCAGTTCATTACGAATTAACGCAGCTACGAAATATTCGAGACGATGCTATGGAACAGATACGACGAGCCGACGACCCTAGCCTACAATCCACACTAGAAAACTACTTTTCGAGGCTAGACGACGCAATAGACTGGTTCGACGAGCACGTCGGTCTCATTGCGTTAAACATGATCAACCTCCTGATTGCCGATAACAATAGCCTCGTGGTCCGCCTAGCAATCATCGTCGAGGCCGAGGAGAAAAGCGATCAAAGAGTCGAAGCTCTACAGGAAGCATTGAAGGACCACAAGGAAATGGCAACGCGATTCCAAAGTATTACGGATGGCGCCAAGAAAGTCCGAGGATATAAGGAGAAATTCCTAAAGGCGATTTCTGTCAATTGCGAAGGACAGTTTGCCGAAGCTAGGGGGGAGTTCCTGGATGATCCCACAAAGTTAGACAAAATAATGAAGTGGTTCTTCAACGATCTCAACGCCGTTAAGCAAGGAATGGTACCCTTGATGCCCAAGAAATGGAAGATACTCAAGACTTACGGTGATATATATCACCAACTAATGCACGACTTCCTAGTCGGCATGATAGACGACCCCGAATCGAGCTCGGCAAACACGCTCGAGATCATCAACTGGCCCGAGAAGTACTACAAGAAGATGCGGAAACTCGGTTTCTCGGAGAGCGATCTCAGACCCCACGTAATCGACAACCGGGAGCAAGAGTTGGTCAAGGACTTCCGCCAGCTCATCATCAAATTCCTCGACGAGTGGATCGAGCGGATTTTCGCGCAGGAGAGGCGCGACTTTGCGGACCGAAACGTGGAGGGCTCGAACTTGGATACGGATGAGTATGGCTATTTCCGAACCAAGAATCTGGTCGATATGTGGCGTATGTTACGGGAACAGGTCGATGCGGCTGCAAACTCGCAGAGAACAGATGTCGCCGAGGGTGTTATTGACGCCATGTTCCTCCGGCTGCGCGGCCGCCAGCAGTCTTTCCAGAAGATGCTCGAGGAGGAAGCGGCAATATACGAAGCAGACAAGATACCCGAGTTAGAGGGTTTCCAGGCATTACAGGATTGGCTCATTGCGACGGCCAACGACCAGATGGCGTGTATCGACGATAACGAAGAAGAGGGCCGCCTTGCCTACCTTTCGAGCTTCAAGCAGAAGTTCGAACCGCTAGTCACGCCGCAATACATGGAGCGTGCCGATAACGAGATCGCTTCGCTTAGCGAGAGCTACATCGACCTAAGTACCTGGTGTCTTAACAAATTCGCGCAGCTCGTCATATCAGTCGACTTCAAGAACGTGATGCCGACATTCTTCACGCCGCGATGGTACGAGACGACCACGATGAAACAAATGATAATCACAATCGAAGAGTACATCGGCGACTATCAACAAGTGCTGCACCACTCCCTCGTCGACGTCTTCATCCAAATCCTAGCCGACGAGCTCCTAGCGCAGTACCTAATGAGCGTTCGCAACAAGGGCGCCAAATTCCGACGAACAGACCCCTTCCAAGACAAGCTCTTCAACGACGTGTCCACGGCCTTCGAGTACTTCCGCTCCCTCCCCAACGCGGACCTAAGCAACGACATCACGCAGAGCTGGCGCGTAACTGAGGACTTCTTAGGACTACTCACCGCCCCGAAGGAGAGCGTGCCGGACGTGTTCCAGGACTTCAAGACCAAGTATTGGGACCTCCAGATCACGTGGGTCGAGGCGGTGCTCAGGTCCCGCGATGACTTTGAGAGGGGCATGTTGAATGCGGTCAAGGCGCGCGCGGCGCAGATGGATGTCGTTAGGGGCGCGGAGACTATTATGGGCAAGGTTAAGTAAGGTTAACTAAGTTAAGTTGGTAGATACTTAACCTAGGTAGGTAGATACATATATGATAAAATGAGATGAAATACCTAGGCTGGGGGGTGTATGGTTGTATGAATGTCTGAGTGTTGTAATGATTAATAAAACACAATAGGATTTTATAATCTCAGACTATTTGGTTGACTACATATACTATTCAGCAATTTTTATTGCTTCTCTAAGTTGTCCATGGCTGGCCATTTTCTTAGTGGTAGCTCTCATGATTCTACATAGTGAAGGGCCCTTTGCGTATATTCTGAATCCAAGTCTTGTTGGCTCCGAATCTTTATGTTCTGCGGCCAGATTTCTTATGGTGGGATGATACTCCATGTACTAACACGGCGGTTTTAACACATTGTAGATTCACTCCTACTACATTCGATGGCATATGAAGTATGCCTTACCAACATATTCACTTGATTCTAGAGTATACGTGGATAGGTCTTGACTGATTGACTTCAGACTAGTAGCTCTAGCCCTATCTGCCTATCCTATTTATCCCTTTACAAAAGCCACCGGCCAATCACGAACCACGCGTACCTTACATGTAGCACAACCGCCACCATTCTAGAGTCGGAAGTAAGACCTCCATTAGGCTAAAGGCATCTGGATCTCCCGGACGTCGGTTCGGCATAAGTAGGATCGGCTCGATCCCTCATCCGTGTAAATTTGGGACCTGGTATATTATTCTAAGTCAAGTGAAATTGACAACTTGGCAATGGTGAAAGACCAGAAATAGGTATACACGATATCTATATTTCCAATAGGTAGCTCCACGTCGACGCTTGCTGCCGTTTTCTACTTGTTGTGCTATGAATACCTGAAACAAGATTGGCTAATAAAGGCCGGGTTGGAGGGTGATTCAAAGGACGCCTCTTCATGGTAGAACCTCGTTTCCTCGGTTGTTGTACAAGAAGTCGCTTACCTTTTGCTGTAGGTACCTCGTATTAATCACAGCGTTGACGTATTCCGTATTTAGAAGTATTCGGCGCCTCTTACGTATCAACCTTCTGGCTGATGATTGCATATCATAGCCATGCATGAGCTCTCTTGCCGAAGGGGTCAAGTCTCCTACCTAGAGGCTGCCTGAACATTACGGTACCTGGCTGGAAGATCTTACAAATCTAAAATCTTCGAGCTACCCAATGGAACGGCGATGACTCGGATTGGCTGCCATACCGGTATCAATACTACTATTGACCTAGCGGTCAGAAATTCGGCTACTTCGGAGAAGTAGGGCATCTATTAGAAAGCTGAATGGCCTGGAGACTAGGGCCGAAACGACATCAAATGCCGCGTCATGAAGTTCCATAGAACTCCTGGCCGGTACTAAGCTCTAAAGACACGAATAAGGACGATCCGGATGGAAATCGATTATGCACTACATCAGGGGTAATATGCACCTCGCACAATTGTAGAAGGTTCATGCCGACCAACGTGGTTAAACATATACAGTTGAGCAGGATGGACCTCGCAATGGATCTGTTATGATTTGTTGCCAGGTCACTGTTCAGGTTAGCAATAATAATAATAATAATAAGAGGGTTAGGTAATAGGTGTATAAAAAACAGTAAGCACTTATTAGGTACGCCCCAAATCACACCGTTGTGTTACAAAAGAACTTGCTCATAAAGGCTATAGTATTGCCACTTATATAACAGGATCGACAACTTAGCTATCTCTACTTTAAGTTAGAAAAGCAAACTTAAGTGCCCGACTCAAACGGCAATTGGTGGGTTATGTCGTACAATAACGGTGCAGCTGGTGACGCGTACGTTAGGGCTAATAGCAGCCATTCTAACTGACTGACAGTACTGGTGTGTCTGGTTTCATTGGCTTATTGCGGATATTGAAAGCTTATAGACTAAATGCCGAAATAACAATAAACGAGTATCCATTATTAAAAGCGCAGCTGAGAGATTGAAAGAATCGCCAACGTCTTTAGGTATGGTTGAACTCTTGCGTATTTGCCGAAATAAGGGATGCGCTGCGGATATAAATGTGTTATGGGGTACCTCTAAATCTAATAGGGCGGTAATGCGTATCTAAGAGATAAACGACCGCACCACGGAGTCGGTAGGCGCTTCGGGTGAAGCGGGTAGATCGACGACCGGACCGGTACCTTAACGGGGAATAAAAATGGTCTCGTCGTATTGTAATTATCTGGTGTAACTCGACCCTCGTGGTCAGCCCTGACAGGACGAACCTAATAGTAGCATCAGGGACACAGCAGAAGAAAAAAACATTAAAAAAGCGATCCAACAAGATCAGCCGACACATCATATACTAGTTGCATAGTCGTGAGCGAATCCTCGAGCTCGCGTGACGCCCATCGCGGAGCTATCTCTCTCGGATAGAGGGCTACCGATATATCAGTACCTAAAAAGTCAGGGAAAACTGCAACACCCCAAGGGCGTATAAATTAAAACTGGTTACCCCGGCGTATTCCCACCTACGGCGTCGGTGGTACCGTAGTGAAGAATACGCTGGCTGCTTTCTAAATGCAAATGTATTTCTACTGGATAACAGGGAGTTGTACCACGTTATACACGGGTATGTGGGTTGTACTTCTTTCTGTACGTGAAGTGAGATCAAAAGGACTGATCATCGACATGGGCTATTCTAGCATCGACTTTCGCATGGTGCTAGTATTCTAAAGGTCGATCGAGCCCTGCAGGGAGGCGACGCCTACCGCTCAAGCGCCTAACACTATGGCCGTGCAGATGCAAACGGCCTTCGGCCTCGGCCGTCGAGGTGTTGTCATTATGTATGCGTTTGTCGGCTTGGCCTGAGATGCATATGCTTTGCAGATTCGAGCACCCGGGACTCTGGAAACAGACTTGGCAATGAAACTTGTAAGTTCAAGGTCGTATATTTCACCACCAAATAATGACAAACGTCAATGCGAGCCAAGCTCATCAAGGCTGTACGTAGGCTTGGCTCTGGGAACTGTCGCGCACGAAAGGCGCTTGGCATATGTGTAATGTCACAAGAAGTTAATTGGGGATGGTGTGCTTGGGTATGATAGTCTAGGCTTGTCCAAAGGTGATTAATTATTTAAGAGGTAGATAAAAAGCTTAAAAGTCAAGTGACGCTGACTGCAGTTGTAACTATTGTAACTACCTCTTCTATTATATAGTCCGATACTTACCTCTTATTACCTACGACGTCACCGGTAGTGACCCGCATTAGACATGGCATGATAGCGGCGAGTAAAGCACAAAGGTTACCACTTACATAGAGATCGGTTACCTTACTTGCAGGCGCTTTACATACCTCCCTGCCTCCACTTGTAGCTTCCATTCGTTCTATAACGGTCTAGGTTAGCTAGAAAGCCTTCCCCCTAGTCCCCCCAAGATGTTAGTTAGCCATAATTCGCTAAGACGTTTAGGGGGAACCAACGGCCTTAAGGGCCAGAACCCCACTATAAACCATGCCGAAAGCGCCCCTCTAGCTCCTAATCGGCTCCCAGTCGAGTCCCCTCGGCCCCTGTAAAATTCTAAACCCCTCGGCTCTCATGGCTTCTTCCTACTGGATTAAGATGGACCCGGGTTCTTGTGACCCTCGCCATTGGTCTCGTTGGTCTTGCGCCTGAAGCGTGATTGCCCGAATCAACGTCGAGGCCATTTATGTCATGTCATTCATTCCTTCCTTTTCCAGTACTCAAAACGGGAAAAACAAAGGAAGGAGGAACGTTGAGGATAAAGTTGGGCTAACGTTGGAGGAATTTACTTTAGTAGAAAATATTTGAAATTTGTACTTTGGCAACAATTTTTTGAGCTTTACCTTAGCTTGAAGCTTGACCCACGTCTGCGTTCAACACACACACCTCTCAACTCAAGTCTCGCTCTGCCGCGATCGCAACCGAGACTTTGTCTTGTTTGGATAAGGAGGAAAGGTAATCAATCTAGTACCTGGTTGTGTGCGGTCTTGGATCACACGTGGACGCCGACAGCTCTTCGGTCCGGCAAGATTTCCTCCTTGTCGATCGCGATACGCACCCCCCAAATCTTGCCCGTCATTCCCAGACGCCCTCTCAGCAGTGCTCATCGCCGACCAGCAGCCTCTCTTCGGAACCCCTTGAACAAATCATCTCTTGGTCCTGCACAAAGCCGCCGGCAACTAACTCGATTGTCTACGAACTACATGTCCATTGCGTAACCCGAGGACCCAATGGGAGCCTCTCACATACACCAGTCCCGATAGCATCTCAAGTAGGACGCAGTCATGGAAAGTAATGGCAGCCACGCCAAGGACAAGAGGCCCGACAGCGACGCCAGGTCTAAGGACGACACCCCTACGACCTCAACCACCACCACACCCCCTGACAATACCAATAAGAGCCCCAAGAAGAGGCGCAAGGTAAACCATGGTATGCCGTACCATTCTTCTAAATATTCCAATATTACCCTAACTCACCTCGATGCCGTCCTCGTCGTATCTATCTGTCCTGTGGGCTAATCTTGGTCGCGCGTTCCTACAGCTTGTGTATACTGCCGTCGATCTGTAAGTCCTCATTTAGCAAGTTTGTCAGACGCTCTAATTCATTGGTTCCACGTCTGCGTATCTACGCATGTAGAAATGCTGGCGCCCCTCCCCCCTTGTTTATACGGATGGGTTATTTTTTTCCCAACTGCAACCGCCTAGGTTGCTGATGTCACGGGCGATGCGCCCGAGTCTTTTCTAGTATTTGTGCGTGCGTATCTGTGCGCGTGCGCGCGTTGGTGCGTGTTGTTGGGCTTCACAAAGTACTTGGCTAATACCAATATTTCCGGGCTTATAGCATATGACTTGCGATCTCGTATGTAAGATCTGTTCCTACTTTCCTGTGCCTATGGCTTGGGGGCGTTGCCCAGGTTTGCATGAGCTAAGATTAACCGGGGCCTTACCCCTATTGAACAGGAGAGACCATGCACGAGATGTATCAAGCGAAATATTGGCCATCTATGTCATGATGAGCCCCGGGATCCGGATTCAAAGAAGCTCAAAGGTACCCCCGGTGCGGCTGGACACGAAGAGTCGGAGATCCAGCCCGAGCTACCGCAGAATTCAATAGATCAGAGCGCCGCTGCCATGGCACCACCGTCATTCGACGGAACTGGAGCAGCTCAAAGACCTAAGCAAGGTTTTGGTGCAGCTGCACTAGGTCAGGCAAACCCCCTACAGCTTGTGTCACCGAATCCGGTCTCCAGTATGCAGGCCAATGGCTCTGGCAGCAATATGAACCAATGTAGGTTTTGTAAAACCCTTGTGAACGTCGTGCTGGCTAGGGGAAAAAAGCTGAATTGATCTCGTAGTCGGTGGGTTCTCTGATGCCTGGCTATCCGCCCAAAATCAATTCCACGATATGCATCACTACCATCCTCAATACATGCTTGCCCCAGAAGTCTCCCACGAATTTAATCTGCTCAATGATTTTCTGAACACTAGCCTCCTCGATGACGCGGGGAACCTGCCAGACGACCAGAATCTGTTGTTCAGGAATAATCTGTCGCAACTTAATCAGTCCGAAATGGCAAGCTTCGTGGCTGGCAGCAATAGCAACATTCTATCTACGAATTCGATGCAGGCAGGTTCCATGCCTCCGCCCAGCACGGAACAGGCCGGCTCCAGTGCCATCTCTCCAGACAAGACGCGTGAATTCTACCTCCAGGCGGCGGATCCATCAGGAAACGACACGCCAGAGGCGCGCATGCACAGTGTGATGAAGGCCAAATACAATGCAGGCCTTCTAAAGCCGTTCAATTACATCAAAGGCTACGCTCGGTTGTCGTCATACATGGATACCCATATTGCTCCCGCGTCGAAGCAGAAGATCCTTCGACAGCTGGATCGCTTTCGACCCAAGTTCCGAGAGAAGGTGCAGGGACTTAGAGATATCGAGCTTGTCTACGTAGAGATGTGGTTCGAGAAGACCCTGCTAGAATATGACCGAGTCTTCGCAGCCATGGCGGTCCCGGCTTGCTGCTGGAGACGCACCGGGGAAATCTTCAGGGGCAACAAGGAGATGGCTGAACTTATCCACGTTCCAGTAGATAAGCTACGAGACGTATGTATTATACTAATAACGACCGAGAAGTCTGCTGATCAACTTTACGTATAGGGTAAAATTTCGCTGCACGAAATACTGACAGAAGAGTCGCTCGTACGGTATTGGGAAGAATTTGGCACTATCGCGTTCGACGCGGCCCACGACACGCTTCTAACGGCGTGTGCTTTGAAGACCCCAGATGACCGATCGATCGATCCGATCATTAACTGCTGCTTTTCATTTATGATACGTAGGGACGATCACAAGATGTGAGTAGCGAGCCTCGGCCTAGGCAAAATAGTTTGGATGTAGGAATACTGCTAACCGCTATTTCTACTTATACAGACCCAGCCTCATCGTTGGCAATTTCCTTCCGCATGACCCTCCGCATTCTTAGAATCATACTATATCTCTATGGGATATTGGACGGCATCCAAATAATTTCTATTTGGGCATCAAAGCAGGTATTATTTTCGCATTAACTACCTCTTATACGTTATATCAATGGCATAGTTATGGGTAATCTGCAAAGGTTGTTGGCTATTTCAAGATATGATAGATGTAATGCATTCTTATCCAAGAGCTTCAGGGGCCACGTCATGTCTAGCAGTCTAGCAGCAATTATATCGTGGAGGTACTTTGTTTCGGGGTACTAAGAGGGAGAGACGGAAACAACGATGGTATCCCACTAGGTTTGGAAGGTGCTATTGGATCTTTCTGCTACGACTTCCCCTGATTGGAAAGTAAAGTACAACACTACCTTTTCGTACCTGACCATAGACTTTTGGAGAAAAGACAAATAGAATTCCACCAAATATCTTTCATGCTTTTTCCCACCTCTGCCAATCAACTCAAGACCTCCCTTTTTTCGATGGTGATAATGCCCCTTTTGCAAACCCCCTAGGCAAGCTACCGAGATCTGAAACTCTTTCAAGGTGGCCTTTTCGCGTCGCTAACCGATCTAACCGCCGCTTACGCACTGATCCGAATGTAGTCATCGTGACCATCTTTCTTAACCAGCCCCCAAGAAGGCTCAGTAGGTAGTATCTATACCCACCAAGACTGCATCAGACAAAGCCACATTGCAGCACATCTCAATATATTGGTCGGCCTCTCTGTATCGGACCTTCGGGTTCCCAGTGTGCCAGCATGGACACCGCGAATTCGTCACATTCTGCCCGAGATAAGCGTATCAAGTCTATCATATGTCCGTATTCTCCGTGCCGTTTAGGGGCGTATACTGACTCCCTAAGCTTTCTGCCATGATCTCCAGAAGCAGTTGCCTAGCAAGAATGATGAACAAGCACTAAATAGTCAAGTTGACGAGTTAGAAAATCAGATCAACGCTATCAAGTCCTACTCTCTTAAATCTCCCGGCTCGCATCGTCACGCACAGCTAGATAGCGCCGGCACCGATCTTTGGAACTGGTGTGTTCAGATTAAACGCGAAGACGGTAGTGAAGTATCATCAACGAGAAGGAAGCTCCTAACTTTCTGCCGGGTATTCTCGTTCCTAATTCTGGCGCTGGCGCAATGGGGTGATCATAACACACCGGGTGATCTCCTCCGCTTGGAAAAATTGGCAATCAAAACCGGCAGATCTTGTATTGGTATATTGCATCTTTGTCCCACCACAGTTTCAGAGCTGCATGATTTACTGACATGGGCGTAGTGGACGGCGAGCTCAAGTTTGCTCTCATGGTTCTGCAGAAGGCCGCGGAATATAACGGGTTGTTGCAGAATCTGCAGGCGAAGCTGCCGGATGAGGAGTCTGACGCCTGCAGGAAACTAGAGGCAGAGTATTTTACACTTCGTATAGTTATGGTAAGCTGCATATTACTATTTACCCCTCGTTCAGCTGCTGACAACCCTAGAAGGCCTGGAAAGAAGACCGCCTTGACGTGGCGGACCATCTATACGAAAAGGTACAAGACTGCAAGCATACTACTAACCCAGCATCGGCAGAGAATTTTGCCGACTCGTTTTTTGAGATTGGGAAAGACTTAACAGTAAAGAAGAACTTCTCGCTGGCAGTAAAGTGGTTAGAACGGGCTTACGAATTCATCAACAGCCAAGACCTCGAGCAGCTACCAAGAGAGGTTATCGAGTTGAGGCTAGCAGTGTCTCAGGCGCTCATTCGCGCATATTTAAATTTAAATACGACTGAAGGCTTCAAAAAGGCCGAAAATCATGTCTGTTACGTTGAATCCGAGCTCGGTGACAAGCTTGTTGTCCTTCTACTTAGGCTGGAACTCCTACTTAGCTCGCCGGCCGAAGTATTCGACGGCAATGCATATGCCGGTATCCTTCGGCGGATGATCAGGAGCCATGAAATCTCAGAATCAAGCTTCAATCTTATGATACACCATATACGTAAGCTAGACGACAAGAGTCCGAGCCTGGCCTCCTCCGTTCTCGGCGAATTTATAACATTGAGAGTGTTGCCCACCCAACAGGACACTTGGGTTGAACGGGCCATCGTGCTTTGCACGCAGATGGCAACGACACATCGGGACACTCACGAAACAATACAAGAACTCGGAACCGTATTTGATAGTGTCGAGGCTAGCTTAAAAAACCCATTGTCAGCTGCTGCTGTTCTCGCCATACAAATAGTCAGCCAGCCACCCAACCTATCTTCATTCCCTTCTGGACGTGCGCTGATTACCTATTAATAGCTCATATGGAAAAGGGTTGATGCCTCATTCAATCAAGGAGAGCTGGATATTACAGAGAAATGGTGCCACGTAGCCATGCACCCAGCTCTTCGTAATTCGGGTCCGGCGAATACAGCAAAGATCACTAGGTAGGCTCTACCTGTCTAGGTGTGTAATAATATATTCTGTCTGACGAAAACAGGAAATTGGTGTGCTGCGCCCTTCAAAGAAACAGCTTGGAAAATGCTGCAGAGATCTTCCAATCTATGAGTGAATCAACCAGATGTGAGCCAATGACATTATACCTCGCGTACAAATTAGCTCTAAGGTGCGGAGACCGGGGAATGGCCTCTGACTGTTTAAGACACATTAGCGAGGCCTCGCCAAAAGATCCTCAGTACCTGTACGCGTGTTGCATAGACGCGCAGGAAGCGGAAGACAAAATATGCGCAATCGAGGCGTTAAAGCATTTGATACAGAAATCGGAATACAGCTCGTCGGATGCTGTTCATCTACCAGCGCTGCTCCGGGTTGTTATACGTCTCGAGACGTCGCTTATGAACGAAAAAGATTACAAGGATGCTGACCGTAGCTTGTTAATAGATGATATCTGCCAAGTCTTCGAAGGGGGTGAGTTTCTCTGCATGGATCTATCGGGTTATACTAAATTGCCCAGTCGTACCAGCCATACAGCGGGATCCGCGGAATAGCAATGGCGATAAGATATTCACAGTAGAAGAGCTAGATTGGTTTGGTAAAAATACCTATAATCTAGCGGTCAAAAACATCAATATTTGGCAGCCGAGGCAAAGTATTCGCATCTTTCAATGCTGCCTTGCAATTATATTCCAATATCCCCAGGACATACCAATTCAAGCAGCTGAGGATCTGTCACTACGCGCAATGTTCTGTCATTTTCTAATGGCAACATTACACATTGCCCTAGCACGATCTGAAGACAACATCGAAACGCAGCTTCAAGACTATCTCTTGATGCGCAATCATGTTAAAGGTTTTGGCGAAGAACTAGAGGCTCGGCTAAACAGTCTAGACGAAGTGTCCAAGAACGACCTACGAATGAAGCTTTCAACCCTTCTCGTCTTCGATTTTGAAGGGGCTATCTGTCTTAAGTCATAGGATGACTTGTCAGAGATCTTATTAAAAGCTAAAATTTGCCGTAATCTATCCATATTTCAAGCGATGGCAGATTGTGTCCTCCGAGCCCAGTCTGTTCCTGGACAAGGTACGGATTTGCTACGGCGGAGGCATTTCTTTTTTCTAACAGATGTTAGTTCTATATTCCACGCTGCGCAAGATTATAAATCAAATATTTTCGCTTGAAAATTTCGATAACGAGAAGCTCGCGAAATACCTGCGATGTTTACTCAAGGCTACTCTCGCTTCAGAACCAGAATATCCCCTGAAAATTATGGAAGACATCTGTAGGCTTGTGAAGCAATGCGCAGGCGTACGTTCTCCTTCCAGTAGTAATGCTATAGAAAGGCCAGCGATTTTACTAAAAATGGCCACAGAGCGAAAAACCCATTCCGTCTCTTGAGGTTGAGTGGTTTACTACGACAGCATTCAACCACGGTGTCGACCTATACGGGATTAATGAAGACGAGCTCAGTAAGCAATGGATCGCGCACGCGCTCACGTTGGCACATTACCATGAAGATGGTGGCGATCTAGAGCGAGAGCTTCAGAAGAGGCAAATCAGTCTCAAATGGGATTCATGATGGTTCATAACATTCGTTGCCATATCCTGCAGTTAACTAGCTATGTCCCTGTCCTCCCGTAATCAATTTCACAGTAGAGAGTACTAAGAAGCCCATGTAAAATTCTATTATTCCTTAGGCGCGAATATGTTCATAGAATTAAGCGTACTACATAGCTTGAACAGCTGATAGAACCTAGCTACGGCAACTTACTGAAATGTGAGTCTCAAAAAAATAATAACATGTAAATACCTAGTTTCGCTAACTTTATACATACTAGGATTCTATGCGGTTAATTCACATTTCTACCTGGCTATGGAAGTTTATAAACTTTAGATATAATGATAACGCCATTTCTCTATAGAGATGTGGCGTAAATTGATAGCCTAAATAGAATCGATACTTGCCAATCGCTCTGCATAATGTTGCCATTGCTCTTGATATTAACACTATCTTCTATTTTCTTTTTCTTCTAGGTCCGTACAAGAGCACATATATAAAAAGTACTGCATCGCATAGTCAAGGGATAGCACTCATATCGTCTTCGATACGGTCGATCTTGGGTTATGGCTTAAGAGTATTTCTCATCACCAACAACGGGTAGAATGCCCTCGCTTCTCTCATTCTCCTTTATTGCCACTATAACATCACGTCTTCGTTTCCTCTCTCGTTCGACCCGTCTCACGTAGATATGTAAACCTACCTCGGGAAATCATAGTTAACCCAAAGAAAGCGGGCGCAAGATCATCGATATCCTAAAGAAGAATCCGGATGAAGACGCGCAGAAAGAAAAATGAGAAAAGGGGAAAAGAGAAATTGGACTCCGGTACGGGGGAATCGAACCCCGAGCTCCTCGGTGAAAACGAGGTATGTTGGCCGTTACACTATACCGGACTGACGCTTATCGTGACTTATGGTGTTTTTTATATTAGCGGCGGTTTGTGGGCGGGTGGATGGTGGATGGTGAATTTATTTGCTGGGAGTGGATCCGCACTTAATTGGCTTGGTAGTATTTGCTGCGTAGTGTTAATTGCATGAAGAGATGGACGTTCTTCTGTTGTTGTTATTGATTATAGTTGTTGATTATATCTGTCGACTTGAGAAGAGGAATCTCACTGCCGGGTAGATTAGAATCAGAGGGTATTGCATGTAGTTCTATCTGATATATACAGCCCCCTATTTACCTCGAGATAATCCAATAGTCTCTGCGATACGGGCTTTTATCTTGCCCCCTAAGTGCAACTATCACCCAGAATCATACTCGACAGTAACGCCAGCCCTCTCGTCCTCTCTTTTCCTCTCCTTTCCTCTCTATATTAACCCCCCCTACCCCTTAACCATCCTCCTCACCACCTCCTCCACCCCCTCCGGCTTCACCCCCACACGCCCCAACAGCTCCTCCAACATCCCATCATCAACTTCGCACTCCCCCTCCTCCAGCGCCTCATACGTACTAGCCCACCACCTAACCGCCGCGGCGTCCAACCCCCGCTCTTCCACATAATACCTCTCGTGCTCCCTCCTCCCCACAACCCTCACGCTGATCCCCCGCCCCCGAGCCGCGCCCACCAGCCCCGCCATCTCAGCCATGCTCTTCGCCGTCCTAGCTCTAGTCGACAGGTAAAACATGCGGTTCCCAAACTCCCCACTTTCCGCCGCCGCTAGAACCACCGCGTTCGCAACGCCCAGATCCCGGATCGCCGTCCAGCTCGCCCTCCCGTCTCCCGCGAGCGGCACTTCTACTTCGCGCCGGCCGTCGTCGCCGTCGCCGTCGGGCGCAAAGTATCCCAGGTACAGCGGCCAGGACTCGGCGTACAGCCCCTCGCGGATGACCGTCACGTTCTCGAGCGTGCCCTCGTCGCGGAGCCGCGCCAGATACGCCTCGGTGCGCAGATGCGCGCGCATGACGGCCGCTTTGCTGGTGCGCTTCCCGGACCGGGCCGGCGGCGAGTACGCGAACGCCAGGCTCGAGTAGAATATGTGCTTTACGCCGGCTTTGACCGCGGCGTCGATGGCGGTGCGATGGTGCCGCTCGCGGCCTTGGCCGTCGGGGACCTCGACCCACTTCTTCTCCTTCTTTTCGTCGTCTTGAACAAGACGGTCGAAATCTAGCTGTATGTGCGGCGTCGACACTAGGAAGAACCGATCCGCGCCGTGCAACGCCTGCTCGAACGACGGCAGGTCCTCGAAGCTGGCGTGGCGTACTTGGAGGCCGGGGGCGGTGGCGGCTAGGGCGGCGAATGTGGATGAGTTGGGAGGTGAGGATGTTAGTGCGATGATGGAGGATGCGGGGATGAGGTTGTGCGCGAGCAGCGCGGAGAGCGTTGCGCCGCCTAGTTTGCCGGAGGCACCTGAGATTGCTATCGTGGGCATTGTAGTATTCGTTTATTAATTTATTAATTTGTAAATAGGTACCTGGAGGGATATTTATATTCTACATCTATTTACAAATTGAACCGTATTAGTGGCGTATTTAACGGGTTTAGATGATATCGCAACGTCATAGAAGCTGATCGAGATCGGTTTATATTTATAATCGGTAGTTTTATTTCGGCTTTAATTCCAATGTGGGTCGTATAGGACTGTCTTGACAATCTGAATTCTAGTACGTAGTATCGACTGAAGAAACATCTTTGCCGATTTTCAAGTTTTCATTTATGGTCACCAAGAAAAATGAGATGATATAGAAAAGGGGCAGTGAAGATGATATAAACCAAGGAAATGACATTCTAATTATCGGTTTATTTCTCGTGTCAAATATGCTAGAGCTCATTACCTGGCCCGTAGAATACAAACGCAAGCTAATAACGCTATGTACGTTCATCTTATTGTACTCGTCTAGAGACCTGCAATCTCGAATACCTTCACAAGCCTAAATAGCAACGAAGAAGCTCTTCTCGCCTTCCTTCGGTATCACTCTAGCCCGCTCCATTATAGGATCAACACACGAAAGCCTAATCCTCTCAGGAGTGGCTGGGCTCTCAAGCCTTAGCAATCCATCATCCTCGCCTCCTTGGGCAAACAGCTTAGCCTTCACCCCGTAGTCCGCACGCGCTGCCTTGAGTGCGTCGCGGATCGCAAAGAATACCGCACTTCCCATGAATAGGGGCGGCTCGCCAACACCTCTGCTACGCTGGATGGTGCGCAGGTTCTCCCACGTTACGCCCTTGAGCAAACTGACGTTGAAGACCTGGGGAATGTCGCGGAATCCTGGGATCTTATATGCACCCGGCCCCTTCGTAAATAAGTTACCCGCCATCGGACCATTGCGCAGCCATAGGCTCTCCTCCATGGTGAACAGGCCTAGGCCTTGGGTGAATGCGCCCTCGATCTGGCCGTAATCGATTGAAGGGTTAATCGACCGTCCTACATCCATCTTGATATCGGCGCGCAAGCACGTCCAAGTACCCGTCAGACAGTCAACCTCAACCTCAGCCGCTGCAACGCCCTGAGTAAAGTAGAAGAACATCTTTCCGGTATTCTCACCCCACGTGTACCCAATTTCTGGTGTCTTATAATACCCATTGGCGCTTAGGTTCACACGGTCAAAATAGGCCGCGTGAGCAAGCTCCTTCATGGTAGCTTGAGGCCCCAACTTCTTCCTATACGGTGCAAGCCGTTCGTTTATCTGTTCGCAGGCATTCCAGACGGCATAACCATTCAGATCGGACGACGCCGAGGCGGCGGTAGGAGACGTATTTGCTACCGTCATAGTGGACGTCTCCGAAATATGTACGTCCTCTTTTGGTACCTGGAGCGCTTGCGCTGCAATTGTGATTATCTTTGTATGTAACCCCTGGCCCATCTCTGTACCGCCATGCGCGACCAAGACCGATCCGTCGTGATAGATATGCACCAAGGCCCCGGCTTGGTTCAACCAAAGAGCGGTAAAGGAGATACCAAATTTCGTGGGAATCAGCGCTAGCCCCCGTTTACGCCACTTGTGCTCTGCATTGAATACCTCAACGGCTTTGCGGCGGGCGGCGTAGTCTGACTCCTCCTGAACCTGCTTATACATCAGAGGTACGTGCCAGTCTTGAAGGGGCTGGTTGAAGTG
Source organism: Daldinia decipiens (assembly GCF_022478715.1). Lineage (NCBI taxonomy): Eukaryota > Fungi > Ascomycota > Sordariomycetes > Xylariales > Hypoxylaceae > Daldinia > Daldinia decipiens. Next base: position 18,280 of record NW_026054570.1, on the reverse strand, counting down.
AGTCTCCTCGTTGGCTTTGTAGAAATTGATTTCTCGGAACGTCTCAACTGGTATGCCGAGGCGGTCGGCAACTTCAGACATGTAGCACTCAGCGAAGAATAAGCCTTGAGGCCCTCCAAAGCCACGGAAGGCCGTGTTAGACATAGTGTTGGTTTTGCATAGCCGTCCGCGAACGTGAACGTTCGGGACCTTGTAGCAGCCATCGCTATGGCTTAGGGAGCGTTCGCACACGGCGGGACTCAAGTCGAACGAGCAGCCAGCATTGGCGAAGACGTCCATGTCGAGAGCTTGGAGTTTGCCGTCTTTATTCACACCCACTTTCCACTTGGCGAGGAAAGGGTGACGCTGACCAGATAATACCATATCTTCATCTCGGTTGAGCATACATCTGACAGGCCGCTTAGTCTTTTGCGCAGCTAATGCGCAAATAGTGCTGAGATGGACACATCTGGTTTCCTTCCCGCCGAAGCCGCCACCAAGACGCTTGACGCGAGCTACCACCTTATTTGACTGTACACCAAGAATCTTAGATGCGTACGCTTGGCTAGGAGGAAGTTAGCTTAGGTTACTAGTGTGGAATATCGTAAGGAAACATGCCTTTCAGTAGGATTTTGGCTGCTGGTCCAAATTTCCATCTCACCATCTTCAGGTTTAGGTATGGCCATGCACGCATTTGTTTCCAGGTAGAAGTGTTCTTGGCCTCCCATCCGCGCAACGCCTGTAAAAGTGTAGTCGCAATGTTTGAAAGCCTCTTCCGAGTCTCCCTTCTTGATATATCGAAAGTATTTGTGAAAGCTTTCCTTTTCCACTGCCTCTTCAATGGTGAGAATGGCAGGGAGATCTTCGTACTCGATCTTCACGGCCCTGACCCCCTGTGCTGCTCTTGCCTGCGAGGTAGCTAAAACGATGGCAATTGGCTGACCGGCAGTGAAAGCCTCATCTTCGACAAAGAACAGGTCGTCAAAATTAGGCGCACCCCATTTGTTATGCTCGGGGTTGTGCAAGTCATTCTTATCAACGATATCTATTACACCTGGGATATCCAACGCCGCAGAATAATCAATTGATTTGATCTTTGCGTGCGCCCTCGTAGACAACACTAGACATGCGTGTAGTTCGTTCTTGAGTGGCGGGATATCGTCTGTATACTGCGCTTCCCCTGTGCACTGCTTCAGAGCCGCCACGTGGTTATCGGCTTTTCCTAAGGGCCCCTTAATGTAATCAGAAGTTGCCTCGTGGTCCTTCCAACCAGATGATAAAGCTCTTTCGAGCTCCTCAACGGCTTGACTATCACCGTGTTCACTTTCTGTGCTAATACCCGACAACACGTCGTGATAGAATCGGTAAAAGAAACCAAGTGCCAGCGACTTCCGATACGAAGCCATGCCTCCGGGAACACTAAACACGAGATCAAAATCGGACTCGAGCGCATTCATAACGCCTTCTAGCGTATCGGGATGGGCGAATAATTTGCCCCTGAGATACTCGGTGGCTTTCTTTGCTGCGACAGTAGAGGGCGCCATGCCGCCATAAACCAGATTACAATGTTCAACGACACCTTTCTGGTCTAGTCTGACATGCAATGCTCCTGTAACAATAGCAATATCGTCGTCCTTGCGTTTTGCCTGCTTGTAGGCTCTGAAATATTCTCCCCTCTCGCGAGTTACGGGAATGCGGATAGATGCAAGAATCGCGTCTTGTTCTAAGGCTGTCCTGCGATAACCCCTGAAAAACGACGCCATGGGTAGTTCAATCTCTTTATTCAGAGATTTAGCGATCAGAACGCAATCTGCTGCCATGAACACGGGATTTAAATCAGAGATGGGCGAAGCTGTAACTAAATTACCAGCAGGGGTACCGACATTTCTGATTTGGCGTCCAGCGAAGTACTTGAGTTGCTTGTACATAGCTTGGAATACTTGGCCCTTTGCTTCTCCATAATGCTTAATTGCTTCCTGGCAGATATTCTCAAGGTCAGTGAGCACGACGTTCCCGCCGATCTCAAGATGGTCGTCCTTGAAAGAATACTGCCGCAGCTCGGGGATGTCTCCGACGAATACCGAAACCGGATATTGCAGAGCCTTGAACTTGATCTCGATTTGCGTTTCCGTACTCCCGCCAATGATCTTCGCGTTAGGGTAGACGCTCTTTATCTCCAGCAACTGTTCCAACGTAACGGGTCGATACCACCTCTTCCTTTTATTTCCAAAGGATAGAGGTTTGAATAGATGTTTCTTCAGTGATGGCGGGAAGATGAGTTCGGTGTCTGGCTTGTATTCGATAAATCCCGGTGGTGTGAACTTTTTGATGGGTTGTCCATCGCTGAGGTCCTTGCTCTTACAGCACCCTCCATTCGCATCTTTGGAACCGTCGCTATTTTCCATGCAACAACCTGAGCCGCCATTCGCAGTGCTCTTACCACACGCATTTCCGGCGCTAAAGGTCTGAGCGGCGTCTAAAATTGGACGATAACCAGTACATCGGCAGAGGTTACCGTCGAAAGCTTCTTCGATGTCATGTTCTGTAGGGCTCTCGTTATTTCTCAACAGAGCATACAAACTCATAACAATACCCGGAGTGCAAAATCCGCATTGACTTCCATTACTCTTGGCAATCCGCTCCTGTGCGGGATGGGGTTGTTTAACATTTCCTATGCCTTCGATTGTGATGACATGCTTGCCATCTACACTGGCGAGCGGTGCCAAGCAGGCGTTAACACTAGCATGGTATATCTGCTTGGTTGTCGGATTATATTGGCTCACTACGACTGTGCAGGCGCCGCATCCGCCTTCACCGCAACCCCTACGCTCCAGCTATCAGCATTGGTTAATCTGACATAGTCGAACGCAGTCCGGACTTACAGTTTTGTTCCAGTCAAACCTATTCCTCTTAGATATTCGAGCAGCGTAACTTCCGGGTCGATCTCGTCGAGAACCACACGAGTACCGTTGAGGAAGAAACGAATGGTATCATCGTACACCGCAGTTAGTCCGGATTCCCCACCTGGAAGTGCCGGATCTCTTTCGGGGGAGATGGCAATTGGAGCCATGATGTCAAAACTCCCCCCTTTACTTTCGTAGCTTTAACAGTAATACCGTAAAGTTGATATTTCACATAGGTATCTCAGGCAATGATGGATGTCGCTACACGTCGACTCGGCTATTAACAGTAGCTATTAACAGTTGGATTACCGAGGCCGGGAAAGAGAAATAATAAGTCCTAAGATTTTCGGGCTGAACGAATTACTGGGACAATGGTGAGAAGAGAATACGATGGCTCAAACTGTGTTGCGAACAAGTAGAGCAAGTAGAACAAATGCTGCACTTCTACACTTTAGTTGGGTGGCAATCTACGTTTATCGTGACTTAAAGTCCGACTGGTCTTCATTCGCCGGTACCCGATCTAGAAGTTCGGTGAACCAGTAATGACAAACGGGAAGCTGATAGCTGAGCCGCCATTCGATACATATGACATAGAGGGGCGAATTAGAGGAAAGCCATATCGAATCAGATATGAAGAAGAAGTCAGAACAATTTGAGATATGCAACTCGGGAGTATAAGCCCGCGAACTCCTAGGGGCTAACTAAAGCCGGTCAGCTGCGGGGTACTAGCTTATCGCTATAGAACTATTAGCGCCGTTAGCCTTATCGAGGATCCAGCTGCGTATCCACAACTTCGGCTGACTCCGACTTCCGCGATCTTTTCTTTTTAGCTTCATTCTTGAGATGTTCGAGAACAGGACCGGCTTAGTACGTCATGCCTCTAAGTGTTGATCACGTTTCGTCTAATTTTTCAGTCTTGACTGATTTTAAATCAGAGAAGTTCAACTGTTCTCATCAACTAATACGGTATAAATCAACATGACAGACAACACATAGCATATTCTCGTGAGCAATTGAATATAAAGATTGAATTTGAATCATTAACTACCTCGGATCACTGCTATTCTTTCCGTGCTGTTGTAACATTAATATTACCGAGTATATCGCAAGCTGTCGCTAACTCGAGCCCAGGAGAACCCCCCAAGCAACGTCGAGATCATCCTACCCTAGAGAGCCTTTGGGGACTTTTCCCGGGGCCTTACCCTCATATAGAAGAGTGTACCAGCCCTAAAACACCGGCAATTCATTCAAACATTATTAACCCCTCATCCTACCTTACCGCATTCCGGTAGTATATATGGCAAAAATAGCCATGCGGATAGATGGCAGTCTGTCTGCTTTTCCCACGTGGCTAAAGTAGAGATACTTTTACCCTTTCCCTTACGACTCTGCATTGTTGTGCTCTCTGCTCCGCTGCGTGTGGTGATCAGGTTATTTGTTCGACATACGGAACACGCGTCTTGTACAGCTACCGTTGCCGTTGTAAGCCAAGATGCCTTCTCTCGAGACAGACGGCTCAAATGGGCAATCCGCCTTTCAATTCTACAACATCATCGACGGAAAGCTCCGCACCTCTAAGGATCATCACCAGGTCATCGATCCCCGCACGGAAGAGCCTCTCTGGGACGCCCCTATCGCGTCGACGAAGGACCTGGACGATGCCGTCGAGGCGGCTAACCGGGCTTTCAAGACGTGGAAGAAGAGCACCGTGGCCGAGCGTCAGAAGGCCGTTCACGATGTGGCCAACGTCATCCTCGAGAACCTGGATATCTTAACCGAGGTCCAGATGAAGGAAACTGGAAAGTCTAGGCTCATGTCGAAATTCGACGTTCAGAGGGCAGCATGGCATTTCGAGTATTATAGTATGCACCACCGGCTCCCCTTTATTATACACTAACTTACAAACCCATCAAGAAAGCGTAACCCTCGAAGATGAGCTCCAGTACGAAGACGACACAATCCGGATCATAGCAACCCACGCGCCCATCGGCGTGCTCGGCGCCATCTCCCCCTGGAACTTCCCCCTGATCCTATCAACAGTCAAGATCGTCTCCGCGCTCGCCACCGGCAACTGCTGCATCATCAAGCCGTCCCCCTTCACGCCGTACTCGCTGCTCAAGTTCTGCGAGCTGGCGCAGTCGGTCCTCCCCCCGGGCGTCTTCCAAGCCGTCAACGGCGGCGCCGATCTCGGCGAGCAGATGACGCTGCACGCCGGGATTCACCACATCAGCTTCACGGGCACCATCGCCGTCGGCCAGCGCATCCTACGCAACTGCGCCGGCACCCTGAAGAAGGTGATCCTCGAGCTCGCCGGCAACAACGCGTGCATTGTGTGCGACGACGTCGACCTCGACGCCGTCGTGCCCCAGGTCGCTAGCGGCGCCCTGTTCCACGCCGGCCAGGTGTGCGTCGCGTCCAAGCGCATCTACGTCCACGAGTCCCTGTACGACCGCTTCCTCGAGAGGCTCGTCGAGGAGTCCAAGAAATTCGCCGTCGACGACGACGAGTCCGTCGCTTTTGGCCCGCTGTCGAACCGCGCTAATTACGAGCGTGCGGTGGGCATTATCGAGGACTGCAAGAAGAACGGGTATAAGATCGTTACGGGCGGCGAGGTCCGGCCGGCTGAGAAAGGGTTCTGGCTGCCTCCCACTATTGTCTCGAAACCACCCGAAGACTCCCTGATCGTGAGGGAGGAGCAATTCGGTAAGCTATGAAGATTCGCCTATGCATTCCCCCCCCTCCCCCCCTTTTTTCATTATCCTCTACATCCAAAAAAACAAACCCAACTAACCAACCCTCCGCAGCCCCCATCGTCCCCGTAATGTCCTGGTCCTCAGAAGATGACGTGATCGCCCGCGCAAACCTAGACAACGCGGGCCTAGGCGCATCAGTATACACGCCCGACCTCGACCGCGCGCAGCGCATCGCGCGACAGCTCGAGTCGGGAACCGTGTGGATCAACCAGTTCGAGCGGCCGCACCACGCCGGTTTCTTCGGCGGCTGGAAGCTTAGCGGGTTTGGTGGAGAGCTGGGAAAGCAGGGTCTGCTGCATTATTGCCATACGCAGAGCTTGCAGATCGCTAAGTAGGCGGTTCGTAGAGGGGAGTAAGTAGGTGATCTTTACTTGAGAGTGAGGAATGGGGAGAGGAAGAAGATTATTTTGTTGTGTATAGAGCGGGCTAGATTTTATGTAAATATTTGTGATGTGGTGTACTATGCTATGTAGATATATATGCATATACATATACATACCTATATATAAATTATTCGCGATTACGGATATTAGTGGCGTACTCCTGTAGTTGATACTGTACAATGCGTACCCGGCAGATGAGCGTGACTAGGCAACCACTCGATCGAGTATCATAAACGCAGGATTTACTCAACACCTAAACACTCACAGCCATGCTTGAATTTAACGTATCTTGATAAATCTATCGCCTTGGAAATCTATCGCCTTGGAAATCTATCGCCTTGGAAATCTATCGCCTTGGAAATCTATCGCCTTGGAAATCTATCGCCTTGGAAATCTATCGCATCTCATAGCGCGTTCTACCCTTTTAATCCTCTATATACTTCTTCAACCCCCGAAGCCGCTCTTTCGCCGTCTCTAAAATATGATCCTCCTTGCACACCGCAAAACGGATATAATCCTCCCCAATATGCGCGTTGGACTCGGTGTAAAACTCCGTAGGCGGAATGGCCGCAACACCAACCTCCTGGATCAGGAACCAGGAAAGCTTGAAGTCGCGCGGTCTACTCGCTACGTGTGGCGGGAACGGGTAGTATTCCGGCAGCTTGACCTTCTGCATGTTCACCATCACGAAGTACCCGCCCTCGGGATCTGTGTATGGCAGGCCTAGCTCGTCCCACACTTCGTTAAAAAGCTTCATCTTGCTCTTCATATCCCGGACCGTCTCGTCCCAAAATCCTTCAGCTTCGGCTTGCTCGAAGCCTGGGTGGGTTAGTATATATGTCACGTGTTTAAATTCAAGGGGGTAGTTTGGACGTACCGACTGCGCAGGCTTCTTGCAATGGCGAAACGGACGAGTAGCAGATGCGCGTGTGGGCCGCAGAGACGTAGCGGATCAGACGTTCGGGACCCATGAGCCAGCCTGTATCTTGTCAGTGATAGATCTTGAGCAGGAGTTTTGTATCTAACGTACCTACTCGCCATCCAGTGGCATAGAAGTTTTTACCAGCCGAGCCGACAGTCAGTGTTAAGTTCTCGATCTCAGGCGAGAGTGTTGCGATTCTCGTGAAGGGTGTGTAGTAAAGACGGTCGTACACCTCGTCGGAGAGGATGATGATCTCATTCTTGACGCAGATGTCTCCTATTCTCTGAAGTTCCTCCTTTGAGAAGACCTTGCCAACCGGGTTATCTGGGATAGCTGTTAGTTATTTATTCCGCTTGTCTGGGTCCGAGTGAAATACTAACGAGGCGTGTTAATGACGATCATTTTGGTCTTGGGTGTAATAGCCTTCTCAAGCTCGTCAAAGTCGATGGTCCACTCAGCAGACGACGACGTGCGCGTAGCTCCGTCTTTTGGCGGGTATAGGGGGACATAGACGATCTTCCCACCAGGCATCTCAATGTTGCTGATATATCTAGACCATAGTCGGCAAACAGATTGTTTTGATATAGGGGAAATGACTCACTGGTCAAAGAACGGCTCAAAAATAATAACCTCATCGCCAGCTTCAATGAAAGCCATGAATGCACTCAGCATGCCTTCGTTCGCTCCGGTGGTGATAGTGACTTCAGTCTCCGGGTTGAGCTTCCGTCCCCAGAAGGGTTCGTAGGCATCTGCGATTGCTTTCTTTAGTCGTGGCCTACCCTTCGTGGGACTGTACTGGTTGCAGTCCACTCGATCCAAAGCCGACTTGGCAGCATTGATAATGAATGCCGGCGGGTTGTAGCCGAAGAAGCCCTGTCCCATATTCACGATGGGCTGCTTCGGAGAAGCAGCCGCCGCCTCGTTGACGATAGACCAGACATCTTGTCTTTGGCCTGCAACGCGAGCGGCAGGCTTAAGCTTAGGCGGGAGTTGTGCCGACATAGTTGTTGAATGAAACCCTCGGTTTCTGGTAGCAAATGCCCGATTCGTACTTCTGATGTAGGTGATGTAGGTGATGTAGGGTGTCTTTGTGTAGAATAGTCTGGGATAAGACCTCAGGCGGAAAAAACAATGCATGTAGGCAAACGTGTGCCGTATATCAAATATCTCACGTACACATTCAAGCCCCCAATCCCCTACTTCTCTGATCCGATTTGTCAACTAGTATTAAAAGTAAAAGGGGTTTCTCTAGTATGATTTTGTTTTATTCTATGGTATATCTTTCCTTGCAAAGAGTTCATAATAGACTGTTCCGTAATCGGCGCCCTGTTATTGGAAATGCGATAACCGTAATATGTAACTCCAAATTCGCTCGAGCAGCTGCAGCTAAAACGTCACGTCATTTCTGCGCCGAGCAACTCAAAACCTTAGCGTCCTTGGGGCATGGGGTAGGTAACACAATACCCCGAGTTTTACCCACGTTCAACTCTTCAACTCGCACACCTCACCTCATCTAAAATTTACTTTCTTGTCACGGTTAAGAACAAGATCCTTCAAGGAAAAGGATTTTGATACAATTAGCCTCGTAAAACTCGGACATAGAACTACCTAGCTTTCCATATTTCCTTCGCTTCGCTTAATAGCTTCAATAGCTCGTCCTTCTCTTTTGATACACTAGATTTGTTCAAACAAATACGTTCAATGTGATCTTCGACTGTATGATGCTTCCACTCTGCCCTATTTATCGTTGGATAGGCCCTGTACTTGAGGAAAATTTTTGTTGAAGCGATCCATTGGGTTGGGTCAAATTCTGTGGGATAATTATGGAGATTCATTTCCCAAGCAGTGTAGCGACTTGACGAGCCTGTGGAAGGCTGACCTTTAGTGTCCAGATAATTTGGATCAACACTGTTTTCGAATATCATCTCGAAGATGGCTGGTAGGGCTTCTGGTATACTCCAATGTGTCCTTGGTTGGGTGGATCTCGTTTGAAGATTAATGTACTGAGATAGCTGTGATAAGAGAGATTCCAGTTGGTCTCTAGAGCTTTCATTTATTTTGGCTTCCACATACCAAAGTAGTCCAAGAAAGGATGTAAGTTGCAAAAAGCTTTTTATCCTCAGTATTCCATAACGCAGACTCAATCCTACCATATATACAACATCGGCCCAATAGAATCCCGAACTACTCATATCGCTCCTTATGATGATGATGATGATGAGAACGTTTACGTCTATTGGGGGCTTTATGCTATCTAATTAGATACATGCAGCGGCGCATCAATGGCGCTTTAGACGTCTAAAGTACTCCCCGGGGGAAGCAGAGCTAAAGTATCGATCGCTCTTTATGAGTTTACTCCCGACTTCGTCTACTTCGTCAAGAAGCTTTATATAAGAGCAGCGTATATTACTCGTAAGGTTGTGTGATCTGAAGGATTTTATTCCAGCGTATTTGAATATGGAGTTGAGTATATCCTCAATACCCGGGTAAGGACTGGATGTAGTATAAAAGATTATAAAAAGAATTTAATGTTAACGTTTAATTAGTTAATTTTAAATAAAATTAAAATTAAATAAATTATTTAATAAAAATCTTATAATTTTATAAATTTAAAATAAAGTTATTTAAATTAATAAAATAAAAATAATAAAAATAATTGCTAGGAATTATTATAAGTAGAAAATTAATATTATATTAATAAAGAAAACAAAATCTTTTTAATCTATAGAAATAAAAAAATAAACTAAATTATTTTATTTATATTATTGTTATCGTAATCTCATTATATAATCTCATTATTACCCCTTTTTTACAAAAAAGTTATAATATCTTTAAACCTTTAATTATAATATAATTTTAATTAACAATAATATTATAAATAAATAATAAACTCCTTTAAGTTTACGTACTTATATTTTAATTTTTCTTAAAATTAATATTAATAATATAATTTATTTTACTTAAATTTTTAATTGGATTTTTTTTATAATATTATCATTTTCTTTTTTTTTATTAATTATTATATAACTATAGATTTTTTTAATAGATTTATAAAATTTTCTTAATAAATTAATTAAATTTATATTAAAAATATTTTTACGTTTTATTAAATTTAAAATTTAAATTATATTTTTAAATTAATTATATTTTTAAGTCTTAATAAAAGTTTCCACCATATTTATTGCCGCTACTAATTATTAAATATTTCTTTTCTATTTAATTATATTATACTTCTTTCTATTTAAATTATAACATAAATTATCGATTACTTCTTCCATTTTAACAAATTTATTACTTTATTACTTTTTGCTAGGGATCATTGTGAGTAGAAAGTTGAAGTTGTATTAATAAAAAAGATGAAATCTTCTTGATTTATGTAAGTAGGAAATAAGCTAAGCTATCTTATCTATGCTATCGTTATCATAATCTTATTACGTAATCTTATCACTTTTATCGTTTCATTATAAACTTTTAATTAATTAAAATCTTTTCTAAAATCTTATTAATAAATTTCTTTATCGCCTTAATATTTAATTTAATTTCTTCGCTATTATTATTATTACTTTTTTAAATAATTATATATTTAGATTTATTATTATTTATATTATTTAAGTTTAATAATATATCTTTAAAATTATATTATTAATTTTCTTTTATTTTTATTATTATTGTTAATTATAATTTCTGGTACCATTTTACTGCTATACTATTGATATTATAAGGTCTTTAATATTTTAACAAATTTTAATACTTTTTATTAAAAGGTTAAAATTTATTAATATTTTGGTAATTATACCATTTAAACTAATTTTAATACTATTAATATTTCTATAATATCGATTAAAAATTTTCCAAAATTAATAATTAAATTTCTGTTAATTTTAATAATTTTAAAATATTTTTTCGTAAAAATATATATAAAAATTCTATAATAGTTTTTAAGATTTTATTATATTTACGTAATAATGGTATAAATTTAATATAATTAATTTATTATATTTTTATATAGAATATTACTATTAGATTATTTGTAAAGATTTATTTTTATTAATATATTAACCACTTTAATTAAATTAAACTATTATTTTAATCTGGTATAATATATAATATTATTTTAATATTAAAAAAGATTTTTAAATTTTTATAAAATATTAATTATAATTAAGCAGTGTTTATTTAAAAGATATAGCTACTTATATTTAATAAGGTACCTTTTTTAAAGCGTTGTTATATTAATTTAAAAAGTTTTAGTTTTTAAAATTATTTTTGTTCTATGAAGGTATTAAGTTAGTTTAATATGGGCTTAAATAAATCTTTCAAATTATATCTAATAAAATATTTCGTTTTTAAATGGTATAATAGTTATACAATAATTTTATTACTATTATTTAATGGAATAATTAAAAATTAAAAAAATATTATTTTATTGTTTAGTTAATATGGTTAAGTCCGGTCTTAAAAAATAATATTTAAGAAAAAAAATATTTATAAGACTAGGTCGGTGTAATTTCTTTTATATTTTTTATAAATCTTAATTTTTTTAATTAATTTTTTTAATTTTATAATTAACCATATTAATTCCAACTTGGATAAATATTTTTATAATTATTTTAATCAATTAAAATTAACATTATTAATTACGTTAATCTTAATTTATATAAATATTTTTATATTTTTAAAATTATTTAATTACGTTTATTACTACCAATATATTTATACTTTCAGATTTAAGCTATTTTAATCTTTTAAAATTAAAAATTATACTTTTTTAAATATTTATATTAATTATATTAATAATAAAATTATACATAATACTATTATCGAAATTATTAATATATGCGATGGTATAATAGATAATATTATAAATAAAAATATAATTAGTTTAAATTTTAATTCGATTTTAATATTAATTTTAAATATTTCCTTAATAATATTTTAATTTTTATTATTATTTACATTATTAACAATCTTTAATTCTTTTATTATAAATTTATTATTTTTATTAATTTTATTTATTAATTTTATTGCATTTTGTATAAGTAGTTTTCTTATATATTATTAATTATATATAAGGATATATTTCTTTTATTACATTAAATATTTAATTATTAATATCCTTTATTTATTAACTTATTTTTAATAGTTTTTTGATTTTATATAATATCCATTTATTATTAATTTTTTTAATAACGATTTGTTTAGGTTAGGGTTTTTATTTATTATATAGGTCTACTCTTTATAATACTTTATAAAAATATACCATTAATATTATTTTATATATCTTTTAATAATTTAATATATTTAATTTATAAGTTAGATTTTTAATTTATTTAGTTATTATAAATAAACCAACTCTTTAAATAAACCATTTCCTTAATAATTTTCCTAATCAGTTATAACCTTTATATAATTTTAAATATACAATATCTCCTATTTTCCAATTTACTAATTTATAAATCTTATCGTATTATATTTTAATATCTATTATAACAAAATCTATTATAACCTTTACCTCCTTTTAATAAAAGTCTTACAAAATATCGTAATTAAATAAATTATTTAATATTTCTATAATAAAAATTATAATTTTTAGTTTAAAACCGTATACAATTTTATTAAAACTTCTTTATAATACTAATAATTTCATATTATTTATATTATATTATAATACTGGAATAATATTTATCCATAAGTTTTATAATATTACCTAATAATTCGCTTTACATATAATATATCCTAATATTAATATAACCTTTTTACTAAATTTACAAATAATAATTATTATAACGTCGTAATAATTAAAACCTTCAATATACCATATTGTTGTTTTAGAGGGAATTTTCGGTAAGTTTACAATAAAATCCTATATAATAATATAATAAAATATTACTATTAAATTAATCGGTATAAATTCTCCGTTAGATCTAAACTTATCGTTTTAATTCTCTTAACATTTAAAATAATATTATATATATTCTTTTACTTTTCTAAATAAATTTTAAATACAAACGCCTTATAAATCATATATTATACATTTAAATCCAAAATAGTATTATTAATCATATATCATTTCTAATACGTTTTAAACATAAAATGATGGGATTATTAAATGTTATTATCTTATATTAAACACGTAATATATAAATTTATTTTTCAATTTATACTTATACCATTTAATAATATATTTTTTTAATTATTTTAACCAATTTAAATATGATTTACAATCAATACAATCGCTTATTTTTTTTCGTAACCTTTAATAATATAAAATTTAAAAATTTTATTAATAGTTAATTTCGTAATCATATATCTAAAGTCTTCCATAACATCTTTAAATATAACTTTATTTCGTTTTTCTTTTCCTTATTATTTTTAAGATTATTTATAATTGATAATTTTAATAAAACGTTAAATACTAAATTTAATGGTCTTAATATATAATATATTTTTAAATAAAATTATAATAAATAAATAAATATTATTATAAATTTATTATTCATTTTATTTACGTTTAATATTTGCAATATTATTTATTTAATAATGTTTTAGGTTATTTTGTAATTAATTAATATAATAATTGATTTTTTGTATAATTAAAGTTAAACTTAATATTATTAATATATTTAAACTAGATATGTTACCTTTAATTCTATAATTTAATATTAGGTTTCAATTTTTATAAAGATTTTAAATAAAAATATTATAAAATTAATATTGAAATTAATATATTCTTTCTATTCTATTTGCATTTTAAATAAAATATAAATATATTAAAACTTCGTTATTTAAATATATTAATCTTAAAGAATATTATTTGTAATATATTTTAATAATATAATAAAATAAGATTTATAAATTTTTTAAAGGATTTCAAATGCTTCAATCTTGTTAAATATAGAAATAAATAATATAATCTTTTATTATTAAAGTAATTAAATCTTTCATAAATATTAAAAGATATATTTTTACAAAAATCTTATTATTCCTATATATATTTCCAAATTTACTAATATAGTAGGTATCTTAATTTTTTTAATTATTTTAATATAATTTTTTAATATAGTAATTTCTAATCTATTAATTATAAATCTTAACAATTTTATAAATAAGTATTTTAAGAATAATTTTTTAAAATTAAATGCAAATTTAATATCTTTAAATAGTTAAAATATCTTTCTTAAATATTTTTTATATTATTTTATTATATAATTATAAATTACCACGTTATTAATATAAATATTAACAAAGTTTTTATATAATTATAGTTTTTAATCTATAAATCTTTATATATATAATTTAAAATTATAAAATTTTATTAATACTACATTGGATATTTTAAATTTTTTAAATAATATAATTATTATTTAATTCTTATATCATTTAACTATAAAGAATTAGTAAAAGAAGGTAAAGCCGTTAACTACAATAAAATCTTTTTATTTTTTTATTTTATTAACAATCTTTTTTTATTAAAATATTAAATATACATTTAATAATACGTATTTATTTAATGGTTATAAATTTATTATTATATAATTTTTTCGTTTACCGTTAACTATTTTCCATATAATAAAACATAGGTATTTAAATGGTATAAATTTTCTTATTTATTCGAATCGTCTTTCGTTATATATTTTATTAAACGTTATATTAGTTAATTTTTAATCTTCTATATTGAAAGGGTGTATTTATCTTATTTTATATTTATTTTATTAATTGTTAATTAATTTAACAATTATCTTTTTATTTTTAAAAATATTAATAATTTTATAGTTATATTATAAATTATAATTTTCTACTATATTAATAAATTATTTATTAAATAATAAAAATATATTATAATAATATATTCTATTTTTAGAAATTATTTCAGGTATGTTTTTTAATTTTTATACTCTTAAATTTAATACTTTATTTTAGAATTTTAATTATTTTTTTTTATAATTTTCCATAAATTTTTAATAATTAAAATAATAAATAATAAATTTTCTATTATTTTATTATTAAAATTAAATTCTTTAATTAAAAAATTATTTACAATATTATTATTAATTATTATAAATATAATTTAAATAATATTTATTTTTTCTTATATTATAACTATAAATCTATTTATTACTATTTTATTAATAGTTCTTATTTTTATTTTCTAGAATATTATAATTTCCTTATTACTTTAATTAATAAAAATAATGGTTATAATTATGTTTAATATATATATAGTATATATTACTTTAAAATATATAAATTAAAATTTATATTTTTTTAAAAAGTTAATAAATTTAATAAATATTATTATTATTATCTTAATTAATATAATAATTTTATAAATAATAATTATCTTTTATTATAAATTTCTTAATATTTTAAAATAATTTATAATAAATTTCTTTTTAAGATATATTTTTATAATTAATATTCTTTTTAACTAATTAATTACTATTTTATAATTTACGTAAAATTTTATATTTAATAATAAATTAAATTTTAAGTTATATTTATATATTTATATTTTAATATATATATAAATTAATTTTTATAAATTAAACCTTAATTTTATAATTATTTTAATAATAAAACATACCTTTTTCTTCATTTTTATTTTTTTATAATCTCGCCGGTTTTTAATAATTATTTTAATTTAAATATTTTATAATCTTTAATAAATATTTTAAATTAATTAATATTAATTATTTTATTAAATATTTCTAAATTTATATATATAATAAATAATATATTATTGTATATAACGTTTATTTCGAAATAAAAATGTCTTTTTAGTATATCTACTTAAAGGTTTTTTTTGGACTTTATATTAGTAATTTCAAAATTAAAAAATATGTTTTTAATATAATTTTTATATTTATTATTATTATTTAAAATGGGTTTTAAATCTTTATTCTTCTTAATTATATCAAATAGTATTTCTTTATTTCTATTAAATCTTATTATTTTAGAATAATCTATCTTTATATCTTTAAATTTATTTAAGTTTAATAAATTTATAATTTTAAATTTATTTAAGCCTAAACCTAATAATTTAAATAAAATATATTTATTAACATATATATATTTAAAATAATTTAATTAAATATTAAATAATTTATTATATTTTTTATAAATTCTTTTTACCATATCTTTATTATTATTATAATTTATATAAAATAAATAAATAAAATCTATATCTAATTTATTATTATTTAAATATTTTTAACAAAAAATAACCTTATTATTTTAATTTTTTCTTTTTAATTTTATAATTTAACTAATTTTTTTAAAAATACATTTCGTTTTCTAAATAATTTTTACTATTATTATTACCCTATTTAATTTATTAATATTAATATTATTATTTTTTTAATCCGTTTTTAAATTCATTATAATAACTTTTACAATTATAAAAATCATTTTTATAATAATTATTATAATATCCTCCACCATTATATCCTTAATAATTATATCTACCGTAATAATATCCTCTACAATTATATCCTTTATATTAATTATTACCGTTACGATTATAAAAACTATTTTTATATATACAATATTAATTATTTTATTAATATTTATTATTATATTAATCCTTATTAATATAATTATTACTTTCTTTATCTTTATTTTTATTATTTTATTTAAATTATTAAAATAAATTATAATTAATATTATTATTGTTAATTTTATTAGATATAGTTTTTTTTATTATATTTTCCTATTATTTATTATTACGTTTAATAATGTATTTAATATATTTATTAATATTTATATAATTAGTAAATAACAAAATTATAATATAAAAATTAAAATTAAAATTTTAATATATTTATTTTATTTATTAAATTTTATTATTTATATAAAATATTTAATAAATTTATATTAATTTTATAATTTATTAAAGAATTTATTAAATATATAATTATTATTAGTAAATATAATATTTTATTTAGTTTAAAAAATATATTAACGTATTAATTTATAGTTTTTCTTCAATATATTTTTTATTTTGTTATAATATATTATTTACGTTAATTATTTTATATTTTGATAATAAAATTATTAATAATATTTGGTGTTAAGTTTGATATTATTTAAAAAATTATAATATACTTAATAATTTGTTATTTTTTATTTTTATTAATATTGGGAAAATTAAGAAATAATACAAGGGATTAACCGTTATAGCTTGCTTTACTATTATTAATATTAATTATATTATTATTTTCGTATAATAAAATAATTTTTATTGGAGTTATTAAAAGATTAAATAGTTTAATGATTTATAAATAGTTAAATTTAATAATTTATAATATATTAGGTTATTTATAATAAGATATAGATTTAAATTTAATTAATTAATTTAATTTTATAAAATTTTAAATTATATAAAATTAATTTTATTAAAATATAATTAATTTAAATAAGGTAATATTTTATAATTTTTTTAATAATTATTATTTTTAAATCTTAATGTTATTAATAAATATATCAGATATCATTAGGATATAGTATAATATTAGGGTTTTTAATTTAAATATTAATAAGATATATGATTATTTATTTATAGGAGGTATTATTAGTTAATGGATTAGTGGAAATTATATATCTTAAAGAATAAGGTTTGTTTTTAGTATATATAAATTTAAAAGTTTAATAATTAATTTTATATTTTTATAATTAACAATATTATTATTTATGGTTATATTCTATATTAAAATTTCCTATAATTCTAGTAATAGTTTTAAACTTAATTAAGATTATATAATTTTTATAAATAAATCTTTAAAAAGTTAAAAAACTTTTAATAATAATAATAATATAAGGTTTTATAGTAATAATATAATTATTATTTTGTTTATTTAATAAGTTATAGTTATATATTCTTATTTTAATAATAATATTATAAAAATATATATTTTCTTACTATTTTAAATATTTAATAAAACTTATATATATTAATTACCTATTTAAGGTTATATTTTTTAAATATCTTATTTCAATTCTTTATATATTAAGTTGATTATAGTTGTTTATTATATTTAATATTAATTATTTTAAAAATTTTTGATATAAAATAATATTTACTATATTTAATTATATTATAATTTTTATACCGCGGATAAGGAAAGATGCTGTCTTAAAAATGCAACAATTTTAAAGATATTATTTTATTTATTTATTTATTCTAATGGGGTAGATTTATTTCTTTTTATAAAGGGATTAAACGTTTAAACTTATAATAAAACAATTATAAATCAATTATATAAAAAAATAGATTTGTAATAAAATAATAATTAATTAAAGTATTAAAAAATGGATTTACAACAAAATAATAACTAATTAATT